>NW_026294534.1:48945574-49545574 GCF_007827085.1 Peromyscus californicus insignis | reverse complement strand
ATGACCTCAAAATTAATGTGAAGAAATAAAGCCAGAAGTTATGAATCTGCTATAAAAGGGAATGCAGAAAAAGATGAGAGAGAGACAGAGAGTAGAGAACTCAGTCTTTAATATTCACTTTTAATATAACAGGATAAATAGCTACATTCTCAGTGTTTTGGAAAATTGAACCATACAACACTAATCCTCAATGATCAAGTATCTCATTTAATTGACAAGCCTCCTACCAGGGCTCCATCAACCACAGCCTTCAAAATACTACTTCAATTTACATAAAATCTTGAAAATTATAAATACTTCAATTTCTTTTTGAAGTTAAGACAGCTCCCTAGCATATTTTAAACATGCAATCTATTTCAGCAACTTCAATTGATGACAATATTTCTATTTTATGCTCTCCTACTCCAAATTCTAGCCTCCCAAAGATGCTTCATCTCCTTTTAGTGCAATTCACTTAAGAGCTTTGAACTGCCTATTCACTCAAAATGCATTTTTTAAGTGATAGATTTTTTTGGCAAGCTTTTTATTTCACCTCTAGTGATAGATATGAACATATTGGCTAAAATTTCTATTTTAAATAGCTGTATCAATAAATTCCAAGTTGCTTTAGAATCATTGAGTTAATCCCCATTTTCTGATTATTGTGGATGGCTGGTCCTACCATCACTGCCAGCTTCTACATTTTGGCCTCCTTTTTTGTAATGCATTATTTCTACTGTGTCCATTAGAGTCTGATCTCTGGGAAAATATTCAGAACTTCCTAACTTTTAACATTATATTGAATTATTAAATTTGAATTTAAAATATGTGAGGAATTAATATTACATTTAATTAAGTCAATCCTAAAACCCTCACCAGGGCCTGCTATGACACCTGGTTTTGAACACAAGTTAACAAGTATTTGTGTACAGTTCAGAAAGTAGGGAGGTAAGTTCAATGTTTTTGTCTTTCCATTCAAATTCAAGCAACTGTTAAGCCATAATGTAAGTGAACATCACTTTTTTGGTGTCATCTGTGGTTTATACAGAGCAATTATTTCTATTATAGAGACAAGATGTATTGAATATAATAGAAAATGATATTGCGGCCAGACTTCCATTAGCTGTTGGAAGCCAATTCTATTTGTAATTCTTGTTGCAAACATTTTATTCCAAGACACTAAGAATCACGCAGTTTGCTGAGTTAATGTTCACATAGTGCTGTAGCCCTCTTAAATCCTTGCCTCTGCTACAATGCTGAGACCAGAGAGTAGCTGAGGAAAAGGTGTGCTACCTGTGGGAAGTGCATTTTAATTCATGCTTCTCGCCTTCCAGGGGGTCTTCATTGTAATATCATATTTCTCCCAACATTCATTCTCTATGTTCTATGATGATTTCACACACACACACACCCTCAAACTCCAGCCCTCCTGTCTCTGTCCTTTCAGCTGAAGATCTCAATTCTCATGTGAAGAACATTTCAATAGCACAAAATTCATTTGTTAGTTTTACCACCACATTTATCTAATAAATCTGTTTTTACCTTTGTTTGGAAAAATTTTCAAGGATGAAATTCTCAAATAGTATTTCTTACCCACCAGGCCCCATGCTCTTCTTATTCTAGCTGCTTCTTTCTTTTCCTCTCCTGTATTTTAAGGTTTCTAATTATAGAATAAATCACATAATTCTTCTGTGGACAAATAGTAATAGTAGAAACATCTCTCCCATTTCTTTTCTTCTCTAGTCTTTTCTTATTGCTGTTGTCAGTGTTATATATTAGTTATGTGTCTGGTTGTTTTGCCTGTATCTATGTCTTTGCAACATGTGTGTGCAGTGTCCATGGAGTCTTGAAAAAGGCATTGGAATTCTTGGAACTGGACTTGCAGACAGCTATGAGCCAGCATGTGGCTGCTGGGAATTGACCCCAGGTCTTCTTGAAGAACAGCCTGTGTTGTTTACTGCTGAGCCATGGCTCCAGCATCTCACTATGGTTTCATTACGGCAAATATCTCCACCCAGCTGTATGTTTGCCATCTCAATTTTTTACCTGGTCATGTCCCTTGAATTCCACTCTCATCAGATACCGCTTTCTCTTTTACACAGAAGCTACTTGCCAGGGTCCCCTGTGATCTTTACACTACTACTAACTGTTAAACCTTTGCTTTACCTTCCCCCAGTAGCATTTGACAAATATTATCATTAATTCCTTCTTGCAACAATTGTGAATAGGGATTAGACATGTAATACTTTCTTTAATAGGCATTCAACACTTAATATCATCTTGATTTTAACCAATTTTGTGGTCATATCCTCTCAGAGACCTTTAATGATCAGATCATTTACTCAACTGACCTACTGACATTGAAATGCCCCGTAGTCTTTGCTGCTCTGTGGAGGATCACAGCCCATGGCAGGATTTCACACTCTGTATTTAAACTGGTGGCTCCAGAACTATAGATGCCACCAAACCATCCCTTAAATCCCAAGATTTCCACCCAATTCCTGTTCAATACCCAGTCTGAAGTCTCATATGTATCTATGTCTTTAAATTAGAGTTACTGTCGCTATAATGAAACACCATGACCAAAAGCAAGTTGGGGAGGAAAGGCTTTGTTTGACTTATACTTCCTCATCATAGTCCATTATTTAAGGAAGTTGGGGCAGGAACTCAAGCAGGGCTGGAACCTAGAAGCAGAAGCTGATGCAGAAGTTATGAAGGAGTGTTGTTTACTTGCTTGCTCCCCAAGGCGTGCTCAGCCTGATTTATCTATCTACCTATCTATCTATCTATCTATGTATCTATCTATCTATCTATCTATCTATCTATCTATCTATCTATCCATCCATCCATCATCTATCTATCTATCCATCCATCCATCTATCCATCATCTATCTATCTATCCATCCATCATCTATCTATCTATCTATCTATCTATCCATCCATCATCTATCTATCTATCTATCTATCTATCTATCTATCTATCTATCTATCATCTACCTACCCATCTCTCCTCTTTGGCAGTGCTGGCCACTTGGCCATTCACCAAATACTCCACATGTGTTTTCATGTTGGAGACTTACATTTGCAGGGCCTTGCCTGAATGCTGTTTTACAGATACCCATATTCGAGTTTTGCTCCCATCTTTAGTGATAACTTCTCTACTTAAAATTAAATCCTAATATATCTTGTCACTTCATTCTCTACTAATTAAAATTTCCTTTGTACTTATACACCTTTTTCCTTATATGGAACAAGATACATGTTCATGTAATCCTTCATTTCCTCTTCTTATCATGTAGGATTAATATAGAAATCTCCTTCATACTAAGAATAAGCTAAGATGGTGTGTGTAAAACCCTTAACACACAGTAAGCTGGGAAGAAGAATAGCGTACTGAAAAAGAAAAAAAATGAACTAATGTCTGTTTTACTTTTACATTATTATTATTTCTTAAATTTTTGTGTAACTTTCACTCTGAGATACCTTTATGTGAATACTACTTATATACTTTCAGGAGGAGTTGGAGAAGCATTTTATGGTGTCAGGCACACTTTCCTCAGTACTTCCCCTGCTCTGTGCATAATTTTATATGCTATATACTTTATATCCACATTAGTTATTTTTTACATCTTCATTCCTATGCATTGCCTCATATACAGAGACTCTTAATGCACTTGTTCATGTATAAATATAAAGAACTCCTGATACCTTTAACAATTATACTCCATAAACTGGTTATAAAATTCCACATTTATGAGAATATACAAAGGAAATTCAGATTTCCCCAACTTCTGAAAATATTCTATAAGCCACAGTATGATATGCAATGGTAAAACAATATTCACAGCCCATTCATCATATCCATTTATAGGGCCTGTAGTTCTTTTCTTTCTCTTTAGGCTGGAAAGAAATTTGAATCATTTCTTGTAAGAAAATGCATTCTTTTAAATTAAACAAATTTCTAAGAGCAATGTTTTACATGTTAAATCATTACCTCATGTTAAAAATTGTCTTTCAGATTTAAATAAAAATATTCAGTCACTGAGAACATAAAATTCAGGGAGTCTTCCCATACCATTCTTCCTTGTATATATCTTTGTGATATGAGAAATTGCTCCTTTTCATTATGGAAATCCTGGTGTGTGTCCTTTACATCCAACCTCCACAAATCATATCAACATTGGGCAACACCAAAGAAGTCAAGTAATACAATTTTGGGCTTTCAAAAGTCAATTTACAGAAACTATGCCATTAAGTTCAAACTCCACCAAAATGTGCCCTTTAGAGTTTTGCCACTGTGTATTCCTGAAAGCATTGCAAAACAGATTTCGTGTGGTGAGGTAGCCTGAATCCTGCCCTGTCTTGCACAGCAGTATTTTTCTAAAAGAACATAGCAGGGAGAATGCAGGCTGAGCTGCTTCCTTGAATAACTTTCCACATACTGCTGAAAAAGATACTATCCTTTGTACAACTTTCTCCATTCTTGCCACAACTGACCCCTTCAGCACTCCTATCTGAGGAGCTATTAGCCATTGATTGTTGCTGACAGAGTGAGAGAGTCGCTATTTTTAGGGAAATGGTCACTGTCAAGTTGTCCACACCCATGTGGACAATTCCACATCCATGTGTGTATAGGCAGAATTTATTCAGTTTATGATGTTATGGAAAAAAAAGGATATGGAGCTGGAAGGGAATATTGCAAACGGAGAGAGCTAATGGGAAGAATGGGAAGGAGTACTATATACGATTAAAATGTGTTCTATACATGCCAAGGGGCTGTTCAGCAATTAAGAGCATGAACTAGCTGCTCCTGCAAGGGTACACAAGTTTAGTTCTCAACAACCATGTTGGGCAGCTCTCAACCACCTGTCACTCCAGGTCCAGAAGTTATAATGACCTAGTTTGACTTCCATAGGCACCTGTACTCATATTTGCTTGCCTACTTATGACTCATGTTCATATACAAAATTAAAATAATGCAAATCTAAAAATATCCATTCTATACATCTATATGCTTGTCAAAAATAGTAAAACCATAAATACAATATCCACTTCCCATCAATTGAATCCTTTAAATAAACCACTGTTCTTGTTGAGGAAACTAACGATTTAAAGTTAAGTATCTGTATAAATCTTCAGATAAATGTCAACTAGGCAACTTTACCAATTAGACAACAGGATTATAGAAAGTTGAGGCAGCCTTTTGCCTCACATATTTTACTCACTTGCTGCAATAAGTAGAAAATGGCTGCTTTTCTATCATGCTTATTTCATATGCTTATGATAAGGCTACATTATTTTGTAACATTTAACATTCTAAACTAATTCCCTCCCTTCCTAATGATTTTTTTAGTTGTATGTTCTGGGGCTTCCCAAAGGTTCACTTTTGTGCTTTAACGTTCTGAATATAAAATGTTACACAGATCCATTATTAGAGTCTGCTACCGAGTAGCTTCACCACTCTTAAAAAGTCCCATGAATTTGTCTTTTAAAATATCCTTTATCTCTCAGCCTTTAATAACCACTCATCATTGTTCTTGATAATATTTTCATAGTACTTTAGAATGTCATTCCGTTAACATATAGTGTGTAGTAGAGCCTTTTCAGACTAGTTTCTTTTAATTTTAAATATAGTTTTAAAGTTGGACTATGGCTTCTTGTGTCTTAATGTCTTACAGTAATCTGTCCAGACCCTTGAAGGATATGCTTGTAGATTCCAAGTGGATTTCTCAGACCATTGATAACACTAGACCATACACACACACACACACACACACACACACACACACACACACACACACACACACAAACACACACACTGTTTAGTCCTGCATTTGTGTAACTATAATAGGCTTATTTATGACTTAGTAACATGTCATAAAGTTGTTCAAAACTACAGATTATTCATTCCTGAAATTTGATACTTAATATAAAACTTAATGTAAAGTTATTACATTTACCTATATTTGCCTCTTTAGAAACTGAAACTGAGGCTGCTAAACTACCGGCCACCCTTGTTAGAAAACCAAGTAGGCTGCCTGCAGACATTCTCTTCCTTCTCTGTTCTCCCAGATCCAATTCTCCAATCTTTGTGTTCCAGCTCTGCAGCCGAACACCTTTGGCAGCCTTTCTTTGCCTCATGCTCCCATTCTGTAAGGATCTCACAGATCTTCCCCTTCTAACCTCCCTCCTTAAACTCATTGTTTTTTCCCAGCCACTAACATTAGCCAGCATCACCTGCTGACCCACAGGCCATGCTATCTAGAAAACCAGGTAGGCTACATGAAGACCTGATCTCTCTCTATTGCCCCAGATCCAATCCTCCAGTCTCAATTCCAGTTCTGTGGCTGAACACCTGTGGCAGTACTCCCAGGGTTCCCCACTCATCTCTTGTGGATCCCACGAACATTCTCATTGCAACCTTCCTATCCCCACTTAATTGCTTTGCCTGAGACCCCAACCTCAGCAGGTACTTCCTGCTAACCCAAAGACCACTCCCCCTAGGGCATCAAGTAGGCTGAAGTCACATCCACATCTCTACTATTGCTCCCGAGATCCAACAACCCATACAACCAGTCTCATCCCCAGCTCTATAACAGATAACCTGCTCTGGTCTCCCTTTCCTCTCTGACCCCATTCCAAATAGAGGACAAAGATCTCCTCCAATCTTCCTTCTACTAACCCATCCCATTATCTGAGAGTCCAACACCAGCAGGCATTCACTGGGACCACACAAGCTAAACAGAACAGGGATACAGATAAAGGAAATGAGCAGCCGTACCATTCCCTCTTCCCCTCCAAACCTAGTCTCACTGTCTTATCCTTAGCAATGAAACAGAACACCAGCTGCAGCCTTCCTTCCCCTTTGCCATACCTCCTGGGGACCCCACAATCCATTCCCTTCTAACCACCCATCTCCCACTCAGTTTCAGTATCCCAACCTCCAACTAAACTACAGGCCATACCAGCCAGAAAACAAAGTAGACTGCCTGCTTACCTCTTCTCTCTCTGATTCCTCAGATCCAATCCTCTAATCTCATCCCCTGTCCTGCAGCAGAACACCCATGGCAGCTTCCCCTGCTCCCATGCACTCATCATACTTTCTGAAAATCCAGAAAGCAAACAGAAACCACGAAACAAACACCCATCCCAACAAAGACAAATTCAGAAATCATCACCTAGATCTATTATCATCACAAACACAGATGTCTAAATACCAACATGAAAAATAATCAATGATCATGAATAAAAATCAATAATAGCCAAGGCAATATTAATCCCCTGGAGCCAGGATAGCCTACCAGAATATTTCATCATAGCCAGAACTTATGCAGAGAGAGATCTAAATTGGAGGTCTCCATCAAATCTCTCCCTTGAGGGTTCAGGGAATCCAGCAGAAGACGAAGCAGAAAGATTTTAAGAGCCAGAGGGGATGGAGGGTACCATAACAAGACCATTTGAATATACTAAGCTAGGTTCAAAGGAGCTCACAGAGACTGAAGGAGCAAGCACAGGGACTACTCAGGTCTGCAGTAGGTCCTCTGCAAATATTTTATGACTATTAACTTAGCATTTTTATGGGACTCTTCACTCTGAGAAAAAGTGTGTCTCTGATTCCTGTGCCTGCTCTTGGAATTCTTTTCCTCCTGCTGGGTTGCTTTGTTTAACTTTGATATGATAGTTTTTGTTTCATCTTATTATATTTTATTTCTTTTATGTTTGCAAAACACAAAAGAAGTTGAAACTGAGGAACTTATAAAATTAAATATTATAATAATGAGCTAATTTTATGCTAATGTAAGTAACTGGCTTTTGTAACCTTGATAGGAACATTGAAAGTAAAGCAGCAGATAAAATTTAGTATTGCCTTGTTTTAGATTCTACAAAGAAGTACACTGAATAACTGTTGCACAGTTTGTCTTTTAACCTGTCAAAGACATACAAGTTGTTTATACTTTGTGTAGTTATTAGCAAACCTGCTATAAACATTTGCATCCGGTGTTTATGAGTATTTGGGTTTAAAATCTATTCACAAAAAGCCAATATCTAAGGAATGTTAAACTCTTTTCTAAGTTGGCTAAATCATCATGCACTCCATAAGCAATAAGTAAGTTTCCTTTTGCTGTGTGATAATATCTATTCTTAACTAATAAATACTAATTTATAGTAAAAATCAACTATTTCATAAAAGAACATTTGCAAGAATTGTTGAAAATGAGTGGATTACCCCACTGTATACAGATAGATATTAGTATAATGTATCTGAAATATATGCATCTTCCTCAGAAGTTTAATGGTCAGCTCAGAATTCCATTCTTGCACTGGCAAGAATATACATATTTTCATCAACTGAAAAGATTGCATAGTATAGCAACATTTTAACAAATTAAAATTGAGTAGCTATTTAATGTGTTTCCTGTCTCCAAGAAAATGTTTTTCTGGTTTTCTGTATTATTGAAGATTTTCTACTTAAACTCAGCTTCTCAAATAAATACTGCTCTTTACCCTGGAATTTGAAATACTAGCTTTCTGTCTCATATGATTTCTTTGCTAAGTATAAAACTTTAGCAATAAAATTTATGATAACCAAAATCCCAGGAAAGAGAAATCTCTTCAACTCTAGATTTACTGTTTGTTAAATTCTCTACTGAAAACATCATGAGGGATCACTTACGGATTTTTTTATTAAAAAAAAATAATGCACAATTCTGTGGAATTGAATCCTTTTCTACTTTCTGTGAAATATTTTTGAAACTTTATAATGATCAAATAATCCTCAAAACACCACTGAGAGGTGAATCACTGGGGTTACATTATAATGGCCCATAAAATACATTTTTATAAAACCACAAATGGATTTTTGTTTTCAGCTTTGAACATTCATTGGGCCTGACTTTGACTAGAGATATATGAATCCTGTTCATATATGGGATCTCTCTTAAATATCCTTTCTAGAGCACAGTACAGCCACATTGAAATGAGCATTTGTAAGTTGGGGTAGCATTGCTGTTTTAAAAGAATGTAGTCTCTGATATTCTTTAAATCTAAAATAATCATTATAGTATAAACTAATATCATGGTTATTCACAAATTAAAATATTACTTTCAGCTTTGGCACTCAATGAAACACATGTTGAAGATGTACATAATCTGCAAAATCAGAATATTGAATGTAAGACAATAAGAAAGAATCATTGATAGCGACAAGTGTAGTTTTATAATATTTTTCTCTTTGCTATTGGCTATTCATCATGACAATAATTTACTTCTCCAAGGTATGTGCCTGCCTGTCTTATGACAACAATGATCTTTTTTCAGCTCATAGAGCTTAAGTTTTCCTAAAACCATATGAATAGAAACAGTCTCACATTGTCCTTTGATCAAAGTGCTTCCTTACCTAAATTGCATATAACACTATCTCTGTAATTATGAACACAAATTCTTCATAACTTTGTTTCAGCATTCCAGTATATAAATTACAGCATTTGGCCTATCTGTATATTTGATGCTATTTTTGTCAATTACAAATAAATAATTATGAATGCTTTTGATAAATGTCTAAGTTTTTGCATTAATTTACTGATACCTATGGTGTGGTTGCTGGCTCTTATTTACTTTGAAGAGCACAAAACAGTTTGTCCTTATGACTGTTTCATTTTCTGTATATAACAATATGAGCTTTCCAACTGTTCTGAAACTTCATGACATCTTGGCATTCCTTTATCTGTATACATTTCATTGCAAGGTGCATAATACGACCTCACTATGATTTTGAATTGCACTTCCATAGCGATGATGTTAATTATGTTTTTCTGTTTTTAGGTGAGGTGCCAAATCAATTCCCTAATTTTATTGGGATACTTTATTAAATTTCAGATTTGGAAGGCTTTTTAATTCAAATGATCAGTTATCACTTATGTATTTTAAAAATATATTTTCTATTCTGTGTTTTGTCTCTTTATTTTCTTATGAGCATAAAATGTATTTTGAAAAATTTGATGACATTTATCTTTTATAACCTGCACTTTCAATGATAAATATGAGAGTTTGTTCAAAAAAAGGTAATTTTCTGTATTTTTTTTCTTGGAAGAGGTAGCTTAAAGTTTGTCAGTATGATCATGTTTGACCAAACTTTTCAGCGGGGTATAAGGATAGATTGTTATTCTTTAATCATTTATTTATTTATTTGTTTATTTATTTACTTATTCACTTACTTACTTATAAATAAATGTGTGGTCTTTGCAACTCTTTGCTCTGAGTTGATTCTAAAGCATAGTCTTAAAAATAGCCAAAATGCCCACAGGGCCTGTGCTGAGCTAATGTCATTTTATTATCCTTTAATTTTATTTTAATCAATTATCTTATAATGTAGGATGTTCTGCTGCTGTTAGTTCAATGTATGACCCTTTATTTTGTGTAAATGTCTGATAAAACACCTGCTGAGTCACACCGATTTGTTTTCTTCCACAGGGGAAGCATTAGAGAAACAGAGGGACATTTGGAGCTAGTTGCATTGTCTTGGCTGCTAGGGCAAACTCATTAGCTATGAAGGCTGACAAATGCTGTGGTAGCTGATCTTGCTTTCTTCCATGTCTGTGTAATATGTGGTTCCATCTAGAGATACCATGCTGTATACGTCCCTGATTACAGGATTCTAAATGTAATGCACAAGCACGTGAGGATTTTCCTTGGGTAATATAATCAGCATGTGGTAGTTTGATTAACAGATGTCAAGCATCCTTTTCCCCCAAATCAATGAATAAACCAGAAAAATTATTCCCCTTAAAATTTTACAAGGTAAAGAGGGGGTCAATAATCATAAACACATCAACAAATATATTAGGTACTTCAGAAAAGATGATAAGCCCTATAGACAGAAGAAATGCTACAGCAGGATATGGGTTTTTGGATTTAATTAATTAATTAGATGACATTAAATTCAAAATAAATATTAAGGTTGTAAATGCTTTTAAACTTTCTGTTCTATTTTGGTACTATATAAAAAGAGAATTACTCTATATTACTTTAATGAAATAATTTCATATCACCCATGAAGAAAATCAATTCTAAATAATGAAATAGGAATAACTGCCTCATTATTTACCGTAATTGAGTCCCACATAATGATTTTAGCTCTGAATTTACAGACAGAACGATGGCAGATTGAACAGTACTTTATGTTTCATTAGTCTATGCTGATATGATTTCTAAGGAACATTGAAATCATTCAATTCTTCAAAATAATATATTTTCTATTCAAAGACATTATAATTTTAAATCAAAGAATGATAATAAAAACATGATAATAAAAGAAAGGGTTTGAAAACCATCAAATCCATACACTAAACATGTCACCTCTTATAATACCTAATCTATGAGGAAAGAAGCTATTTAGAGAAACACCCAAATTATTTTTAATATTAAAGTGAAATGAAGTGTAGCTAATGCCTATGTTTGCTACTATATGAAGTAATAAGAAAGATAAAAGATAAGCAGTCCATATAAAAATAAATGTTTAAGTTTCTTAATGTATTTTATAGAAAAACAAACTGTATTAAACATTTTTGGAAAAAACTCAAAGATAATTGCGTGGGAGGTTGAGTCACAATTTCACAATTGAAACATATTGTACACATATATGAAGGTCATTTGCTTGCATCTAATTTAACAGTAAGGAATTTTGCCGTTACTTTAAACAAACAGTAATTTGGCTCATAAAGTTATGTGAATATTAGAATGTATCTGAAAAGCAAAGGAGTTCTATGTATTTAGAGTATTCTTCTGTAGAGCATTGCCTTAATTTAGTGAACATTCAATAGATTAAGATGATAATGATTCCAGTTTACTTATCCCAACAAGATTTTTTTTAGTAATTAATTACGTTTATCAACCTCCCTAAAATACTTTCTTTTAAGACAGTACTTTATCATATAAATATACAGCTATGTTATACTGAGTGTCTAATATGGTAAAATTAAGTTGATTACTATCTCTAAAGAAAATTCAAGATCAAAAATCTTGGCAATGAAACCATGTTTCAGATTACAATAGGAGAGAAAGATTAGACTCAGATCTACTATTTTGATATCAACCATGAAATATTTGATTCTTTCTGAATTTTAAAAAAATGTATAAGAAACTGATTTTTCCCTTCATCGTGATTACTGATGAATGAATAAAATATGGAATGAGGTTTGGAGAGATGTCTCAGTGTGTAAACTGCTACCCCAGGTATAGGTATTCAGAACACATATAAACGTTGGCAGATGTGCCGGTCCACGTATAATCTCAGTGCTCAGGCTGCAGAGACAGTGGCTCCCAAAAGCAAACTGACGAAAATGCTGAACTCTGGCTTCAAGTGGAAGGCCCAGCCTCAATAAAGTGGAACATGGTCAAGGAGGACATCTCTGGGACCCATACATTACACACACATACATACATGCACATGCGCCTTCTCACCTGTAGCCCATATGAACATAAATATGAATGTACACATATTGTACATATGCAGGAAATCCTGAATGATTATGGACTTTTTTTGCATTGTCTGTATACAATTCATTCAGAAAATCATAAATTATCTCAATTGATAATTGCTGTTTAAGGGCATATATAATGATCCATGGACTGTTAATTATAGAATATGAAAGTTATGGTGTTTGAGTGCTCATCTGAAGGCAGTTGAAACTCTTTAGGAGTATAGTTAAGATGACTATAGAGTATAATTATTTTCAAGAACAAATACTACTTTCAAAAAATATAGAACAAAACTGTTAAGGAACACTTGAATTTTCTTCCATATATAAGAGGCCAGTTCATTTTCATGATTCTAAGAGCAGATTAACAGGTTTTCTAGAGGGCGGTGTTACAAACTACCAATTTTAACTGTTATGTGTCACAGAGAGACCCCTAGGCAATTTGAGCACAAATTTCTCAAGTTTTATAAGAGCCAATAGTCATGATGACTCAGAAACACTTGAAAGATTCCCACTTAAAAATTTCTGTGGTAGAGAAGCGGAGAAATACAGGGAGAAATAAAATATAACTTTTAATATGTTGCTGTTTTTTTTTAAGGTTCTACATTTTATTACTGGAGAAACTACTCCCCCGATTTAAACATGACTTTGTACCATGGATTGATCGATGACCATGACTCAGTATAAACTCTCAGTCTACCATTGTGAATCCTTACAGACCCAACTTTGTTCTCCCCTGGTGTTGTATCTTGGAGTTGTATCTGATTTTATTACCGGTTTTCATCTGAATAAACTGAGGAATAGGATGATTTTGCTTTTGTTTCCTCACCAGAAATTGCTTGATTCTGAAAGTTTGGAGAGAAGACATGGCAAGAAGTCCAGTCAGGTGTCCTGCTTTTTGTAATACTCCTGTCCAACCATTGTCTGTTGATGACCACCATCCCAGTACCAAAGTGGAGATCTTTCTCTCCAAACCTCATGTTTTTTTATCTAGTCAATGAATCAGAGTTATAGAAGAGCTTAAGGTGTTTCACCTGAAGAAAACACTTTCCTAGGATGTAAACACAAATGGGGGAAGCATCAAAGCATCCAAATAAAGATTATATTTATGACTTCATCAAGGGCATTGCGGTGGTTTGGGATGATGTCATTAAGAATTAAGTAATTGTCTTTGGTGAAGAAAACACTCAACTTTAAAGGATTTGTCAAAGATGATGAGTTTGTAAAATTCAACCTAGCTTTGGTGAAGATGGACATTTTGGACTCAGAGAGCTTCTACAATTGATTTCTGGGGAATTGACTAATGAGGGACTATTGCAGCTGAAACATGGGGAAAGGTTGAAGAGGAGGCAAAATAAAAGAGATGTATAATATATAAAAAAAAATATCCCAAGAAGATTTACAATGAAGGGTCCAGCAGAAGCTTTTTAAGGCTTATCCAAGCTCCTTTAAATATGTGAAATCATGAACTCCAACAAGGAAAATTCTTTATTAGCCAAGAAGTATGTTCATACTGCATTATTTCCACAAAAGCAGATCTATAATAATAATTCAAGTAGAAACCAACTAACTGATCTCCATTATCATATTTATAATGAGATTCACATTTCAGGAATTTCCTCAGGCAAGTTCCTCGGGAGGAATTGGACATGATATCCTCATTGCCTGTCATTGCCTCTAAGATATTTCAGTAGACTAGGTACAGGCGAAAAAGACTGAAAAGATTGATATTGCAAAGCTAGGCTATTGTGTGTTTCTTAATTTTATCCAAACATTTAAAAAGTAAATATAAAACAAAAACAATATTAAATAAGAAAAATCTTATAATGCAAAGATTAAGAAAAATGTTTTGTATAGCTGATAATATACTCATATTCAAGCTAAGTAGCATTGTAGTGATTTACTGAAATTTTAAAATTTATAAATAAGATGCTACAATAAACATAATTGAACTCCATGGTTTTTTGTTTGTTTGTTTGTTTTGTGTGTGCATATGTGTGTGTGTGCTTTTATTTGGTTAAACTTTGGTGGATTTTTTTTTCATTTTGGATGTGGTTTTATTTTTTGGTTTGTATTGGGTTTTTTGTTTCTTTTCTTTTGATAAAGAACTTAAAGTTTGGTGGGTAGGGAGGGAGAAAAGATCTGAAAGGCCTTGAGGAAGGGGAGGAATATGATCAAAATACATTCATTAAGAAATTTTCTGTTCATTTTACATACCAACCACAGGTGCCCCTCTCCTCCCTCCTCCATCCCCCAAGTCTTCCTAGCCAACACACCCCTCATTCCTACTTCCTGTAAGGCAAAGACTCCTATGGGGAGTCAGCAGAGCCTGGAACATTCAGTTGAGATAGGTCCAAGCCCTTCCCCCTGAACCAAGGCTGTGTAAGGTGTCCCACCATAGGCACTGGACTCCACAAAGTCAGCTCATGCAGCAGGGATGGATCTTGATCCCACTGCCAGGGGCCCCTTAAGCAGATCAAGCTACACAACTGTCTTGCCTTACAGAGGGCCTAGTCCAGTCCCATGCAAGCTCCACAGTTGTTGGTCTAAAGTTCATGAGTTCCCATTAGTTTGGTTTGGTTTCCTCTGTAGGTCTCCCCATCATGATCTTGATGCCCCTTGCTCATAGAATCCCTCCTTTCTCTCTTCAACTGGACTCCTAGAGCTTGGCCTGGTGCTTGGCTGTGGATCTCTGCAACTGCTTCCATCCGTTACTGGATGAAGGCTCTAAGATGACAGGATATTCACCAATCTGATTACCAAGTTAAGCCAGTTCAGGTGTCCTCTTCACTATTGCTAGTAGTCTAAGGTGAGGTCATCCTTGTGGATTCCTGAGAACTTCCCTAGGACCCTGTTTCCCCCTGTTCCCTTGATATCTCAGTTACACTGAACTCAATAAAAGAAAATTGCTTTAAATAATGAAAAAAATGCTAATAAAAATAAAAAAGGATAAATATTTAATCCTAAAAGTTTGTACAACATGGGGCAGGATAAAAGTTTCTTTCTTTAAATATTTCTTATTTCAGGATGAGAAGACTGCAGGTCTATATTTTCCTGTGTAGTGACATTAAGAGTGAAGGCCCACAGGAAGTCTGTGGTTCCTCATATCCTGACTAGCATCTTCTTCAATATCTCAAAAATAACTCTATTAAAAGCTGCTCTTCAGTAGGGTAAAGCAGCGATAGAGACCGATAACTAAGGACAGCAAAATGATATTCCAAATGCAGATATAAAGAGCATAGTGATAATGAATGAAAATGTAAAGGAGCATTATAGCATTTAAGACACAGAAGTTTGGGTTTAAATTCAAAACAGACTGATCGAAAGATACACAGGATCTAATAATACCAAGGCAAAATTATTTTCACTAAAATCCATTTGAAGCATCTATCTTTAGTCACATACTGACTTCCAATTACTCTAATTTGGGCATCACTTTGACGAGCATGAATCATGATTCCTCAATTAATTGTACTTAACAGTTTCAAGGAAATTAAATCGTGTAGGGAAAATGAAAGGATGAACTATTGAACAGGTTTTCTCAAACTTAATGCATAGAAAAATGAGAATAAATCAAATTTATCAAAATAAATTTAGGTGGCAGAGAAATAAGATTAGCCTGAAGGAATGTCTACCCTTATTTATTCATGTCTAATAAAGTCCATCGTGCATCCATGAATTATAGAATACCTCAGTATTTCTCATTAAATTCCTCTACTGTTTCATATATATCAGAAGATGACCAATTTTGTATGAAATCATCCAAACTAGAGATAACCTTTGTTGATAAAGGGATTACTAAACCTTTGCCTTGATAAGAGTATTGCAAATGAGGAAATCTGGTCAAATTCTCACCTATATAAAAGAAAAAAATTAAAGACATTGCATATTAAAAATAATAACTTATCAAAAATGTAAATTATATTTAGAGTATCTATTTGTAATCATTATTCATATGAATTATAGTAATTGAATTTTAGAGTGAATCAGTCAATAGGGCCTGTTGCAGTCCTTGAGGCTTTATAAGCCTTCACATTTTGCCATTTGCGTAGTTAAAGTAAAAACAGCAAAGCATTTCCTCAACATACACAAGAAGGTAGTGACACTCAGGGATTACATCAACTCTGAGTTTCTTACACATCTCTGGAAACCAACTTCTGTGCTTGAAAGTCAAGGACAGTTAATGAAGGAAATGGAACCTACTGGGTGAAGTTTGACTTGTTTTCTGAAGTGGAGGTTTTTCCATCAATGTATCAAAATTTCTGACAGGATTAACTCCAGGTTGGAAAGGTTTACTTGTATTCTCTAGTTCAGAGAAGTTTCAACCCATCAAGAAAGAGATAACCGTGGTAGAGCACATAGTTTCAGGAATGAAGCACAGATTTTTCCTACTGTAAGGTGGGAGGTACAGAGCACAGACTAGAACCAGAGAGTGTATAATTTTAAAGATCCATCCCACAGTGAGTCACCTAAGTACACAGCGCATCCTAAAGATACCGCAGCAGTCTTCAAAATAACACCCTAAGCTCAGAACCAAACACTTAAGAAAGGGGCCTACAGACTGCATTTCAGAGTTACCCAAACCATATAGAGACCAAATCACATCATAAGGTAATTTTTACATTACCAAATTACATTAAGTGCTAGTGGCATACTCAAACATTTGAAAAATCAAGAGCTTCTTATACCTCAGGATAACTAGGTTCATCTTAATTGACGTGAATTTTCATTTCTTTTTGAGCTGATTTTGCAGGGGTGCAGTGATAAATGTGTAGTGATCACTTCTGTCTACTCCCTACTTCTGCTCTACAGTTTGGACTTACAGCATTGGTTGATGTCCAGAGCAAAATAAATCTGTAATAATGCATTTCTAATTTTCAAAATGGCATCATTAAGTGCAATTTCAGTAGACAATCTGAGCTAGCTTTACCACAGCATGCTACCATATAGTTTATTGATAAGTGTTTTAATGGCTAGCAACTCTGTTTTCAGTTTTTTTGTTTTTTTTTGTGGTTTTTTTTTTTTTACGAACACAGTGTGTCATGTTTATTGGGCTGTTCACAGGTAGCTTAAAACAGGAAAAGACTGGATGCCATCAAAATCTCAAGAAACAGAAGCTTTAGTTTTCTCAGCTGCAAAGGCTGCATTCCACTGCAGCCAAGGACTACACAGGCCATTTGCTCACATATCTGTAATGGGCACAATTCACTTTTTTTTTTTTTTTTTTTTTTTAGCAACAGGAAGCAAATACATTGAACCAATGACTTTTTAGAACAAGAAGAAAACTATCTTTATGAGTTATGACAAAGAAATCAGTTATACAAATTAAATCGTTTCAGTTTTAATGGCTACCAACTCTGTTTTCAGTTTTAATGGCTACCAACTCTGTTTTCAGTAACGAGTGTTTGGTACAGGTCAAAAGTGAGCAGAACTCAGACTCACAATCATTAATACTAACATGGAATACCTCACCTCAAATGGTGTGCATGGCGTATTTCCATATATTTCATTAAAAGTATTATGATTAGTGACTAATGTCAGTATTTCTAATGATAGTATAATTTTAAGTTTTGAAAGGGGTTATTTTTAAGGTAACATAAACACAAAAGTGAAAATAGACTTTAATATCTTATCAATATTGGATCATATATTCATTTTGTGAACTCTAAAAATTATATACATCATAATCACTACAAAACATTACTTGAAAATTGACCTTTCTAACTTAAGAATTTCAGCTACCAAATTCCCTGATCAGTTGACAAGCTCCACTATAAACTCTAATAAGAAAGACATTTCAGTGATTAGTAAGTTGAAAATCCCACCCCCCAAATTAGAAGTGTTACTAAGTTGTTATATATATATATATGTCATATTCTGCCAATATACCTAACATTTTACCCCCATATTATGATGTTCATAATATCTAAATAAAATTGATTTACCAAAAGAAAGTTTCAGTCTATTAGAAAGCAAAAGAATTAAAGCAAGAACTTTGAAGATTTTAGTTTTAGTATTCCAGGAACAATGCAGGAAAATATAACTATAAGGCATTATAAGTAATACACTCTCTCCATCCATTTTAATTAAAATAAAAATCTCCCATTTCCATTCATTCTAGGTGTCCACAAGTATGCTTCCTTAGCCAAGCTGTATTTCTGATTTCTGGACAGTTTACAGTAGAGCTGTAATAATATTATCAAAACCTTTTAAAGGTAGCTTAAATTTCAGGAAGAACAAATTTAGTTTTGAAAGTGATATCACCAGAACACCTCTAAGAGTACAGAGTTAAGCTTGTTATAATTAGATTTGAGGGCTCTAGCTGATTTTGTAATCCCAATATGAATTGTGCTTTGCAAGCACAAAAAAATTATAGCTAGAACACTAGCCATTGATTATCTGTCTAGATATGCAGGATTCTTTTACCATTTAAATATATACAGACTCTTGTCTAAAACAAATTTGAACCTGGATGGCAATGTACAAGATGCTATGTGCTTTGTTAGTCATAGAAATCAGATCAGTACTGTTTCCTTGAAACAATTTATGAGAATATGGAGTTTTAAAAAATGTTTAGCCTTGAATAACTCAATACTCCCAAATGTGTTCTAACTTGTCCCATTTGATTATGTTTCAAAAATGTATTCTTTAGTTCATTTTTCCATGCATATTGTAGGCAACAAGGAACAACTATGGCTATTTCCTGGGGGGAAAAAGTGTTGTACTAGGTGCAAGTTCCTGAGGTGTGAAACCACCTTGATATAATCCTTAAATAGATTACTTGGCTTTTTCCTTCTCAGAAAAAAAAGTGTGAGCGTGTGTGTTTGTGTTTGTGTGTGTGTGTGTGTGTGTATGTGTGTGTGTGTGTGTGTGTGTGTGTGTGCCTGTGTCTGTGTGGCTGTATTTACTTATCAGTGTAGTGCTTGCAACAGCCAAAGGTGTCAGATCCCCGAGAGCTGGGGTGACAGGCATCGCAGTTGTGAAGCACCTGATTTAAATTCCGGGAACCAAACCTGGGTCCTATGGAAGTACGTGCTCTTAGAAACTGATCTGTCTTTCTAGCTTCAGAAAATAAGCGTCCTTGACAGAGAGTTGAACCTGTGCCTCATTGCTTTTTTTTTTTAATATTTACACAAGATTGATACCTAATATACAGTTGAAAGATAAGGTGTTGTGAGCTTCTAAAGTAGGTATCTTGTCTATAATGCTAGAGATGAGAAAGCCCATGAAGCCTGGAAACAGCTCCTGCATCCTTGCTTGCCACTGGAGAATAAGGTTTATGCTCAACCATTCTATTCCTCCTGCTAACAATCAAGGTTGCCTCCTCACTCAAATATGATACTCAGTGAAGAATCCATGCCTGATGCTCTAAGACTTGCAAAATAGCAATAAGGGTGGCTGCAAAAGTCATGTGAGTGTAACATCAAGGAAAAACATGACAATTTCTGAGAGCTTCCCTGGCACCCTGCCTCTTCCCACTCCCATGATGTCCTCACCTTGGACTGCTGGCAGTGTTCGAGGGGGTGCCTGGACTGGTCTACTCTGGTGACCGGTCTAGTGAATACCCTAACTGTCATCATAGGGCCTTTATCCAGTGACTGATGGAGGCAGATGCAGGGATCCGAGGCCCGGCACCAGGCTGAGCTCTCGGAATCCATTCCATAGGAGAGAGGAGGGATTCCGCGGGCGGGGGATATCGAGATCATGATAGGAAGAAGTGCAGAGATGACTGGCCACACTGGTGGAGACCCATGAACTGTGGACTAATAGCTGTGGAGCCCCCATGGGACTGGACTAGGCCCTCTGGATACGGGAGACAGTTGTTTAGCTCGAACTGTTTGGGGGACACCCGGGCGGGGGGAATGGATCCATCCCTGGTGCATGGGCAGGCTTTTGGGAGCCAGGTGCCTGCTGTGTGGCACCTGGCTCAGCCCTGGTGCGGCAGGCAGGGGCTTGGACCTGCCTGGGCTCTGTGTGCCAGGCTCTGCTGACTCCCTATGGGAGACCTTGATTTGAAGGATGTGGGGATGTGGGCTGGGGAGTGGGAGGAGGAAGGAGGTGGGATCTGTGGGCGGTATGTAGAATAAGTAGAAAATTTCTTAATAAAAAAATGGAAAAAATACATGAAAATTTCAGAAAATTGTAGCTTATTAAAAAGCGTGGAGGTTTTTCTATTAAAATATTGTTTATTTAATATGATTTTGACCAGAATGATTGATTTGTGACTGTAATCAGTCACATAAGTGCATGCTAGTAATTGTGTGTCCAGATAAGTAAGCCATATGAAATCTACCATATTCAAGAAAGTTGCTCATTTAAACCAATTTAATCTCATAATCATACTGATTTTTTAACTAGGGCATTTGTGAATGAGAGCATCTTGTCTCTGAACTTCTTCACAGCTTCAAATGATAATTAGATTTTTTTTTAAAACACAAAATTCAAAATTATTTATTAAATTCAAAGCATTTGTTTCTCTATTTCTTTTTTCTTAATGCTTTCATCTTGCATTCAGAAAGATTTTATCAAATCAATTCTGAGTTACGTGTGTTTAATAGCTTACAGTTACCAAGAAAAAGTCTACGAGCTCAGCATCTCTGTGTGCTTTGAAACTGTTAAAGGAATTTCTACCCCATCTGTGTTGTGGAATATCTCTGCAGAACAGGAAAAGAAGGCCATCAATAATATTTCTGAACTTGTACACCTTCTGCACTAAATTTGTGTTTATCCTTTGGCAAACAGCATGTAATTTTTAAAAGAAAAAATGTATTATTGTTTCTTCCTGGACATACTGGACATTAAAAAAAAGAAAGATGCAAAAAATATTTTTGTAACTGTATATTTATTCAATTGCAATGATAAATAATGTAGATTCAAAGACGTAGAATCATTTTCCTGTTTTTCCATCGATTTTTTTTTTCACTAAACATATAACAAATTTGTGGACTGGGAGGATCTATAGCCTTGGATTTTCCTTAAATTTACTTGAGTAGTATTTAATGCAGCTCCATAACGATGATAACGTTTGTCTCTTATTATTTATTCTTGCTACCCCTATCTGCTAGTAAGTCATTTGTGACTGGTTGGCTCACCAAATCCAAGTGACATGCTGCTATTAAAATTCAGACCTGGAGTGACAGTCTGCTGGTTGCCAAAGTGAAGGAGGAGCCTCTGCTTGTGAGGCGGGACATAGCCTAGACACCCATGTCAGCACAGCTGACCTTTATTGTGTCTTTCCAAGTGAATCTGAAACTACTACATTTATACTGTTTCTTGTTTGGAAATAAAAAGAACACACTTTCCAGATCGATAAAAGCATGCCGAAAATTAGAGTACGTATTGATTTCTCTAGTGATGATATTACATCAAGCACAGGGCAGCAATTGATTTCCCATGTGCTTAATTTTGGATTTAACCCAGGAAATCATGTTTCTTTGGACTTATTGTTCCAGGACAGTTGAATATGGAGTTTCCAAGGCTCTCATCTGTGCCTTGCTTTCATTTTGGACCACAGACTGTTGTATAACTTTTCATAAACATATATTCACCCCACACAGTGTCCTGACACCTGAAAAAGAACAATAAAATTCGCTCAAGTCCATGAAACAATCAGTTGATCAGGTAACATACCAGAGGTTAGGGGCGGAATCACTAACCAAGGCATGCATGGGTGAAAGGCAGGTATCACCACAAAGTCCATTCTGGCATAGTCCTGACTCACTAATGCCTCATTTTTGAAGCTCTCTGTCCAGCGTGTAGGGCACCCCACTGGAGTATCTGGCCTTCCCAGGAATTGTTTACTACAAGCTTATCTATGGGGCTGGGCCTTGTGAACATTTCAACTTTCAGAGTGGTCAAAACACTGAATCAGCCAATAACAGCAAAAATAACTATAGGCAGAATTCATAATCTATCATTGCTACTATGGCTATACTCTATGATAGGTTCTCCTCAGGACAGGGACAGTATCCCCATGACATAATGTAGGCATGAGTCCAGGAAAAAGAGGCCACTGTCTCCAGCCACTGAAAGTGAAAGCAGCCAGAGGTGACATCAGAAGAGGGATGCGGAAGGGTTGGAAGCACAATGTGTCAACAACACCTTTCTAACCCACCCTTCTCTCTTCTCATTGGCCCTCTTTCTACTCATCTGCTTTCCTGTCACAAATGAATAAACCAATATTCTACACGGGAAGGTAACAGTGTTTTCCCTTGCTCTCCTATTACCAACCCTTGTTCCTCATTCCCTTCCCTTGAGACCCCTTTCTTCCCTCACATTCTCTAGTTCCGTTGTAAGTTGATTCTTCCCAGGAGCCTTCAGATGGGAACACAACCTGCTGGTGAGCTTGATGTTGTGCTCATGACTCTCAGCAGCAAACAAACTGAGACACGCCAGACTGCTGACCTGCAGTACTAAGAGCTAATTTGTGTTTAGTTCTCTATATATCTAGTAATTTGGTAACACTGAAGTATAAAAGTAATATAAATAGTAAAACACAATATTATGTGCTTTGCAATCAGACAGTGTTGCAGAATACATGTGAAATATATTAGTTAATATACACTTGAATAACAGTTTTACTTGGCGCTAACTAAATTCATAACATGAATTAACAAAGTCTTTAATATTAATAAGGAAACAATAGTAATCGACTTGATAGTATCTTGCTGGTTCTTTTGACAGTGGTTTCAGTGCAGAAAACAAAATCCACTTCAACATGAGGTGCTTGTATTTGTGTATGGTGTGTGTATGTGTGTGTGTGCGAGAGTGAATACATGTGGTAAAATTGAAAACATGCTAAACATTAGGACACTAGGATATATGGAGACTATAAGCTCTGTTCTTTTCTTGCATCTTCTATAATGTGGAAACAATGCATTTTACAGACTCCTCTGGAAGTTGAAGGGGGCCATGTGATTAAGTTTGGCCAAAGAGCTTGGAGTAGAAATGGCCTTTCTTTTATCCACACTAGCTAATTCATCATCAGAAAACTATTGTGTCCATTAGATGTTGCCATAATGATTTTAAATCTACAAACTTGCTTACTAACTAAATTTCCTTTTAATAAAGTATTCAGACCTAATTTATACTGAGTTATATCCAGACCTTGTTATACTGATCAAAATTCTTTAAGATAAGTGTTCTTTTTGTATTTGCACATAATAATGGGGGCTAGAATACATTACACAGTATCATTTCCATTCAAAAAGAATATAATTTTTATACTTAACCTATCCTTCATACATATTTGTAAGTAACACACATTATTCATTATAATTGACAATTATTATTTAATTTTAACTTGTAGGACACAATTAATATTAACAAACCATTCCAATTGCATAACAAAGGTATATGAGAGGTTTAGAAATATCAGCTACATAATCCTGTATAGAAACTAAAACTCTATCACAGCATACATTTTTGATGGAAGTATTTGGCAAATATTTGTACATCAATTTCTGTAATACATCATTTCATTTAACCTCAGTTACAGACAGTAACAGAGAATTTTAGTCAGGATGGTTGTAGAGAACAGATTAGAAAATGTTTAATTCAGCCGGATGGTGGTGGCACACACCTTTAGTCACAGCACTTGGGAGGTAGAGGTAGGTGGATCTTTGTGAGTTCAAGGCCAGCCTGGTCTACAGAGCAAGATCCAGGAAAGGCGCAAAAAAGTTACACAGAGAAACCCTGTCTCGAAAAACCAAAAAAAAAAAAAAAAAAAAAAAAAAAGAAAATGTTTAATTCTAAATGTTAGGTATATTTTTATATCCCTAATATGCCTAAATAAAATTGATTTGCATTACTGGAAAGTCAAATTCTAATTAAACAAGAATGCTAACATGTTTGTTTTTCTTTGTTTCAAGGGTACTAGAATGTTTTACCTCCTCTTGCAAACACTGCCATGATCAAATGAGAAAAGCCAAGGCAGAAATAAACTTTTCCCAGGTATGTGGGATTTGGGTACCACATTAGTTAGAATATTTAGACAATATATATTTGATATAGTTATGTAAATGGCTGTAGTTAGACTTTTAATTCATTTGTTTACAATGCATCTCATTCATTCTTTGCACATTTTACTTCCTTGTCTTTCATGTTTTAATTATGTTCTTAAAATAACTTAGCTTGATCACCAGTGTTTATATTTTATTAGCATGTCTGTATTTAATTACTTAATTATTGCTCTAGTGTTTGAAAGAGATTTTTTTGTTATTATAATCTATTCTCTGAAGTCATTATATCAACTACTTATAATGTCTAAATCTCAAACCTTTATCTCTATGGATAGTTTCTAATCTTTTGGGAATGCTTCTCCTATATATTTCATTGTCTTTCTAAGTTATGGAATAGCCCTGTTATCATTTTCTGGTCATAATTAATTATAAAGTACATATATCTGAGTAAAATATTTTATAATGTATCTCTAATATTGTCCAAATTGTGTTTCTGCATTCTCTTATGTATACCCTGGTGCAAGGTCAGCAAGAGTTTCCTTTTGACTATGAAACTTTCTTAATATTTTCTTTCTATTTATTTTTTATTAAGAATTTTTTTATTCATTTTACATACCAATCACAGAGCCTCTTCTTACCTTCTCCCACCCCTTCAGCCTGCCCCCCCCCCCCCCGAACCCTCCCATTCCCTCCTACAAGAAGATAAGGCCTCCCATGCCTCCCATAGGGAGTCAGCAGAGCCTGGTACATTCAGTAGAGGCAGGTCCAAGCCCCTCCCCCTGCATCAAGGCTGTGTGATGTGTCCCTCCATAAGTAGTGGACTCCAACAAGCCAACTCAAGCACCAGGAATGGATCCTGATCCTACTGCCAGGGAGCCTCTTAAGCAGATCAAGCTACACAATTGTCTCATTTATGCAGAGGGCCTAGTCCAGTCCCATGCAGGCTCCACTGCTGTTGGTCTAAATTTCATGAGTTCCCACTAGTTTGGTCTGGTTGTCTCTGTACGTTTCCCATCATGATCTTAATGCCCCTTGCTCATAGAATCCCTCTTCTTTCTCTTTGACTGGACTCCCAGAGCTCAGCCTGGTGTTTCTCTGTGGATCTCTGCATCTGCTTCCATCAGTTACTGGATGGAGGCTCTATGATGACAGTTAGGGTATTTACCATTTTGATTACTGTGGTAAGCCAGTTCAGGTATCCTCTTCACTATTGCTAGTAGTCTAAGGTGTGCTGTGGATTTCGCTCTGTATAAATAAAATGCTGATTGGCCAGTAGCCAGGCAGGAAGTATAGGTGGGACAAGCAGAGAAGAAAATTCTGGGAAGTGGAGGCTGAGTCAGAGAGACACTGCCAGCCGCCATGAGGAGAAGCAACATGTTAAGATTCCGGTAAGCCACAAGCCATGTGGCAACTTATAGAGTAATAGAAACGGGTTAATTTAAGATATAAGAACAGTTAGCAAGAAGCCTGCCATGGCCATACAGTTTGTAAACAATATAAGTCTCTGTGTGTTTACTTAGTTGGGTTTGAGCGGCTGTGGGACTGGCGGGTGACAGAGATTTGTCCTGACTGTGGGCCAGGCAGGAAAACTCTAGCTACAAAGGTGGGCTTATCCTTGGGGATTCCTGGGAACTGCCCTAGCACCCGGTTTCTCCCTATCCCTCATGATGCCTCCCTCTATGACGGTATCTCTTTATTTACTTCACATGTGGCTGTGATTAATTTTCTGTATTTCTCATTCCAAAATTCTTTTTGTGAGGGCTACATTTATGATATTTTTGCAATTCTGATTTTAATCAGTATTTGAAAAGTATAAATTCATGCTTATGCAATGTGTGTTTTACCACAAATACTGTCCTATCTTGCTTTGTCCTTCTGTAAGTGTTTTTCTTGGTGGTGGTGATGTTGCTGTTACTAGATGTTCTTTTATTTATGTGGGATGCTTTCAGAGAAGGATGAAGAGAAAGCTGGGACTCCTGTTTTGTTCCATGATAACAAGCACAAGTCTCTTTTGCAGTACTGCTGGAGATGTAGTAGGAACTTGGATTTCTACCTTTTCTAACAATAAGGACGTGTTTCTACCTCTCCTGAGAGAGTGTGGGTATATCTAGAAGAAGGCAAGGTATTCAACACAAGCTTCCCACAAAGTCTCCATGTGGAAGCAGCCTGAAGTTTACATTCCACACACAGCTAGAATATATAAATGGAGACCATGCTAAACTCAAATCTTTGTTCAGAAATAGGACAGTACTTCCCAGGACACCAATGGAGGTCAACTGATAATGGTGGATGCTGTTAAAACTGGACAACAGAAGGGGGAATATTTCCTATATTCCCACTTGTACGTAGTATAGAAAGCTAGTTATGCCGGGAGGTGGTGGTGGTGGCACATGCCTTTAATCCCAGTACTCAGAAGGCAAAGCCAGGCAGATCTCTGTGAGTTCGAGGTCAGCCTGGGCTACCAAGTGAGTTTCAGGAAAAAAAAACTAGTTAAACCAGAAAATCTGAAGATTTTTGAGTTCCATAATACATCACCCCAATGTCCAGGAATCAATGCAAAATGCCCATCATACAAAGAAATGAACATTCCCAGCTTGAACAACAACAAGAAAGCAGTAGATGTTCTTATAGATGAAGCAGATAAACTTCTCTGCTCATGAGGCTTCGCAGGTGCTACATGGGAAGGAGGACATGAATAGCTCATAGCTACCTAATGAGCAGATCTCCTCTGTTTATGGCCTCACTGAGTTTGCTGGCAAAGCGCAACTTTGAGTATAAAAGCACTAGCGTTTTGAGGACAGCAAGGGTGAAGTATTGAAGTAAATGTGGCACTGAGACTTCAGGCATCATATCTACATTAAATAAGCAAGCCACTATATGTTGAGAGAGCTTGTGTATTCTCTTGTGTCATTTTCCAAAAGTTACATGCAAGTCATGGGCTATAACTATATACATCAGAGAAAGAGTATGTGGATATGAAGAAGTCAAAATAAGGAATATTATCTAATGGCTAGTGAGGATACCTTTCTGCTTGTGTTTATTGGCCATTTGTATGTAGGTACATCCAATAATTTATGTGTACGTGGCCTGAGAGTAGCAGTGAGGCTGTCTAGGGAACAAAGTTACTACAGGGACTGGGAAGAAGGAGAGAAAGATGGGGAATGACACGGGGAGGACATAGGGAATGAGGGGAAGGTGCTCCGCACTGAGTATGTACTTGAGTGTGAATGGATCATCACGTAATACATTGTCCCATACAATTAATATATACAATAAAAATTAATAACAACAATGATAACATGAATAGCAGCTAAAAGTATATTCAGCATGCCTCTGAAGGAGACCCTTGCATTGATTAGGAAATCAGCACTGCATAAGGTTAAAAAAAAAAAACTCCTGTATCCTTTTCACTGATTTCCCTCCTCTTAACCTTTGCCATGTTGGAAGATAGAATAAAATCAGAGAAATAACCCCCCAGTTAACTTCAAAGCAAGATGAGTTACTGAAATGCCCTAGTAACATATATACTTAGGGCCTCTTTCAATTTTTTATTTGGAACATATTCACCTAATTTATGCCAAATGGAATTGTCTCTTAATTTAGTTACTTCAAATTTTGTAGGAACCAGCTAAAAGGATTCTTAGAAGTAATCTTTATTTCTGTAATAATATTACTTAGATGCATATGTATTGTCCCATGTAATTGTGTTCTATCAAAAATCACTGTGAGAAGTTCCCATTGGTATTTTTAAATATTTTAATTATTTTAAGGCTCCAAACATTTATATAAAATGCAATGATCTATAACTTCATATTTAAAACTTATTTTTAATTATAACGAATTGCAAGCTTGCCACCAAGCTAGTAGAGATTTATTTACCTCAATGCTCTAAAGAAATAGAATTTTCTTCAATATACTGTTGATTTGTAATTACTTTGAATTAGTGGAATTCAGTGTCCAAATGCACTACAAAAACCATTCAAAATAAACTCATATTGCTCTTTAGAGAAATTTTGAGTAATTTTTAGTCTATCTTCATTTGCCTAATATTTTTCTTCAGATAAGAACACTCATTTTTTTAAATATCATGTTGAAATATTCTGGAAACTACAACAAAAATATTGTCTTTGGATTGAAATTGGAAAAATTATCATGAACATATGGCAAAAAGAGAAGACAGAAAAATACAGAGTGATTACATTCGTATAGAATTATTTTCTCTGAGGCCCTAGAGTAGGAAAGCAGTGTAAGACTAGCACATGAGCATGATCTGCTCGCTTCTAACTTGCTACCCAATTATAGAGTTGTCATTCACTGTTTACCAGAATTCATACACAGGCAACTGTGTCTCTGCTAAGTCACTGCAGAAAGCGATTGCTGTCACCATGGCTTTTTAAAAATGAGGGCTCTGTATACAGACAAGCCCTCCTGACAGCCTGTACTCATGTCACTCATTACTGTCAACTTACCAGGAAGTGGGTTTTAGCTCAGCTTCTGTAGCCAATGATCCAAAGTGGTGACTTCTAATCAGGAAACAGGCGGTGCTGTGTGCTCTATGCTTTTTCCAATATATGTTTTCACATAAGGTTAATACAAATTGGGGGAATTTGCCCTTCCTGGAAATATTCAAGAATGGTATCCTGCATTACATTTATACTATGAAGATAATGTATTTTAACCCATACAGGAGGGTATCAAACATCCTGTAGTCTAGGGCAGAGTATTCAAGGACCCTTATGAGCACATGACTACAAATATGCATGGCAAAACAAGGAATTATGATCAGTGAGTTTTTCTAAAAGAACGTCTCAAAATAAAAACAAGGTACATATCGAGAAATATGTCAATTTCTTTTAGATTGTCCAATTTTGTGGAGTACAGGTCTTTGAAGTATGACCTAATGATTCCCTGGATTTTCTCAGTCTGTTGTTATGTACCCCTTTTCATTTCTGATTTTGTTAATTTGGATATTCTCTCTCTGCCTTTTCAAAAGTTAGTTTGGATAAGGGTTTGTCTATTTGTTGATTTTCTCAAAGAAGCAACTTTGTTTAATTGATTATTTTTATTCCTCTCTTTGTTTCTATTTTGTTGATTTTAGCTCTGAGTTTGATTATTTCCTGCTGGCTACTCTTAGATATGTTTGCTTTCTTTTGCTCTAGAGCTTTTAGATGTGCTATTAAGTCACTAATGTGAGATTTTTTCCAAATTTTTTATGTAGGCACTTAGTGCTCTGAACTTTCCTCTTAGCACTGCTTTCGTTGTGCCCCATAAGTTTGGGTATGCTGTACACTCATTTTCATTTAATTCTAGAAAGTCTTTAATTTCTTTCTTTATTTCTTCCTTGACCCAGTGGTGATTCAGTTAAGAGTTGTTCAGTTTCAGTGAATTTGTAGCCTTTCCGTAGTTTGTGTTGTTATTTAACTCCAACTTTAATCCATGGTGATTAAAGATACAGGGGGTTATTCCAATTTTTTCGTATCTGTTGAGATTTGCTTTGTGACCGAATATTTGGTCAGTTTTAGAGAATGTTCCATGGGTGCTAAGAAGAAAGTATATTCTTTTGTATTTGGGTGAAATGTTCTGCAGATGTCTGTTAGGTCCATTTGAGTGATAACATTCGTTAGTTCTCTTATTTCTCTGTTAAGTTTCTTTCTGGCATACCTGTCAATTGGTAAGAGTGGGGTGTTGAAGTCTCCCACTATTAATGTGTGGGATTTGATGTGTGATTTTAGCTTTAGTAATATTTCCTTTACAATAGTGGGTATCCTTGTATTTTGGGACATAGATGTTCAAAATTCATCTTGATGGAATTTTTCTTTGATGAATATGAAATGTCCTTCTCAGTTAAAAGCAAAAATTGTATTCTCTCTCTCTCCCTCTCCCTCCCCCTCTCCCCCTTCCCCTTCCCTCTCTCCCCCTCCCCCCCTGTCTCTCTCTCTCTCTCTCTCTCTCTCTCTCTCTCTCTCTCTCTCTCTCTCTCTCTCTCTCTCTCTTTTTCTCCCTCCCTTCATCCCTGCCTCTTGCTGAGTATGAAATGATGTTGGCAAAGAGATAATCTGTATCTCTAACAGATGTGTATCTTCAACTCAATCATTAGGTTAAAAGCCAAAGAGCCCAGTTCAATAGACTTTTTTAAATGTATTCAAAAGGGGAAAGTATGTATTCTAGAGTTTGAGTTTATCATCTCTCTGAAATAGAGACTACATAGTATATCTCTAAATTTCTTTTTCCAATGCTCACTTCAATTTACTATGTTTATCAGATTTTAATTTTTAGAAAGATATAGATAGGTAATATCCTCAGACTAGGAATTCTGAAAATACCAACTAACACCTTAAAGTAAAAATGAAGGGAGGAAGAAAGGAAGACTGGAGGGAGGGATGGAAAGAGAGAGGGAAGGAAAGAAGAGCTCTTAGAGTTCAAGAAGGAAATACATGATTTTCTCTTCTAGTGAGTGAGTGACAGCAACAAGTTATACTAAGAAGAAATTATTTCATGCAGACTATGTTCACTAATGCAGTCTCAAGGAGCCCTTAGCTCATAAAGACCTCGCTATAGGATGGAATGACTTCGAAGAACACAGGATACATTTGGGAAGTCAACTGAGTAAAAATAAAGAGAAAAACATGCCACCAATATGAAACATGACATCAATATAAAATTTTAACTCTACTTAAGGGAACTGGTAAGCTCTTTGTAGATTACATGCAATCTTGTTCTGTATTTAAAAGTGAGAAAAAGCTTTACTAGCTAGAAAATTTATTTAGCAGATTTTCTTTGTTTGTTTAAAATGAAATAAAGCTTCTGTTACATTGTTGTTTAAGAATCCTGCAGTTATAATTTGTGGGTTTTAGATCAAGACTTTAATAATTAAAAATAAACATATTTATAAAATTAGAAAATAGTGATATTATTTTACTTAACATTTCTTTATGGTGAATATTTAATGCCTATGAATTAATCATTGGATTAATATTAAATTTGCATTAAATATTTAAAAATACTGAGTTTCAAGGAAAATTCAGTTGAAAGGTTTCCTCAACTTTAGGAAAAACAAAATTAATTAATCCTATTGGGGTTTGATTTTAAATAATATAGGTCAATAATTACTAGATGAAATAATATTATCTTTTAAGAAGTGTGAAATTCAAGCACACTATCTAAATTCCTGTACTCTATTGCAACACCATGCATGTTACATGCCTGCTCAAGAGCATAGTTCAATTAAGCAGTATAAAAAGGAATTAAATCATTGCAATTTCTCTTGGAAAAGAAAACAGAGCATGAGAACTTATGAAAATATCCATTTAAAAACTGGTAAATGTGATAGATAAATTTATTAAAGATTACAATGTGTACTTTACAAGGCAATAAGTGAAACCTCTGATTAATAAGGAAATAATTGGTTTATAAGAAATTCAGAGAACATATAAAAAATAAAATCTTTATAAGTATATGTATCCAAACATGCCTGTTGATGTTAACAAATTAATTGCTAAGTTTGAACTAATGGAGAATCAATTCATTTTATAAATATTCAATTTTTCTGAGAACTTCATACGTGAGTACTGTGTTTACATAGTTTCCACTTCACACTCTTCCTACTGCAACTCTTTCCATGTCCCCACCACTCCATTTCAAATTCATGACTTCTATAATTATTATTTTTACAAATACACACACACATATCCTTCAGAGTCCATTTAGTGTTGTTCATATGCATATGTACCTAAGGTTGGCCACTTGGGGTTTCCTGATCTCTCAGAGGGCTCATCCCTGAAGAAGCCTGATTATTTGTCTCTTAGCTCTTCATCTGGGGGAAGGGGTTTGTAAGATTTCTCCCATCCATATTGGAACATCAACTGATGTTGTCATTAAAAAGCTTTTATATAGGTGACCATATTGTTGAGAATTTATGGATGAGCTTTCATATCATATATGCAAGACACTCGATTGCTATATTACAATCTATAACAGTGTTATATTATAAAGTCAGTATTATCATAATCATAAACATATGTTATAGACAAAATAGGTGTATTATTCAAAATTTATTACAAATGCACAGCATTTATGTGATAGAATGATAGATGATAGGTAGAAAGATAGATAAATAGGTAATAGATAAAATGAGCCATGAGGTCATGTATTTGGTTTAATTGAGAATAGGGCATTGTGCATATCTGTGTCCAGACTAGTTGATTTCTTTTCTCCTTAGTGTACCTGTGTCAGCTGAGTAGTCTCACTGATAAGTCTAGTGGTTGGTAGCTGTCGGTGAGGAAAATGGGAAATGGATTGACTTTCATCATCTATGGACTGGCATGAGTTTTCTCTTAAAGTTCCTGGGCAAGCATTGCAAAAGAATGAACCAAAGTAAGGGAAGCTTAAGACATACATTACTTCCATTGCATCCTATTCATCAATGAAAAACAAAAGTCAAACAAACAAACAAACAAACTAGTCATCTGTATTCACAAAAGAACAAAAACATTTAAACTCCATTTCTAGAAGGAAAAACAAGGAAAGGCACACCATAGATCTGAGAGATTATAGATTATAAATAAAGAGGTATTTCCCACTTTCCTGGATAATTGCTCATTGTTTTGTTCGGTATTTTTGGTTATGTTTTATTTGTTGTCATTTTCCAGACAAGGTTTCTTTTCTCTGTGTAGCCCTGGCTATCCTGCAACTTGCTTTGTGGACCAGGCTGGCCTCAAATTCATAGAGATTCACTTGTCTCTTCCTCTTGACATTTTTTTCTCTTCAATGTTTCCTTTATTCGATGCATTTAATGGAATGTTTACTTCTCCAGTATTCAGCTGTGCACGTGATCAACCTTTATTTACATTTTTAAGTGGGTGATGTGCCAAGGTTTGGAACTATTGAATGGTAAGAGTTAAATCAGAATCTTATTACACAAAGAAGAACTTATGGAAGGCTTCTGATAGATTTATTTATTTATAATTTATTTAGGCTATTTATGTATGCTAAGCACTGGTTACAGCCTAGTTTATGATTAGCCACATTTTGAATAAAATAGAAGCCAAGGCCAGAACCAAAAGTTCAAAAGATGATTAAATCTGATCTGAGAGTTCCTAAAATATATCTCAGATGTAGATAGTGCTATTTCACTCACAGATGAACTTTTGGTGCTGACCTTGACATTTTATTTTTTCTTAGCTGTGTTTTTGTGCTGCTTTGAAGACTTTAAAAAGTACATGAAAGTAAGCAGATTATAAATTGCAATAAATTCTAAATTGGACTTTCTCTTGCAGTTTATCAAATGTAAAAAGACTATACCTAAAATAACTGCTGTATCCTGGTACTGTGTGAAGTTGTTATTGAAATGACATATTATCTCTCAAAATATAAGTAAACACAAATACTGACCAGAGTTTGGGAAAAGTAACAAAATCATTCACATGGAGAAAAGAACTTGGACCAAAAACATATATCTGGAAGTTACCACCTTAGAAGTGAAAAGTACACATTTGAAAAGTCTAATAATTTTAGAAATAATTAGAATATTTACAACTAGGAATTTGGAATTTACAAAATATCTTTAAGAATATAGAAATTTATACAATTACATGACATTATATTATTTTCGCAATTTAGCTAAAAATGTCTTTTGGAAGATGATTGTAATTTAATTATGATCTGGAATTCTGAAAAGGAATAGACAACAATGATAAGGAAACTGACATTTTTTCCACTTCTAGGACATTTCCTCACTTACTAGACTACAATATTAGGATTGTAGTTTTGAACTGTTGGGAATACACTGTTTATTCACATATTTACTCTTTTGGGGAGTACTACAGTGTGAACCCAGGATGTTGAGGATGGCTAGCAAGCATTCTATTGCTGAGCTATTTCCCTAGTATAGTCTGGCCTTGACTTGTAATATTTCTGCCTCCACATCCAGAGTACCCAGGGTAACATTCTTGTACCACTTAGGGCCATATTATGTAATATATTTTTCAATAGCTTTAATTTTTATTATGTTTATCTCTTTAGTTATGTGTGTGTGTTCACGCTTATGCATTTGTGTGCATGTGTGCACGTGAGTTGAATATGTGTATTCATGCATTTGTATATATGTGTGGGGGTGTGAATGAATGCATATGTGGGCATGTGTGTGAATGTGCATGTGTGTGCATGTGTGTGTGTGCATGTGTGTGTGTACCTGTGCATATATGCCAAGTCTCAAGTGAGAAGGTCAGAGGACACCTTGCAGTAGCTTCAGTTCTGTTTTTCTCCCATGTGTGTCCCTAGGATTAAACTCAGATCATCAGCCTTCATGCCAGGAGCCTTCATAGGCTGAGCCATGTTGTCAACAACAGTTATGTACTTAATCTGACTAATATTTTCATAGGCTACTTTTGGGTATAACTTTATTGAAAATGATATTCACTGGTTCAAGGCATTACATTTCTTTTATATAGTGCTCAAAAATCTCCCCTTAGAGATGGAGACATTGTTATTCACGTTTATGAAAGAGTTAATCACGTCTTAGAGAAGTATAATTACTTTGCAAAAATCATGTGGTTAGTCACTGGTAACATCAAGTTTCACACTTTAGTAATCTTATCCTTAAAGTTGTATTAGTTGCTCCTTAGTACTGCTACTTATCACTTGTTAATTCATTGGTTGCCTTTATGATTCAGGATATCATATAGGCCAGGTCGGCCAGCAACTTGTTATGTAGCCTGGGCCTTGCTCAAACTTAAAAATCTTCCTGCCTCTACCTCTCACGTGTTAGGATTTCATCTATGAACCAATATCCACTGATCCAGGAGGATGATGGTGATATGAGTGATGCATGATTTGGAATTTTGGTTGTCATTTATCTGTATCCAAATTTGGCTAAATTTAGGAAAATAAATGATAAACGTTGTAGGATTAACCTCTATGTTGGTAACGAGCACATAAATCAAAGATTCTGAAGTCTTTCTCTTCATTGGTTGGCTTTCTCTATTACCATGTTATCTTTCTTATCGTTTCTCTTCATAAATACTTAATAATTCAAAATTGTTTTAATTAAAATATTTGTATTTTTGTCTATTTTACCCAGATTCAAGCTTAGTCTTTGTGGGTTTTTTTTTTTGGTTTTTTTTTGTTTTTTGTTTTTTTTGTATTTGAATAGTCCACAAAAACTTTATTGAAAATCATTTTTAAAGATTTGTATAAATTGAAGAATACATTATGTTCATGAATAAACTTACTGTGTTTTATATGGAAAATTCATATATACATATATATTAGCATTCATTGTTTTTCTTTTCATTTTCTGATAAGATCTTATCTTCCAAATAATTATATAGCCATGTTGGCCTTGAAAGCATGAATATCTACCTTTCTTTTTTTTTTTTTAATTTATTTTGCAATACAATTCAGTTCTACATATCAGCCACGGATTCCCTTGTTCTCCCCCCTCCCGTCCCCCTCACCTTCCCCCCAACCCCCCCCCCCCCCATTCCCATCTCCTCCAGGGCAAAGCCTTCCCCACAGACTGAGGTCAACCTGGTAGACTCAGTCCAGGTAGGTCTAGTCCCCTCCTCCCAGGCCGAGTCAAACAATCCTGCATAGGCCCCAGGTTTCAAACAGCCAACTCATGCAATGAGCACAAGATCTGGTCCCACTGCCTGGATGCCTCCCAAACAGATCAAGCCAATCAACTGTCTCACCCATTCGGAGGGCCTGATCCAGTGGGGACCCCTCAGCCATTGGTTCATAGTTCATGTGTTTCCATTCATTTGGCTATTTGTCCCTGTGCTTTATCCAACCTTGGTCTCAACAATTCTCGCTCATATAAACCCTCCTCATTCTCGCTAATTGGACTCCCAGAGATCCACCCGGGGCCTAGTCATGGATCTCTGCATCCAGATCCCTCAGTAGTTGGATGAGGTTTCTAGCACAACAATTAGGGTGTTTGGCCATCCCATCACCAGAGTAGGTCAGTTTGGGCTGTCTCTCGACCATTGCCAGCAGTCTGTTGTGGGGGTATCTTTGTGGATTTCTGTGGGCCTCTCTAGCACTTTGCTTCTTCCTATTCTCATGTGGTCTTCATTTACCATGGTCCCCTATTCCTTGCTCTCCCTCTCTGTTGTTGATCCAGCTGGGATCTCCCGCTCCCCCAAGCTCTCTTTCCCTCAACCCTCGCCTTTCATTACCCCCACTCATGTCCAGGCTGTTCATGTAGATCTCATTCCATTTCTCTGTCATTGGGCGATCCCTGTGTCTTTCTTGGGGTCCTGTTTTCCAGGTAGCCTCCCTGGTGATGTGAGTAGCAGACAAGTCATCCTTGTTTCATGTCTAGTATCCTGCTATGAGTGAGTACATACCATGTTTGTCTTTCTGAGTCTGGGTTACCTCACTCAGGATGATTTTTTCTAGATCCATCCATTTGTCTGCAAACCTCTTGATGCCATTGTTTTTCTCTGCTGAGTAGTATTCCATTGTGTATATGTACCACATTTTGTTTATCCATTCTTCAGTTGAAGGGCATCTGGATTGTTTCCAGGTTCTGGCTATTACAAACAATGCTGATATGAACATAGCTGAACAAGTGCTCTTATGGTGTGGTTGAGCATTTCTTGGGTATATGCCCAAGAGTGGTATAGCTGGATCTTGGGGGAGATTGATTCCCAATTTTCTAAGAAAGCGCCATATTGATTTCCAAAGTGGTTGTACAAGCTTGCATTCCCACCAGCAGTGGAGGAGAGTTCCCCTAGCTCCACATCCTCTCCAGCATAAGGTGTCTTCAGGGTTTTTGATCTTAGCCATTCTGACAGGCGTAAGGTGGTATCTCAGAGTTGTTTTGATTTGCATTTCCCTGATGATTAGGGATGTTGAGCAATTCCTTAAATGTCTTTCAATCATTTGAGTTTCCTCTGTTGAGAATTCTCTGTTTAGTTCTATAGCCCATTTCTTAATTGGACTGTTGGGCATTTTGATGTCTAATTTCTTGAATTCCTTATATATTCTGGATATCAGTCCTCTGTCAGATGTGGGGTTGGTGAAGATCTTTTCCCATTCTGTAGGCTGTCGCTTTGCCTTGTTGACCGTATCCTTTGCTCTACAAAAGCTTCTCAGTTTCAAGAGGTCCCATTGATTGATTGTTTCTCTCAGAGTCTGTGCTACTGGTGTTCTATTTAGGAAGTAGTCTCCTATGCCAATGTGTTCAAGACTACTTCCTACTTTCTCTTCTAGCAGGTTCAGAGTAGTTGGATTTATGTTGAGGTCCTTGATCCACTTGGACTTAAGTTTTGTGCACGGTGATAGATATGGATCTATTTGCAGCCTTCTACATGTTGATATCCAGTTTTGCCAGCACCATTTGTTGAAGATGCTTTCTTTTTTCCATTGTGCACTTTTGGCTTCTTTGTCAAAAATTATATGTTCATAGGTGTGCGGATTAATGTCAGGGTCTTCAATTCGATTCCATTGGTCCACATGTCGGTTTTTATGCCAGTACCAAGCTGTTTTTATTACTGTAGCTCTATAGTAGAGCTTGAAGTCAGGGATCGTGATGCCTCCAGAAGTTGTGTTATTGTACAGGATTCCTTTGGCTATCCTGGGTTTTTTGTTTTTCCATATGAAGTTGAATATTATTCTTTCCAGGTCTGTGAAGAATTGTGTTGGTATTTTGATGGGGATTGCATTGAATCTGTAGATTGCTTTTGGTAAGATTGCCATTTTTACTATGTTAGTCCTGCCTATCCATGAGCATGGGAGATCTTTCCATTTTCTGATATCTTCTTCAATTTCTTTTTTCAGGGACTTAAAGTTCTTGTCATATAGGTCCTTCACTTGCTTGGTTAGTGTTACCCCAAGGTATTTTATGTCATTTTTGGCTATAGTAAAGGGTGATGTATCTCTGATTTCCTTCTCCACTTCTTTGTCCATTGTATATAGGAGGGCTACTGATTTTTTTGAGTTGATCTTATATCCTGCTATGTTGCTGAAGGTGTTTATAAGCTGTATCAGTTCCTTGGTGGGATCTTTGGGGTCGCTCAAGTATACTATCATGTCATCTGCAAATAGGGAAAGCTTGACTTCTTCCTTTCCAATTTGTATCCCCTTAATCTCCTTATGTTGTCTCATTGCTCTGGCTAGAACTTCAAGTATTATATTGAATAAGTATGGGGAGAGTGGACAGCCTTGCCTCGTTCCTGATTTTAGTGGAATTGCTTTGAGTTTCTCTCCATTTAATTTGATGTTGGCTGTTGGCTTGCTGTAAATTGCCTTTATTATGTTTAGGTATGTTCCCTGTATTCCTGATCGCTCCAATACCTTTATCATGAAGGGGTGTTGGATTTTGTCAAATGCCTTTTCTGCATCCAGTGAGATGATCATATGGTTTTTTTCTTTGAGTTTGTTTATATGGTGTATTACATTGACGGACTTTCGTATGTTGAACCACCCTTGCATCCCTGGAATGAATCCTACTTGATCATGGTGGATAATTGTTTTGATGTGTTCTTGGAGTCTGTTTGCCAGTATTTTATTGAGTATTTTTGCATCAATGTTCATGAGGGAGATCGGTCTGTAGTTCTCTTTCTTTGTTGTATCCTTGTTTGGTTTAGGAATTAGGGTAATTGTAGCCTCGTAGAAGGAGTTTGGTAATGTTCCTTCTGTTTCTATTGTGTGGAACAATTTAGAGAGCATTGGTATTAACTCTTCTTTGAAGATCTGGTAGAATTCTGCGCTGAAACCATCTGGTCCTGGGCTTTATTTGGTTGGGAGACTTTTAATGACTGTTTCTATTTCATTAGGGGTTATTGGACTATTTAAATAGTTTATCTGGTCTTGATTTAACTTAGGTATGTGGTACCTATCCAGAAAGTTATCCATTTCTTTTAGGTTTTCCAGTTTTGTCGAATAGAGGTTTTTGAAGTATGACCTGATGATTCTCTGGATTTCCTCAATGTCTGTTGTTATGTCCCCCTTTTCATTTCTGATTTTGTTGATTTGGATGCGCTCTCTCTGTCTTTTGGTTAGTTTGGATAAGGGCTTGTCTATCTTGTTGATTTTCTCAAAGAACCAACTCTTTGTTTCATTAATTATTTGTATTGTTCTCTTTGTTTCTATTTTATTGATTTCAGCTCTCACTTTGATAATTTCCTGGCGTCTATTTTTCCTGGGAGACTGTGCTTCTTCTTGTTCTAGAGCTTTCAGGTATGCTGTTAAGTCCCTAGTGTGAGATTTCTCCAACTTATTTATGTGGGCATTTAGTGCTATGAATTTCCCTCTTAGTACTGCTTTCATAGTGTCCCATAAATTTGGATATGTGGTGTCTTCATTTTCATTGATCTCTAGGAAGTCTTTAATTTCTTTCTTTATTTCTTCCTTAACCCATTGGTGATTCAGTTGGGTATTATTCAGTTTCCATGAGATTGCAGGTTTTCTGTAGTTTTTGTTGTTGTTGAAATCCAACTTTAGACCATGGTGGTCTGATAGAACACAGGAGGTTATTCCAATTGTTTTGTATCTGTTTAGATTTGTTTTGTGGCCAAGTATGTGGTCAATTTTAGAGAAGGTTCCATGGGGTGCTGAGAAGAAGGTATATTCTTTTTTGTTAGGATGGAATGTTCTGTAGATATCGATTAAGTCCATTTGAGTCATGACATCAGTTAAGTCCTTTATTTCTCTGTCAAGTTTCAATTTGGGAGATCTGTCCAGTGGTGAAAGTGGGGTGCTGAGGTCTCCCACTATTAATGTATGGGGTTTTATATGTGATTTAAGCTTTAGTAATGTTTCTTTTACATATGTGGGTGCCCTTGTGTTTGGGGCATAAATATTCAGAATTGAGACTTCATCTTGGTGGATCTTTCCTGTGATGAGTATGTAATGCCCTTCTTGATCTCTTTTGATTGATTTTAGTTTGAAGTCTATTTTGCTGGATATCAGGATGGCTACACCCACTTGTTTCTTAAGACTGTTTGATTGGAAAGTCTTTTCCCAGCCTTTTATTTTTAGGTAGTGTCTATCTTTGAATTTGAGATGTGTTTCTTGTATGCAGCAGAAAGATGGGTCCTGCTTTCGTATCCATTCTGTAAGCCTATGTCTTTTTATAGGTGAATTAAGTCCATTGATATTGAGGGAAATTAATGACCAGTGATTGTTTATTCCTGTTATTTTTTGGTGGTGATGTGTGTGTGCTTCTATACATTGGGGTTTACTGCTGTGGCTTTATCTGTTACCTGTGTTTTCGAGGGTGTATCTGACTTTCTTAGGTTGGAATTTTCCTTCTAGTGCTTTCTGTAGGGCTGGGTTTGTGGATAAGTATTGTTTAAATCTGGCTTTGTCATGGAATGTCTTGTTCACTCCATCTATGGTGATTGAAAGTTTTGCTGGGTATATTAGTCTAGGCTGACATCCATGGTCTCTTAGTGTCTGCATTACATCTGTCCAGGTTCTTCTGGCTTTCAAAGTCTCCATTGAGAAATCGGGTGTTATTCTGATGGGTTTGCCTTTATATGTCACATGGCCTTTTTCCTTTGCTGCTCTTAATATTCTTTCTTTATTCTGTACGTTTAGTTGTTTAACTATTATGTGGCGAGGGGACTTTTTTGGGGGGTCTAGTCTGTTTGGTGTTCTATAAGCTTCTTGTATCTTCATAGGCATTTCCTTCTTTAAGTTGGGAAAGTTTTCTTCTATGATCTTGTTGAATATATTTTCTGTGCCCTTGAGTTGGTATTCTTCTCCTTCTTCGACCCCTATTATTCTTAGGTTTGGTCTTTTCAAGGTGTCCCAAATTTCTTGGACATTTTGGTTCATGACTTTGTTGGCTTTAGTGTTTTCTTTGACTGATGAATGTATTTCTTCTACTGTATCTTCAACGCTAGAGATCCTCTCTTCCATCTCTTGCATTCTGTTGATTATACTTGCATCTGAAGTTCCCAATCGTTTTCTCAGATTTTCTATTTCCAGCATTCCCTCTGTTTATGTCTTCTTCATTTTTTCTATTTCCCTTTTCAGGTCTTGGACTGTTTCCTTCATTTGTTTCATTGATTTTTCTTGATTTTCTCTCAGTATTTTATTGTTTTCTTCCAGGACTTTATTGATTTCTTCTAATTTGTTTGCCCTTTCCTCTAGTTGTTTACAGCGTTCTTCACATTTTTTTGTCTTTTCCTCTACACAAGCCTCTAGCTTCTTCATGATGTCATTCATAAGGCTGTTTTCTTCTGCTTTTTCCAATTTCTGATGTTCAGGTCTAGGTGTTGGAGGAAGGCTAGGGCCTGGTGATGCTGTATTGCTATTCATTTTGTTGTATATGTTTCTGCCTTGACGTCTGCCCATCTCCTTGTGGTTCGTTCTTGGCCTTATCCGCACACTTGGTTCAGACAGACCAGTGTTCCAAAAGGGAAGTCTGTGTTCCAAAAGGGAAGTCCGGGGCAAAATGGGAGCTGGGGGCCGGCCTCTAAGTCTCAGGAAGAGGCTTGGGGCTCAGGCGGATGGGCGTGGGGGCAGGGCGTGGAGACTGCAGGGTCTGCCAGGGGTCTTGGAGAAGGGGATCCTTCCCTGTGTGGCTAGCAGGGAACCTGCCCGGTGGCCAGAACCTGGGGCCAAGTTGGGCAGTTCTTCCCTGGATTGGCTGGTGCCCAGGGATGGGGTCTGGGGCAAGGAAGGGCACTCACCTGTGTTCCAAAAGGGAAGTCCGGAGCAAGATGGGAGCTGGGGGCTGGCCTCTACATCTCAGGAAGAGGCTTGGGGTTCAGGCGGATGGGCGTGGGGGCAGGGCGTGGAGACTGCAGGGTCTGCCAGGGGTCTTGGAGGAGGGGATCCTTCCCGGTGGGGCTAGCAGGGAACCTGCCCGGTGGCCAGAACCTGGGGCCAAGTTGGCCAGGTCTTCCCTGGAGTGGCTGGTGCCCAGGGATGGGGTCTGGGGCAAGGAAGGGTACTCACCCGTCGTCTTTGCGTTTTTTTAAACATATTTTATTTCATACACATTAGATCTAATAGTTATTCACTTACATGTTTCTGTCTTCCTGGTATTGGTTTTTCTGATAATTCTTTATCATTTACTTCAGACTTACTGTATATCTAAGGTTCTTCGGCTCTTTGATACCCATCTGTGCATCAGCAATCTCTGCAGGAATAATTTTTGACATCATATCGATATGTCTTCCCAGAGGGAAATCATATCTGTCTCTATGGTATTCATTCAGACAACGTCAACATAGGGCAATGCTAGATGAAACTGCAACTTGCAAACCTACGTTAAGGCCAAAGCTGGCCTACTGTGTGTGCCTTTCTAATATAAACACAGTTTCATGACACAGCTTACTTCTGAGACAACAGGGAAAGACTGATTGCCCTATATAAGAAACCAGGGATTTACTTCTTGTACAGCCCATCTGAAACACGTTTTATAGTTTCACTTTAAGATAGAGTAGACCCTCCTATTTCAAAATATACTTCGAAGTGCTGGGCAAATCTTGTAGTTATTTCTAGAAAGCAGATGAACATTGAAAAAACACATATAGGACTTTCAGGTAAAGAGCTAACTTTGGAGCCCTTGGTTCTTCAAGGTGGGTGTGTACAGTTTAGCAGTGGCCTACATTTTTCTAACCCTGTCTCTGTCTCTGCCCTTTGCTCCCTAAATGTATTTGTAATGCTGTTTCCTCATGTGCTGAGTGATAATCACTGCCTAGTGATTTGGAACTTTACCAAGTGCCTTATTGATATAGTTTGTAGTCAATTTCAATGCAGCTAGAGTTTGAAATGGGTTTGCTTACAGGAGCCTGTATCCTGAGACCCTGAATTCTCCCTTGCCCTGTATCTCGGGCAAATGAGATACACATGGAGCAGTGAGAGACATTCCAGTTAACTCAGCTGAGTCTAGCTTAGACCAGTTGATGAGCTGCTCATTCCGGCCTATGAGTGGTGGCTGCCTATCCTGTCACCCTAGATGTGCACATAGATGACATGAAACTGAGATTATGTGACTATTTTTACAGCAATAATTGCCTTAACATCGAGCTCCTAATTTATAGCCAAATAATATCTAATTCAGTGGCTTTATAGGTATGGCAAACAAATAATTTTGTAACCAAAGTTTACTCAATGAATGTGAATAGGAAATATAGAGGAAGTTACTATCAAAATCTTGGAAAATTGCATGTCACAAAATGTTAGTTTCAAGAAGTGTCATTTGGACATGATGGATAGCAATGCAGAACATTTGGAAACACTGTTCTAACATTCAAATTTACTTGCATACATAAATTCAAGAAATTATTATCATCTGAGCTGATGAAAATCACTAAAATATACTTACAATTTTACCTTCTGGACCAAGAGTTTATATTTCAATATGTACCTTTCTATAGTGCTTTGCCAAGGATGCATGGAGTTCTTCTAAAGTACATTAATCTTAGAACACGGCTTTTACTATTATTTATGCAGAGCACATCATGCATTTAGAACTGAAGGCTACCTATCAAGTGTGATTTAGAAACTTAACAGTGCCTGAGAGTGCTCCTCCTCAGTGTCTCTTCCTGTTGTCACATTGTAAAGCTTAAAATCATTCATTACAGCTATTCCTCTGAATGAAAACACACCCTGAAACTCTGCTGATTTGCTTCGATGCCCCTGTACGTGAACAGCTACTGCTTCATCATCGTTTGATGAATGAATAAAACACTGCCCCCCACCGGGGTCACAAAACGTTCATGAATAAATCTTCAAACCTGGATCAATATTATGTACGATGAAAAGGAGAATTAAACCAGGGAATAGAACAAAGGCCTCCAACCAACCAGCTGACCTCAAGAAGGAAGAGAAGCCTGAATGGATTATGAGCCACTGACATGGATACCAGGAAATGTTTCCTCTGAGTGCTAGGACTCTGTCGGGTTTGAACCTGTGCAGGCCTTGCTCTTAACAGCTGAGCCAACTGTATTGCTCCAAAGGTTTGTATTCTGGCCACCAGACTTAAAAGTCATTCATTTATATTTTGTTAAGTAATTAATGTAGTAATTAGCATTAGCAGGAGCACAGACTAATATACCAAAGGAAAAAATGGCATGACTAATGTCTTGAAGAGGAAGATCAAGGGTTAAACAATGGTGTAATTGGGTATGAGAAACAAAGACATAGACAGTACCATGAGAAAATTCAAAACTATAAGAAAACTTTAAACCTTGTTTTAAATTCAGAACAATTGGCAGAGTGTCTCTAGAGAGCAGCTTTATGTAGGAGTCTTGAAGATGTACAATGCAGAAATAAAGGCTGTTCTGAAAGGGACAGAAATGAGTGAGCTTAAAAGATGTGGCTTCACATAAAAGTATATTCAATATGTCATACTGTCGGGTAGAATGTAAGTAATGTGTATTGAAATGTGTTACAAAAATTCAGAACAACATAGCCATAAATACTGGATTTCTCTTAATTAGTTATTCAGGCTGTGTCTGTAAAAAACAGAAACCCATAAAAATATACTTTTATGTATCTTAGCTATCTATTGTTAAGAACTAAAATCTCTAAAGGAGTGTATTATTATGCTTCCTGTTTTTGTGCATATCAAGTTAATTTTCAGCATAGAAAAAGCTTTTGAACTTGCCCACTCTGTAATATGAATGTTCACGTATGGACAGAGCCCTTGTTCATCCAAAGGAGACTAATTACTGAAGCTAAGGTTTTGAAAGAGTCCCACATATCAATCAAAAAATCACTCCGCATAATAATGATATGGAAAAATGGCGTTTTTTCTATTTTTAATGATATAATTGTAATTTAAAATTTTCTTATTGAATCAAGGCAATAACTTAGTGTGAGTATTTGTAATCTGTCACTTATATAAAACACAAATATATTCATATCATTTATTTCAGAGATTTAAAATACTTCTCATCTTTGACACTAACAAAATTAGTAGAGGCATGGCTGCTTGTCTCATGTTATTTGATTTATTATTAAAGATACTCCACTACTATATCACATACTTAAATTATGACATTGTATTTCAAACATACAGCTACTTGCATAGTCTTCTATATTTTCTATGTAAATGACTGTAGGGCTTTTTTGAGAGCTCTCAACAGGCTTTCGAATGAATTCCTGCCAATCCAAATACTATGATCCTATTGGTAAAGTTGTCTTTCTAGAATTTTACTTGATTATTATTAGGCTTTACATTATACTAAATACATGCTTTGCTTTTAAAAGTTGGTTTATTAAATCACAAAATAAGAAATTCAGTGTAATTAATTTTAAAATGTACTCTCCAATTACAGAGTCTGCTTTGCTATATAGTGTTCAGAAACACTAACCACATTTATATTTAATTCGTCTAAAACCTAAATGTGCCTCTAATAAAACATATATTAAAAAGACTCCTGGGATTATTTCTCTGCTGTAATAAGTATAATTTAAGCACTAATAGCCTTCAAAAAATAATGAAACTAGGCACACAATAAGAAGTGATTTCCTCAAAAGAAAAACATTTCACAAGAGAACAGCAAGATTATTGATATTTTTTGAGATGGACATTTTCCTAAATGTTTAATTACACTGTCACCTTCTTTTATTTTTCAAAAGTTGTTAAAATGAGAAGATAAATGACTTTATTTTGTATCATCACTACCCTTTGACATTTTTAAGATTTATAAAGCAGTGAAAACTACTGATAAATGACAGAAAGGCCATTGAACTGTTAACCAGTACCCCGTGGGAGAGGATGCCTACTAAATTCTTGGCTCTATTTGTAAAGCCTATTCACTGGACAAACACATGCCAGAATGCTCTTTTTACAATCAGCTCTGCTATCCCTCTTTCTAAGAAAAGTCTGCTTTGGGTTGATTTTCTTATAGGTACAAAAAAATTAGCTCATTACTTCATGAAAAACTGAATGATTCTGATGATTCTAGCCTCTTTAAAAACCTATGGAAAGTCAGCAAAGCTTTTTGATTCTCTCTTGACAAGCTTAGATTACTTTGAAATTCATAAAAAATTGTTCAAACTATTTTAAGTTCCTTCTTTGTCAATATTTACATTTTAAGATGAATGTGAACAAAATGAAAGTTTGTAATACCATACAGAAAATGATTTAAGGGAATTATGATATATGAACAGTGATTAAATAAATTGAAGTTAGTCCAGACGTAAGAATGCTGAGACAAAAGAAAAATGTATTTGAATAGGCAATGAATTGTTACATGAATACTGATCAGCTGATTTATTAAAGTTAAACCAGCAGTGGTTCTGTCTGGGGATAAAATTGCTGTACACAGGTTCTCACTTAGTGTTCATTTCCCTCTCTGTATTTTTTTTTATTTTGTAAAAAGAAACAGCTCTGGTGGCCCTTCCTATGACTAAGACAATGAGAGCACAAAGGATTTATTCGCAGTAATAGACTGAGACTGTATGTTACATCAAGTACCATAACTTTGGCTGGTGCTGAAGTCTGCCTGGCCAAAGTAATGAGTCTCTTCTCTCACAAGCAGAGTTCAGCCTGTTGAGAAAGATGCTAAATTAAGTAGTACAGACATTTCATTAGTAGCCTAATCTCTCTTCTCTCTATTTTGCCTCCATGACACCTTAGTTTCTTTGAGTATCAGCAACAGCTGCTCTGTTTCCAGGCATCACAAATAGACTCTTCCTTAACTTGCTTGTAGAAGACAGTTGATGCCCATGATTCTAAGAAAGCCTTAATGGACAGCAATTTTTCACAATAATCAGGATTGCACTGATCACCTGCATCTAAATGAGTCAATAGTAAGAAAATACAATATTGAAGATGATTCATTTTTACCATAAGTCACTTCTCCTAAAAGTGGTATATTGGTGAAATTATTAAGGCCACTCCACACAGTTAAAAGGGAGGTTTAATTAGTGCTGTAACTTACAAGTGAAGGGATAGGTGGGTTGCAGGGTCTGGGAAAGGTGTCTCGCAGTCCAGCGGTGTTCTCTGGAGACCTCTGCTTGGTCTATCTCCAGTGTCCAGGGTCCAGGCACCAAGGGAGCGCAGCGCATCCAGATCTCAGGTCTTCAGGGTCCTCTCTTGGCCCCGCCTTGTAGGCGTGACAATTACTGAAGCCTCAATGGGGGTTGGAACTTCCAGATCAAGGTTGGAATGGCTACCCACTACAGTGGTCGAGTGCTAAAATGCATGCTTTTCTATTAGAAAGGAAGAAGAAACATTGTTGTAGGATATTTTGTTTGTGATCTGACAAATAAAGCTTCCCTGGAGATCAGAGGACAGAGCTAGTCACTAGTTAACCATAGAGACTAGGCATGGGTGGCACACATCTTTAATCCCAGCACTTGGGAGGAGGAAGCAGGAGGATCAGGAGTTCAAGTCCATCCTGGGGTACATGAGATTGAACCAGTGTAAAGGAGAAACAGCCAGTTGGTGGTGGCTTATACCTTTAATCCCAGCATTAGAGAGACGGAGACAGGAATATAAGGCTAGTGAAAACAGGATTCCCAGCCCATTCAGTCTGAGGATTCATAGTGGCAGGATCTCCCCTTTCAGTCTCAGTTTTCCTAGAGATGAAAAGTCTTACAGTGGCTGGCTACTCCACTTCTCTGAAATCCATGCCAGCTTTATTTGTCAGAATACAAACAAAATATCATACAATAAAACATGACTTGGAAAATAATCATATTGCCCAAGAAGTCATTTATTAACAACTACAGGGAAACTGGAAGCTGAGCACTGTACTTTCTTTCCTCTGAGTCTGATAGATACTTATAGAGCATGGCCACAGGTAGCATGAATAAATGAGGGATAGCTGAAAAGGACATAGCAAAGTGTACATAGGTAACATGCAATAATCTTTTAAATAAAAGTCTAATATCCACGTCTTTCCTATCTGTGGGGACAGCTGGCACTAATCCCCTAAGTGTGAAGGAAAAGGTGTATTTGTAAAGCTGTTTAAGTTTTGGATGAGAAAAAAAATCCCAAATAATACTTGTAACTGGTTATTTTCCCTTTTAATTTTGTATAACACAATGCACATTGTTGAAGATGGAAAGTTGATGTGGATTTAATTCCATACCCTAAATGGTTTTGTTCTTTTCTCGAAGACCTTTCACTTATTATTGAATAAGGGACTTTTGAAGATCTCTAAAATTCTCTTAAGGTCAATTTACAATCTCGATTACTTCATATGAAATGGAATACCTGTGTGTATGTTTCCACATATTGAAACTAGCTTTTTTCCTTATCACATAATATATCCTGATTTGGTTTCCCCTCCCTGTACTCCTCCAAGTTCCTCCGTACCTCTCTTTCTGTCTAGATCCACCCCTTATTTCTGTCTCTTATTAGAAAACAAACAGGCTTCTAAGAGATTAAAATCAAATAAAACACAACGAAAACAAGCCAATCAGAACAGGACAAAACAAAGAGAAGGAAAAGAGCCCAAGTAAAGGCACAAGAACTGAGTTCACTCAACTGCATACTCAGGAATGTCATAAAAGCACTAAACTTGAAGCCATAGTGTATATTCAAAGAGCCCGTAGGATAAAATGAGAGAAGAAAACATATGAGTAAAATACAAATGATAATAAGATAAAATTAAAAATGGAAAAAGCTCTGACATGATATAATGAGACAAGGAACCTCCAAAGATGCTGTTGTTGTGTTAGTTTTCTGTTGGCTATTTACTGCTGGGCATGCATCCTACTCTTAAGAGTCAATTGTTTCCCCAGTTGACCTATGAGTTAGCGGAATTCAACGAGGAGTCAGTTTATTGCTATGTTTTTATATAACAGAAGCCTTTTCCTATGACAGTGAGTTCAAGGCCATTATCTAGTTTCTCTTAATTCCACTGTGTATTTTGGCTTCTTCATCAAAAATTATGTATCTGTGGAATTTGTCTGGATCTTCAATCTGAACTGGTTGACCAACATGTCTATTTTGGGCTAATAGTATGTAGTTTTTATTACTGTAATTTTGTAGTTACAACTTGAAGTCAGAGATGGTAATACTTTCTGTAGTTCTTTTATAATTCAGAATTGTTCTAGCTATCTTGGGGTTTTTGCATTTCCTCATAAAGCAGAAAAGTATGTGTGATGTTGTATGAAGAATTGTATTGGATTTTAATGGGGATTGTGTTGAATCTTTAGATTGCTTTTGGAAGTATGTCCATTTTTTTGCTATATTAATTCCAAAGATCCATGATCATGGGAGATCTTTCCATCTTCTGATATCTTCTTCAATTTCTTTTTTCAAAATCTTAAAGCTTTTTTATCATAGCAGTCATTCCCTTACTTGGTTAGAGATACCCCCAAGACTTAATATTCTAGCTAAGACTGCAAGTACTTTATTGAATAGATATAGAGTGAACAACATTTTCTTGTTCCTGTTTTCAGTGGAATTGATTGGAGTTTCTCTTTATTTAAGTTGATGTTGGCTAGGAGCTTGCTGTAAACTGTCTTTATTTTGTTAGGGTATGTTCCTTGTTTCCTCAATCTCTCTAGAACTTTTATCATGAAGGGGTGTTGCATTTTGTCAAAGACCTTTTCTGCATCTAATATGTGGACCATGTGGTTTTCTTCTTTCAGTTTATTTATGTGGTGGGTTATTTTTATTCATTTACATATGTTGAACCGATATACTTGATCTTGTTGGATGATCATTTGGTGAATTCTTAGATTAGGTTTGTAAGAATTTTATTGAGTAAGTTTCATTAAGTTTATTTTTGCATCTATGTACACAAGGAAAATTAGTATGTGATTCTCATCCTTTGTTGAGTCTTCATGTGGCTGGATGTCAGGGTAACTGTGCCCTGTAAAAAAGATTGGGCTAAGTCTCTTCTGTTTCTATTTTCTGGAATAATTTGAGGGGTATTGGCATTAACACTGCTTATTCTGCTTCAAAAGTCTGTTAGAAATCTGCTCTAAAACCATCTCTCCCTGGGCTTATTTTTGGCTGGGAGACTTTTAATTATTACTTCTATTTCACTGGATTATATAAGTCTGTTTAAATTGTGTATCTGGTCTTGTTTTAACCTTAGTATGTGGTGTTGAGAAAATTATTTTTTTCTTTTATATCTTCCAACTTTGTGGAGTACAGACTTTTAAAGTATGTCCTTATGTTCTCTGGATTTCCCTGGTGTCTGTTGTGATGTCTCCCTCCAACAGAACCACACTTATTCCAACAAGGCCAAACTTCCTAATAGTGCCACTCACTTTGAGCTTATGGGGGTCAATTACAGTCAAACTACCACAAAGTTTATATTCTCAGATAATAATAAAGTGGCTATACCAACTTGTTCTGTAGATCCATTTGATTTGAATATCTATTTTCATTCTCTTACCCTGAGTTGATATCTATCCTTGATGTTAAGGTGTGTTTAAAGTAGATAGCAGGAGAAAGAATCATTGTTTTTACAAGCATTCTGCTAGCCTGTGTCTTTTTATTGGGGAATGGGGAACAGTTATATTGAAAGATATCCATGAGTAGTGTTTATTTGTTGATTCTTGTTATTTTATTGTTGTTTGGTGGGGGTGGGGGTGTGGGGACGGTGTTTCCCCCTCTTTGAATTTGAGATCTGGGATTATTTATTCCTTGTGTTTTCTTTTGTATAGTTAATCCCTTTTGGTTGCAGTTTTCATCCTAGCTTTTCTGTAAGGCTGGATGTACAGACAGATATTGCTTAAATTTGTTTTTGTCCTGGAATGTCTTATTTTATCCATTTGTTGTGATGGAAAGTTTTTCTGCTTATAGTAATCTAGCCTGGCATTTCTGGTCTCTTAGAATATACAGAATGCTTGACTTTTAGAGTCTCTATTAAGAAGTCAGGTGCCATTTTCAATGTGCTGCCTGTATATGCTAATAGTCTTGCCCCAGTGATCGTGCATGCTCCGGGGGGGGGGGGGGGGGGGGACAGTCATTTCTGCCCAGTCATTTCCACATCATACGTCCTATGTAAACCTGTGTGCTACATGGTCTCATAATTTGCGTGCAGCGTGACCATGTAATGTATGTGTATGCGTGGAGTAGCCATGTGGACCCAAGTGCTGACCCAAGTTCCCATGTGCAGGTTAGCCTTTAGAAGGCTGCCCCGTACCCTCTCTTTTTACAGGTTTTCCACAGGCCTGAGCACATCTTTTGTTCCTTTTTCTTTTGGTAAAACTTTTGTTAGCAGGTTTGCTGTGTTTGAGTCTTTTCTTTGCAGGGTAAGTGTGCCACAAAAACCAACATATGTTACTTGGTCTTTTTTTTTACCCCCCTTTGAGCTTTTAATATTCTTGCTTTCTTCTGTGTGTTTACTGTCTTCATTTTATGTGCCAAGGAGACTTTCTTCTCAGATATACTCTATGTGGTGTTCTCTATATTTGTAGCTTTGTAGGCATCTCCTTCTTTAGGTTTAGAAATTTTCTTCTGTGATTTTATTGAAAATATTTTCTGTGTCTTTGATCACTGACACTTCCTGTACCCTATTATTCCAAGATTTCATTTTTTTAAGTGTCCCTGGTTTCCTGGATGTTCTACACCTGGATTATTTTAGATTTAACCTTTTCTTTGTCTAAGAAATCCATTTTTTTTCTGTCATGTCTTCCATTCTTAAACTTATTTCTCCTTTCTCTTGTATTCTGTTGGGGAACCTTGCCAACAGGCTCTTGTTTGAATTTCTAATTTTTTCATTTCTAGTTTTCCCTCAGTTTGGGTTTTCTTTATTGATTCTATTTCTACTTTCAGGTTTTAAACTGTTTTATTCATTTAAAAATATGGAATGACTCTCAAATTTGCCTAAAATCCTTGATCAGGTACCAAGTTAAGCTTCTCTGTATAATTTCAATTTTAGTATATGTGCTTCTGAAGCAAGCAGTATGTGTATTTTTTATATAGGCAGAAATTATTTTATTTTTAATTTCTTTTTATAACTTGCAGGGTTCAGGTCACTATTTCTCTTCTGGTAGTAGGATGGATGGCTTCCCTAAATAATAATTGTCTCTGTCTCATAAATACCTACATTTCATAGGCAATAATATATCAAATAGTTCACATTTTAAGTCTCTTACATTCATTTTTACAGTATTTCTCTTCTGATTAATCCTGACTGTCTCTATCAAACAATCTTTAACAAGATTAAGAGTCTAAGATAATGCTGCTCCTCCAGTAATACAGGATAATTTACCTATATTAAGGTTTATATTCTATTTATATTTGAACTATATCTTTGCCATAGTATATTCTTCAGTATATCCTTCAACCTAAAATATCTACATGTTGTTTACTTATTCACTGAACAAAAGTTCAATGAAAATATCACCAAGCAATTTTATTTTTAGATAAACAAAGGCTCATTTGATATCACTTGTCAAAAGACAGTTATCACATAGTCCCCCAAACTTTACTCAGAGAAAAATTAGATAGCACACATTAGTTTCTCTTTCCCAGCCTTGAATGACAGTTTTATGATGTGACTTGGCTATAGTCAATAAGCTGTGGTTTACCACAGTATCACTGGATTCCATGTCTCACTTTTTGTTGGCTTCATAATCTCTAAGTCTGACAACTGCTGATCATATTCCCAGTGTAATTAAGATTGGCATTTTACCAAAGGTCAAATAGTTTAAAAAGCTCTAGGTATAAATGTAGAATATTGAAACACATTAAATTTTAAAATCATAACACTTCAAATTTTGCATGAAATGTTGGTAACTGGATTTATAAATCACACAAAGTCATGTTTAAGTAATGAGTAGAAGGAGAAATGTAAAATTGTGCGGCATGGATGTAGGAAATAATATCCATTATCTTATTAGACTTAATGTCTAGTAACCTAATTGTCATTATCAAATATATTTGTTATTTAGTGAAGTTTTATTGATTGTCCATTATGAGTAATTAAATTTTAGGCATTTAATTTACAAAAAGGAAGCAAGTATTAAAAGTATTATGAATGCTAATTTTAAAACATGCAAGTAAATCCTACAATCCATTTTCTACATTAAACATTTTGGTATCAATCAACTATGCTATACAACCAAATGAAGAAGAATGTGGTTCACAGTAACTCATTTCACATGGTATTATCAAGTATACATCCACTATGTATAAAATTATTCTGTGTTTGTACAAGTCTACATGAGATATATGTATATATCAAACATGAACTACAATTAAATGTGAATTGACCCTAAATTCAGAATTTATAAATAATTATGTTAAATGTTTTTATAAATGAAGGCTTTTCTGTCCTGCTGTGTCTCACAGCCACTTTTAAAATAATCACTCAGAGACTTAATATTAATTACAAAATGTTTGGCCTGTTGTTCAGGCTTATTATTGACTAGTTCTTATAACTTAAGTTAATCCATTTCTATTAATCTGTATTTTGCCACATGGCCTTGTGGAATTACCTGTTTTCTAATACATCATGCTCCTCTGGTGGCTGGCTCACATCTCCTCCTGGCTCCACCCTTCTTTTTCCTGTATCTCTGCTTGGATTTCCTACCTGACTCTATCCTGCCTTGCTATAGGCCAAAGCAGCTTCTTTATTAACCAATGGTGATAAAACATATTCACAGCATACAGAAAGATCATCCCATAGCAGTTTTTATTTTCAATTTTTAGGTTTTGGGATTTTCTTTTTTTTAATATGCCAGGCTTTATTATGCTTTTACCAGCATATGTTAATGATACATATATTTTATTATCACTTTTCCATGCACATACATATGCATATATATATACATACACACACACACACACACACACACACACACACATATATATATTTGAAAAGTTTTTCTTGCACAAGGAATACCTCAAAGTCATACCACATCACAAATCTCACACACAGATTTGTTGGAGAGAGACACAGAGTGACAGCTACCTCTGAATGGAAAGAGAGACAGCAGAGGGAAGGCTGGGCAAAAAGCGAGTGAAAAAGTATAGGAGAGCAGAAAGTATTATTTGACCATTATGCTGTATGATTCCCAAGTCTTAAGAGCCCTTGACATGTTTTTCCTTCAGAGCTTTCGATCAAGTCAGGGAAGAGTATTCTTTCCATGGCCCCTTCCCCCTACGTTCTTCCTATTTTTTGTTTACTATTGATAATTAATCAGGGGTCAGAAAAGAGGGTGATATATCATTGAACTACTTCCTGCTGTGTGGGAGCCTTGATATCCATGGGGCAAGCTGACAGTTATATCAGGGTGTAATTTGGGGGTCATGGCCTTTGATCCAACAGTTAAGGGCTGATAATCCTGTAACAGCAACTGATTAAAGGTCTGATTATAAATCTTTTGAATCTGCTATTGAAGAAATTGAGACAGAAAGTTTATAAGACAGGGTGTAATTAATAGAATTAGGAAAAAGAGGAGAAAGGGGATTAGGATAGCCAGTATCTAATTCCAAACTGGACTGTCAACAATTCCTAGGCCAGAGGCATTAAGCTGACGAATGATTCAGGTCCTACCCCTTCTCACCCATAACCACTGGCCTCACCACTGGACTGAAACAGTGGTACTAAGCACATATTATCTACTATCAGTTTTTCTCTTAGTTCATCCAAGACCTCCAATGGGTGGCTCAGACCGTCCTCACCCTCCAGGGCCAAATAAACTTGCTGTATACCATGGTGCTACAAAATTTGGCAAGTATTAGATCTACTCATAGCAGAGAGGGGCAATCTTCCACCCTTCCTCAGGGAGGATTGTACCTTCTATGTCAGCCAACCAGGTATAGTAAAAGACAAGATCAGACAACTCCAGACAGAACTCTAAAACATAATGCCAATATGGGGGAGGCTTGTTAGCTAGAGGGAGCTGGGTGGGAGAACAGGAAGAAGAGAGAGAAGGTTTGGAACAGAGATGGGAGAAAGCTTGGATGTAGGGAATCTCTTTCCATTTTCCCAACTGCTTTCAGCAGTTGTAAAGGGTCAAATAATATCGGGATCTAGGGTGCCATTAGGGAGCCGTTTGATGGGTTATCCAAGGGATATTGAGACAAAATTCGTTTGCAAAAGCAAATAAGTTTGGGCCCTTCAGGTAGGGTGCCAGGTGTAGAGGCTTGAAGTTTTCCAAGAGGCATCCCAAGGTGGAATGAAAGGATATCATTGTTCCCATGGAAGTAGGGAGGTTTCTTAGCAGCCTGTAGTCAAGGGCATCCCCAGAATTCAGGGAGGACTAAATGCCACCAAGCTATTTAGTGGGTCATCACTGTATTCAACGGTATCAGGGATAATAGCCCAAGGAGACATGGAGCCTGATACCAGGGTTTTTGAACAAGGCCCAAAGGCTTGCTAGAAGGCAATAAAAATCTGAGCTCAGGAATGAGGTCTCATCCATAGAAAAGGGATGGGGAATAGGGTTGCATAGTATCATAAAAGCGTGAGGGCAGAGAGGAGCTGAAGGATTACAGTCAGATATGAGGCAGATGTGAAAAAGAGAAAGGGAGCAGGAAAGGGTAAAAACAGCCCAGTCAGGCCTGCAGAAGCTGCAGAACTGCAGCTTCCACTGTGGGGTGGCTGGATAGGGTGGGTGAAGAGGGTGATCTGTAGCCTTAAAAGGCCATGGCTATGGGTACCTCAGCCTCCAAGAGTACCAGAAGGGTCTCAGATGCCAAACTGTCACTTCTATAGACTCAGGGAAGTGTTTACACCAACTAAAGGAGAAATTTGCTAAATTACCACTGGTGGATAGAGTCTGCTGTGGGTGGACCAGAGATGAGGATTAGGGTCTTGAAGAGGAAGCACAGGCCCCAGGAGAGCCTTTCTGTGTCATGACATTCATGAAAGGTTTTTCTGGCACAAGGGTATCTTGGCAATGAGAGCCAAGGAATACCATAAAGTCACAGCGCACAACAAACTTCACAAGAAGATTTATTGGGGAGAAACACAGAGTACTGGCTGCCTCTGAACAGTAAGCGATACAACAGAGGGCTGGGAGAAAGCCGGGGAGGGCTTTCATAGGGTTCATGGAGCATGTGCAGTGTGTTGATGGAAAAGTACAGAGCATCGGGAAGTATTGTTTGGCTGTTAATGCCGAGTCACTGGTCAGAAATTTCCAAGTCTTGGGATCTCCAGGTCAAGCCAGGAGCAGGGTGTTTTTCCCTTGACCTTGATCTTGGCCTTGAGGTAAAGTCAGTGGCAAGGTCTTCTTTCCCTGCACATGTTTCCCTACCCTATTCACCCCTCATTACTCTCTTGGTCCATCCCACTTCTTCTGATCCCCATCTTCTCATCTATTTCCTCTTTTGCTTTTGTGTATTTTCAGTTTATTATTTCATGTGTATGGGTGTTTTGTCTGTATGTTTATCTGCATTATATGCATGCCGTGTGCTTATGGGAGCCAGGAAAGATTGTCAGATCCCTTGAAAATAGAGTTACAGACAGCTGTGGGCTGCCATGTGGGTGCTGGAAATCAAGCCCAGGTCCTCACAAAGAGCAGACAGTGCTCTTAACTTCTGACTAATTTCTCCAGCATCAATTATCTTATTAATAAAAAGATATTGCGTTTTGTTTTTAGTTATATGTTTGTGTGTGTGTACTCAGTGTATGTGTTTGTGTATGTGAATACATTGTCTGTGGAGGCAGAAGAAGCTGTCAGATTCCCTGGTCCTAATGAGAACTGAACATCCGTCCTTTGGAATAGCAGCTTGTGTTCTTTACAGTTGAATAATCTTTTTAGTCCTTGTATCTTAATTTCTATGAAGTAAAACTGTTGCTTTGAAAATGCCATTCATGATTTTTTTAAGATATCTGACTCTCAATAAACTCATATTCTCCTGGGGAAAAATATTTTCAAGTTGTTTTACAATATTATGAGCTAGGTTTCAGATTACAAATAAAATAATTAAAAGTAAAAAAGAGTATAGCAATTTTTTGTGAAATAGTGGATTTTAAAAGGGAAATATTTTATAAAATTTGGCTACAAAAGAACAAACATTTTCCATAAAAGTATGTTCTAATATATGGGTTAAAATTGTATTTAGAATCATGTGATTTTTATCTACTTTCAAATGCATTTTCATGTGTGTTAAGCATGTGTATGTGTGTTTATATGTGCATGAATGTGGGGGTGTCTATATAGGTCACATGAGGATATGTAACTCTCTAGAGCTTGATTTACAGGTGCTTGTAAGCTGCCTGATGTAGGTGGCCAGATCAAACTCAACTCTTTTCTACGAGCAGCTAGTGAAGTCATCATTGGGGTAACTCTTATCATGTCATTCTTAGTTCTTTGAAACTGTGGTGTGGGAGAAATGAAGAGGAGTTTGAAACTGTGGGCTAGAGAAGCCTAAGGTTCTATAATATTGGCTTGGTAGGCAAGTTTCCTGAGTTTGAAGACAGGATGCAAGTGATGCCAAGTTGATTAAGAAAGGTAGCTGAACATGAAGCAGAGAGAATGCTGTAATGTTCTCTGCTTTAGTTCCAGATTCCTTGTTTTTGATTTAGTTTCTCTGTAATTGGATGTTTCCTATCCTAACAGCTTATTCCCAAATATCTGGCAGCCACTTCCCAAATTACCACACAGAGGCTTATATTAATTATAAAGGCTTGGTCAATAGCTCAGGCTTACTACTAACTAGCTCTTACACTTAAATTAACCCATAATTCTTATATATGTTTAGGCACATGATTTGGTACCTTTTTTCAGTATGGCATTCTCAGTTTGTTTCTCTGTGTTTTCTGGCAATTCTCTGACTCCACCCTTCTTCTTCCCAGAATTCTCCTAGTCTGGCTCTCACTCTCAATCTCTTCCTGCCCAGCTATCAGCCAATCAACTTTTCATTAGCAAATGAGAGTAATACATATTCATAGTGTAGAAAAGGATTGTTCCACAGCATTCCTGTCCTGACTTTTTTCAATGATGGACTATGATATAAAAGTATAATCCCAAATAAGTCCTTTTCTTCCTAAGTTTTATTTGTCACTGCTTTATCCCTGCAACAAAGAAGCAAACTACATTATTAGAAATTGGTTCCAAGAGTGCGGAATGAGCATGATGGACCTGAATGTATCCTTTTCTAGGAAGATTATGGAAGCGTTTGGAATTTTGGGCTGCATTGTTATAGTTTGAATGAGAAATTACCCCTAATGTCTCAGGCATTTAAACACTTAGTACTCAATGGGTGATGGTGCTTGGGAGGTTTGGGTAGTTCAGCCTTATTGGAGGAAGTATGTCCATGGGGATGGGATTAGGAAGCTAAAATGTGCACTCAGCTTTCTGCTCCAGCTGCCACGCCTGTTGTCTGCCGTCATGTTGTCAAGGCTATTATGCCCCCCAACCCTCAATGCATTCTTCTGTAATTTGCCTCAGTCAAACTGTTTTTATCTCAGCAAAAGAGAAGTAATTAATACAAGCTGAAAAGTTACTGCTTGCTCAGAGCATCAAGGCTGCTCCATGGTAGCTTAGAAGAAAAGTATGCTGAAAGACATGCAGATGCAGAGGCCTAGCTTGTGGAATTTCAGCGGTAAGATTGAGAGTCTTTCAAAAACTCTATTGGGGGCCATTCATGCAATATATTTGAATTAATGGTCTGTGGAAGTGAAACTTTCTATGTTTTATAGGAACAATTGATGCTGGTTAACTGGGCCTGAAAAAGTAGCTATGATAAATAATCACTGAGGAAAAATTGCATAGGAAATATTTCCTCAGGTCAACACAAAGAAGCTTCAATAAGAGATGGCCAAGGCTGCATCTCAAGCTATTATGTGAACTTGAAAATATGTAAGGGAGCCCAAGTGGTATTGGTTTTAAAGGTATTTGAGAGGATTATGGAGATCTGCTGAAGGCTGGAACCATGTGGCATAGTTGGAGTTCCCGAGGAAAGTCCAGGAGAGGCAGTTGTTGAGGGTGAAGCCTCAGATATAGTGAATACTCCAGGATGGAAGTGGACACAGAGAGAAACTGAGGCAAGACTCCATGTTGCATGGTCAGAATCCCTGAAGGTCAGCTAGGAGAGGGCATTAGTGAAGGCATAGCATCAGTAGCAGTAGAGTTCTTGCAGTGTTATAGTTGGTCATCATGGGATTGAGAAGGCCAGGCAAATACCATGACAGTCTCCTAATAAGTCAGTTACAAACTAGGCCTCAGTTCCTGCCTCTTGAAACTGAATAGGCAGTTTCTGAGGAAGCCCCAAACAAAGGACAATCAATCTACATCAATCTACATAATGCTCCCAGCTGCTGGGGAATGGAAGAAGGGGGAGTGTGGGCGGGGGGTGGGGTGGGGTGGGGGGGTGGGGGGTGGGGGGGGGTGGGGGGGTGGGGGGGTGTGGGGGGGGGGGTGTGGGGGGTGTGGAGCTGCAAGTATCAGGTCTGGCCTGAGCCAGCCTCCACATAGCAGCTCAAGGTAATAACCAAGTAAGGACAAAGCCTGAGATTTGTCCAGACCTGCCCCCGAATGGAAAAATGGTAACCTTAACCAGGTCCAGCCCATTAGAACTTACTAATATGACTGCCACTCACATAAGCCAATCATATCTGAGATGACCTAAGTTTCCCTGCAACTCCATTTAGCTGTACCTAAAAGGAGCCTGGAAGGCTCTTTCCAGGTAGCCATGTTGTCTTTGTGCTGGATGTGCATCCCCAGCATGCTGGTACCTTTATTCTTGAGGTAATAAAAACTCTTACTGATTGGTGGCCTTTTGTGGGACTTTTCCAGGACCCTAACAGGGATGACCACTGAGACAATGGCAGACATGGAGTTTAGCCACCCTGTGCTTACTAGACAAGCTGTATGTGTGGCAGATGCCAGAGACAAAGCAGAGTTTATCAGATCCTCAGAGCCCAGAAGATTTTGATGAAGTGTAGGATGTCAGATGCTGGGTTTCTTACCCTGTTGGGTTTTAGTTTTATTTTGATCTGATTGTATTGCATCCTTCTTCTCCCCTCTTGGAATAAAAAGGTATACTATTTGGGTTTGATTTTTCAGCAATACACAGTCAAGAGAGTTTGAACTTTTAAAATTTGAAAAATGTTAATACTTTGGTCAATGTTTTATCACTGCAACAGAGAAGTAAACCAGAACAGCCTTGAATCAACAGCCAAAGTCAGAGGATGACTTTCCCCAGCATTCTGTGTAGATAATGGCCTAGGTTGCTATATGTAATGGATGTTTGGCACCTTTTCACTATATGGGTCCCATAATATATAGACAGGTACCTTTTAGATTCCTCATGGCACAGAGAGAAGTTTGCACATTCTAATGTTTCATTTTTCCTTAAAACTTATAAATTGAAGGTAATAGCATTAAAAACAAATTGCATGAGGGCTGGGACTGTGCCTTGGTCTTCAAGAATACTTGTTACTCTTGAAGTGAAACCAGGTTCAATTCCCAGCTTTCACATGGTGACTCTGCTCATGACTGTCTGTAACTCCATTTCCCATGGAATCCAATTATCTTTATTTTGCCTCCACTGGCACCAGAAACATATGTAATGTACAGATAGATCCACATGTAGAGAAAATATCCATACATTTAAGACAACAATAATAATAATAGTTTTAATTCTTAAAAAAGAATAAGGGTGCCTTCAGGAAGGGAGATTTTACTTGTCAATCAATGTTGGGAAATGACAGTCACTCCTGTAAGATTTAGTGGCTAAGCATAGCTAAGGTATAAATATCAAATAAAAAAAAAGAAGACTTTTCTCCCCAATATTTTTGGTCTAATATTTTGACTTATAGTCTCATTGCTGACATTATTAATATGTGTCTTTTGAATTGTTTGGTATTTATGTTGTGACTACTCTTCCCAAGATGTGATTTGACAGTATATTAATCTCTATTAACTATATTTCTTTCTAAAAAAAAATAAACTCTTACCAAGTCTATACTCATGTTTCTTTGTCCATCTGTCTATAACAGATGTAGAAGAACTTCCTTTATTTTCTTGGTTCGACCATAGATAATTATAGAAAAAAAATATCCACAATAAAAAGAGAGAAATATGGAATTAAATCAACATAACTAAAACATGGGTTTTTGATAAAGGGTTTCTTAGATGGGCTATGTCCACCATTGGAAATCAATTCTGTTATTAACAGGACTTCACAATTATTATCCTTCCTTCATGTTTTTTAATTCTGTATTCCTGTCTCACATCATCTAATATTTTTTGGAATCTAGACATTCATGCATCAATAGTTCTTTATAAAACATCTCATAAAATCACCCAAATTGAGAACACTATATAATTCATGCTGTAGAACTTATACTTATGTTCTTTCTATGTTAAAGGCATATTTTAATCATCTCTACATAACTTTTAATATCCACAATAAAACTTAGTAGGAAGTATCATTACTTTTAAAGAAACTTTGACATAGGGAAGCATTTTCCCAAGGAGAAAGCATTTGAACTCCATGTTAATTTTAACACTGTATTGGAATAGTCTATGTACTCTAGCTAGTGTAATGTTAATGATGAGATTTTCATCCTTACCAATAGCATGTACATGAGTACAATGGCATTGCAATATTATGGTGATATTTTGTGCTGAAATGTGATTTTATTTGTATGTTAATAAAGTTGCCTGGAGATCAGAAGTCACAGCGAGCCATAAGTGCGAGTCAGGCTGTGGTAGCACACGCCCTTAATCCAATCACATTGCAGGCAGAGTCTTTGTGGTCAAGGACACATCCAAAGCAAGGTGACCTGAACTTTTAATCCCAGTACCAACCATAGAGACCTGGAAGTCTGTATAGAACAGACAGTGACGAGGAAGTCATGTGGTTGGGTTTAGAACCAATGAGAAGGCAGAACAGAAAGGCAATAAAAAGATAGGACACAGGAAGAAGGTCTCTCCCACAGGGGATGGATGGCAGTGAGTGGTAAGATAAGGTGGTCTTAGCTCGAATGGTAAGATATGGTGGTCTTAGCTCTTGGCTACTGCTCTGATCCCTGGGCTTTTAACTCTGCATTTGGCTCTGTGCTTCTTATTTAATAAGACCGTTTAGAATTTCATCTACACAACATTAATTTTAATTCTTCTGAGATGTTTGAATTATAAAATGCCCCATAATATTATGAATAAAACTCCAAAATATTTAAGAAACAAATTTTATGTTTTGCAAACTTGATTTGCATACTTGATTTGTCTGCCTATTTTAAAATTTATGTAATTTTTGCATCCAAGTGATTCAGTATGACTGAGAATTTTAAGAAATAATTATTGGTATGACTATGGCCATTCTGTGAGAAAGAGAAAATGGGAAAACATGTAGGAAGGATCTTGCTTTGTAGTAAATCACTTTGTATACAGCTGCCTATACACTTTCTTTTCTCAGCCTGATGAAGTATCATATTTCTATCCAAGCAGCATTTTTATTTTAAGCATGTATACTTCCCCCAAGGAATACTGTTTATATTGCTATCTAGTGTCTGGTTATTACAGTTGTTTTGAATTCTGACAGAAAATCCTGACCTCTGAAACCTTTTTTATTAAAGATGCTTTGAAACTGTTTCTTCCCATTATATTAAATTAGGATTTTCCTTCTTCAAATATCATAATGCCATGTATGCCTAGCAGTAAAGATTCTATTCTCTGCTCAAAGGATTCATAACTTCAAACAAATCCTAGACCAAAACAACAGGAAATTTAGTGTCAAGGGCACAGCATAGAAGCCTAAGAGAGGAGAATTCATTAAAGATCTTTGCTGCCTTTTTCTAGCCAACCTAGGAATCACTGAGGCTCTCGTGGGACACAGTTGTTCTATTTGTTCATCCAATAATTTAATTTGCTTTTCATGAAACAGAAATGGACAGGACTGAAAGGCTAAATGATATTTTTTAGATTCCAAAACAAACATTGAATTAAATAACTTATTTGCTTCAAATCATAAATTTAATAATGCCACTTCTGTCTTTGAAACATGTGGATAGGCTCCTTATGTTCTCAATAAAAAAATCCTTCCAAAACTGACAAACTCTACTGTTCATATTTATTTTTTAAGTTTTATTTTTTCAGATATAATGTAATTAAATCATCTCCCCCTTCCCTTTCCTGTTTCTGAACTCTTCCATGTACCCTTATCAACTTGCTCTTGTAACATAACATGAATTTTAAAAGGTCTTATTAATAAAAACAAACCCAGAGCCAAGTATTGGGGTGAACACTGAAAGATCAGAGAAACAGAACAAGCCACATCCAACCTCACCTTGCCAGTTCCTCAGCTGATCCTGTTTCCTCAAACTGGAAGCCTCTGAGTCCTCATCTGAATGGATCTCAGCTGAACTGCTGCTAAAAGCCAAAAGCTTAAAAAGCCTAAAAGCCTCTAGTTCATGGTCCTCATGCCTCGTATATCTTTCTGCTTCCTGCCATTACTTCCTGGGATTAAAAGCATGTGTCTCTCCCAACCAAGACATGAGGTCTCAAATGCTGGGATTAAAGGTGTGTACCACCATACTTGGCTCTGTTCCTAGTGTGGCCTTGAACTCACAGAGATCCAAGGATCTCTGCCTCTCAAGTGATAGGATTAAAGGTATGTGTGCCACCATTTTCTGGCCTCTATGTCTAATCTAATGGCTGTTCTGTTCTCTGACCCTCAGATAAGTTTATTAGGATACACAATATATCAACCACATGCTCTTTTCAAATTTATGGTTTCTATTTTTAATTTGTGTATGTGATCCTAATACATTCTAAAGTATTGTCTTTATTTCCACAGATAAGTGTAGTATCCACTCCTCATCATCGAAACTTCTGTTTGTAGTAGTCAACTACCACCAATCAAACTGGAGAGTTTTAGAGCCCAGTCCTAATTGCTATATGTTCAACATAGTTTCTTCACTAAAGGCTCAGGGATCATTGTAGAAGAGAAGGTGGAAAAGATTGTAAGAGCCAGAGGAACAGGGAGTTTGCTGTGAAATGATGTCTCTTAGAAATGTCAGAAGCTACACCCATGAAGTTTCATCTGTATGGCCTCCTGAAAAGGATCTGAACAAGGATAACACCAGTAGACATATTAATGAATAAGTTGAGGCTCAAGGGACCTCAACCTTAGACGAAGAACTACAAACAACTAATTTATTCTGTAAGCAGGAGAAAGTCTCCATATTTTTATCCTTTTATCTATGCTCTATAGTAATTCTTTCTTATTCTAGGTTTTTGTACATTCTGGTTTTTTTACAAGAATTTTTTTTATAGTTTTTCAAATAAATTTGAGTTGATCTATTTTCAACTTCAGCTTTCATTTTAATAGTGGTTTAGATTATAATTCTTGTTACTATGAAACTATGCTTAAAATTTTGAAAATATATCTTCAGAATCCACACCTCAATTTGTTTTATACAGATTTATAAAAGTAATTGTTGGTCGAATGTTTATTTCCCTAACTAGTATGTAAACAACTTCAGAAGAGATGTCATATCCTTTTATCTTTTTCTTCATCTTTTACTTCTGGATAATGCTCAAATGTGACATGCTTATGTGGCAAAGTTCAGGTTCAAATGAGGATCATAGTTGATCTATTATTATCAAATCAAATTCATGTCTGAACTCCCAATGTCCTATGGCCCATGGACTCTGTAAGCAATCAAAAAGGGCAGCAAAAGAGAAGCAAGGTGAAAAGAGGAGGTGTATGAGAATCTTCACAGAAAATAAAACTTGATTTTATATGTATTATACTCACAAACAGTAAATAACTATTTTCACCATTTTATGGTGTCAATATTCCCTGAAAATGATTCATTGAATAAACTCACAAAGTGTAATTTAAAGAGCATGATAGCATTATGCAGACTGAACACGTTATATTTAGACTATAAATATATATACACATATGCATGTAATAAGAATTAGTGAAAAAAAAGAGGCTATGAATTTGAAAGAGAGAGAGAATATATGGAAGAATTAGAGGGAGAAAGGGAAGGGAGAACTGTTTTAGTTAAATTATAACCTTAAAAATTAAAAAAAAAAAAAAGAGAGAGCATTCTCCTGTATGTAAGTTGTTGGTTACTGTGGTGGTTTGAAAGAAAATGGCCCTCACAGGCACCTAGGGAGTGGCACTATTAGGAAGCATGGCCTTGTTGGAGTGGGTGTGGCCTTGTTGGAGGAAGTGGTTACTGGATGCAGGCTTTGAGGTCTCAGATGTTCAAGCCATACTCAGGGTTGCATTCACTTCTGCAACCTGTGGATCAAGATGAAGAATTCTCAGTTCCTTCTCTGTGCTCCATGTCTGCTTGAATGCCACCATGCTTTCCACCAGGAAAACAATGGACTAAAACTCTAAACTGTAAGTTAGCCCCGGTTAAATTTTTTCCTTTATAAGAGTTGCTGTGGTCATAGTGTCTCCTCACAACAATAAAATCCTAAGACAGAAGTTGGTACCAGGGACTGGGGTATTGCTGTGATAGGCCTGACCATGTTTTTGTTTGGAGGAATGTGGACTTTGGGGCTTTGGGTTAGGAAAGGAACATAATGCTTTAATTATGGCTTAATGGGCCTTATTAGTAGGAACATAGAAGACAGAGGTGCTGAGGGTGATTTGAACTGTGGGAACCTAATTCAAGAAGGTTCAGAAGAGGAGAATTTTAATATGTGGCCTAGAGATCATTCTTGTGAAAATGTGGTGAAGAATGTGGCTGCTGTTTGTCCTTGGCCAAAAAGTCTGCCTGGAGATAGATAGATTGAAGAGTTTTGTAGTAATGACTTTGGCAAAGGAGATTTCAAAATGGCCTGTATTGACTCTGTGCTTGCTTTTATGGCTTTTATGAATATCTATGATGAAAAAGAGCAAGTTGAGCAAGGAAAACTGTACAGCTCAAGGAAAAAGGGAGCACTAGGAAGTGGAATGGGACTTAATCACTCTTCAAGGTGATAAATAGATTAAAGAAAAGCCTCATGTTAGATGAAATAAAGGGAGTGGTGACCTCATGGCAAGACCCCACCCAGCTAAATTTCCAACTTGTGAAAAGGAATTAAAGAAAAGTTTAGGGCTGGTTGCAGTGGTGCATGCCTTTAATCTCAGTACTCTAGAGGCAGAGGCAGGTGGAACTCTAAGTTTGAGAACATCCTGGTTTACAGATTGAGTTTCAGGGTAGCCCATCTTGGGCAGTGAAGGAAACCCTCAAAAACAGAATGCTGGTGAAGATGTAGTTAAACAAGGGGGCCATGTTTCAGCTTCAGTAAGGAGCAGAACTTGGCAGCTTTGGCCACCTGTTTCTGGCTTTAGGGTCAAGGAAAGAAGAAAGGGGTCATGGAATGTTCCTCCACAACTTAGGAAAGCCACTAAGGCTGGCATATGTTAGGGGTGTTCCTGTATGGAGGCACAGAGAGGACATTGTGTGAAGTTGTGAAGGTGAAGTCTGGTTTGCCTTGGAGACTCCAAAATGTTGGAGATGCTAGAGCTGTGGGATACCTGCCAAGGAAAGCTGCCAACAGGAAGTAGAACTAGCCCAAGAGAAAGAAATGTGTTACAGTCAAGAAAGCAGAAAGGAGTTCTGAAGAGTATGTTGATATTATACATAGAGATGTGGAGTTTGGAGTTTGCACAGCTGGTTTCTTTGGTTCAGTATTTCCTTACTTGTCAGGGACTATGGGGGTCCAGCTTCTTGATAGTCCCCTCCCAGGGTCCAGGAAGAATCTACAACCAGCTGATAATTTGATGAAATGAATCTATGTACACAGAAATCTTTGTTCCCATACACTTTATTCTTCTGATTTAGTACTCTTCTATACAGCTTCTATTCTGCTCTCATTCCTAGCTCCTTTCTTGCCTGATTCTCTCTATATATTTCTGCTGTTCCCTCTAAGACTATATTAATTCCTTCATCTTAGTTCTGTCCCATCTAGGTTCTTATCCATCTAGTTCTTTCCCATCTTAGCTTTTCTCTCATTTCCTTCTTTCTCATCTTGTTCGTCCTCATCTTGTTCTTCCCCATCTCATTCATCTAGTACTCTCTTCTCACCCTTCAGTCTAGTTCCTCTCCAATTCTTCCTCCTCAAATTCTCTAGGGTATTCAGTTATAAAGCCAAGCAATAGCAATTCTCCCCCTCCAGCCAGGTCACCAGACTTGAATTCTGACAGTATCATAAGAATTATCTTCAGGCAGTGACCTTTTACAACCTGGAAATGGAGTGGTTAAAGGAGGTCAATTGAGAGCTAATGATCAGTTAGTGTATCAAGAAGGGGATCTATGTGCTCAGTCAGGAGGGTCTCAATTGCACAAGAAATAAAGCTATCCACCTGACCTAGGGAACAGGTGTCATTTCTATAGGGGTGTTACCTTAGTTCAGGAGATCATCTGGCCTTGGATGCTTGATAGGTATTTTAGATAAATACACTGTTAGGAGTTCTTGGAGGCATGCATAGTATTTCAAGAAAATCACTGTAGGAACCAGTTAATATATATACACAAGCTAAAATATCACCAAGACTTCTTAAGCCACGGCTTGACCTTCAGAAAAGTCCTTGACCTTTCCAAGTAGTTGCTTTTGTGATAGTAGCTGAATTCCAATACATTTTCCTGTGGCTTGCGGCACTTACTATGCTCCCTTTCCTCCCTTTTGGAATGGAATTGTATATCCTGTGCCATTGTATGTTGGAAGTTTTGATTTCATAAGGGATTACATATAAGAGATTTCATGAGTCTCATAAGAGTCTGAATGACTTTTAAATACTGTTGAGACTGTTAAAGACTATGGGAACTTTTAAAGTTGGACTTAATTCATTTCTGCATTATGATATGGCTACACACCTATGGGGGTCACAGAGTAGAAGGTGGTAGTTTGAAAGAAAATGGCCCCCCACAGACACATAGATTGGCACTATTAGAAAGTACGGCCTAGTTGGAGTAGATGTGGCTTTGTTGGAGTAGGTGTGGCCTTGTTGGAGGAAATGATCACTGGGTGCAGGCTTTGAGGTCTTCTATGCTCAAGCTATGCCCAGTATGGACATAGTCTCTTTCTCCTGCCTGTGGATCAAGATATAGAACTCTCAGCTCCTCCAGCACCATGTCTGCCAGCAGAACACCATGCTTCCCACCAGGGTGATAATGGACTACACCTGTGAAAAGGTAAGCCAGCCCAATTAAATGTTTCCCATTAGAAGAGTTGCCTTGTCAGAATGTCTCTTCACAGCAATAAAATCCTAACTATCCTAAATAGGACAGTTACATACACACAAGTGTTAAGACTTTTAGGTCCAATATAAAAGGATAATTCAATAACATTTATTTTTATTATAATTTCTGCACCATATGCTGCATTTATTGGATATATGAGAACATAGAGAACTTTATTTAGCCATTGACTGAAACTTTCTAAAAGGAAAATGTTAGTTTTGTAATTAAACATCTGAAAAAAAATCCATGTCTTATAAATAATAATGTGCCCAAAGTAAAACCTCAAGTTAAAAATATTCAGCCTATAAACTGTCAGATAACAAATCTTCCATTAGCAACAACAAAACAGCTAATTGTATAGTATAGATCTTAAGTCTCTTTGGTTAGCTCTCAGGATAAGAATGTACCCCAGACTGATTTTCACTCAATCACTAAATAGCTTCCATAGGGACTATCTCTCACTCAAAGGATGTTCAAGCATTGATTGTTGTATTTACTGACTGGCAAGAAAAGTATTAGCCAATCATGTTTCAGAAGTAAATTAGCAAGACAGTGGAGATGGTTCAGTCAGAAATGTATTTGTTTCACAAGAAGGATGACCTGGATTTGTACTCACATTAAAAATAGGTGTGGCAGCCCACTTCTGTAATGAAAGCGCTTATAGAATAGAGATAGAACTCTGTAAGCTCTCACTCTATCAGTCTGAAAAGTCAGTGAGTACTAGATCCAATGATATACCCTGTCTCAAAGAGTAAATAGAGAGTAATGTTGACCTTTTTCTTCTACACAAGCACACACACCTCTCATATATGTACACTGTGCATGCACACATACACACAAAAATACATAGTGAACAATAAAAATCATTTAACTTTACTTTTATTAATTCACTATATACAGATTCTGTTTCTGGTCTTCACAAATATAGAATGTCCATTTTAAAATACTTAGAAATCTGGTTAAAATATCAAGGAAAAAGTACAGGAAATCATAACTAACAAATATATGAAAAATATTATTCAAGAACCAAAAGGAAAAGAAAATAAAAAAAGGAGAACAAGAGGGAGATTTTCACACTTGGAGTCATTTAAAATTACAGTCCTATGGGGCACCCAAAGAATGAAAAAACAGGTCAACTTATGAACTAGAAAGACAATTTAAAGTTCAAGTTTCACTGACACTTGGGCATTAGTAGTCACCCTCTCCTGTGGGTTGTGCTCCTAAAGTACTAGTTAATAGGACTAACAATGAATTGGGTATAGATTAGCCTTTTCAGAGACTAACATTAACATAAGCTAGGATTGTTAGGGAATCTGCTAGATAGCTATTAGCTTTCTGAGAATACAAAGTTGATCTTGTAAAATGAAAATATAATTATACTAGGCCTAAATTATGTCTGTTATTCTCATCTGCATTATGAGAGTTGTAATAGAAAAGGTTTATGAGAAAACAAAAAATAAGAAATTGGAAAGTATAACTGAAGTAAACAAAAAGAATTCATAAAGTGCAGTTATTATAGGTAGCCCTTTAGCATGTCAATGAATAAATATATAAAGGAAATCTTGACACTACTGTCCAGTAAGAGCTCAAGTCAACATAAATGTAAGACATGACAGCTTTCTAGAGTTATATAGTTAAGAAAGCAGTAAGATGTGTAGGGATAGGACAGAGTAAAATATAGGTCTAATTAGGTAGAAGACTGTATGAACAGAAAGAAGCACATGTGAAAAAATATAAAATATGGGAAATAACACAAACAGCAATGATATAAAGTCAACATATGCATAAATACATTGACATAGGAATAAAAGCGAGAGAATGAAAGTAATGTCATATTTGAAAATATTCTGACCATGTTTTCCCATGTTGTAAAGAAAACAAAATGTAAATTTTCAGAAATACTAAAACATGAAATAAAAAAATTGTAAGGATTATTCAACATGAACTACACTTAGACATACCACACTAAACAATATATTTAAATGTGTGTGTAAAAATAATGTTTAAAAAAGAAACAGTTTGCAATAATAAGACATAGCACTTTATTAGTTATAGTAGGCTAAATTAAAAACAGAGGGACTTCTTCTTAATGCATTCAAATACTTAAACTCTAGATATAAATACTACAGGCAGCAAAACAGCTTTTAGGAATTAAAATTGAGCAATAATGAGTCAGAAATACAAAAAATGAAAAAAGTTGTTTGTTGTTGGCAGATTTTCACTCTTTTGTGGGGGCCCACCACCCAGATCCCAAATAAATCACACATAGAGGCTTATTATTACTTATGAATGTCCTGCCTTAGCTTGGCTTAGTTTCTAGCCAGCTTTCCTTAACTTAAATTATCCAGACTGCCTTTTGCCTCTGGGCTTTTCCCATTCTCTTACTTCTGTAAACCTTATTCTAACTCCATGGCTGGCTGTGTAGCTGGGTATTCCACAATAGTTGTTGCCAGAAAGTCTCCACAAAGAATATACTATATTGATCAAAATAAAACAAATTCCAGAATAGAGTCTGAAGATACTAGAAATTATGGAGAATGATAAAATTCAAATAAACTATGATTGCTGAATTTAAAACTTCTGTAGTTGGAAGTTTTCCTGTATCCCACCTGGTCCCATAGCTTCATGGTTCTAATGAAACACCCAGAGGCTTATAATAATTACAAACTTTTTGACCTATGGCTCAGGCTTCTTGCTAGCTAGCTCTTTCATCCTAAATTAACCCATTTCTATTAATCTATATGTTGCCACATGGCTGTGACGTTACTGGTCTGCTGGCATCTTGTTGCTCCTTGGGCAACAGACTGGCATCTCCCCCAACTACACCCTTCTTTGTCTCCATCTTCAGTTTGAATGTCCCACCTAACCTTATTCTGCCTCGCCATTGGTCAAACAGCTTTATTTATCAACCAATGAGAGCAACACCTATTCACAGCATACAGAAAGATATTCTACAACAGTTCCCCTTTTCTGTCTCATCCAAAAGGAAAATTTTAACTTTAACATAGTAAAATTATGTATAACAAAATGGTTATCAAGCAAGAATTACAGTTACAATATCTAATTTATTTGTATTTGGTAAAATTAAAGAAAATATTTTGTCATTTATATCTATCTAAAGTGAGTCTAAAATTTTATATCTAATTTATCTTTTATCATGATTAAGGAAAGCTGTAGCTATAACTATCTAGTCTTCAACTCCATCAAAGACCCCAGAATGACATAACATCACCTAAGTTAACAGGAAGTGCATTGTAAGCAACTTCCAAAATTCTAGAAATGACAGAGACATCTGATTACTTGGACAGTCACCCAAAGTTCCTCTGCAATGTTGGGGCATCCATACTCAGCCTACAAGTCTAGAGTCTCTGGCAGACTTTTCATTGAAGCAGGATATTTGAAGGACTTTTCTGCCTATTAGCAAAGTTTATTAGTCACTTTCCTTTGTATCCTGTGGAATGTCTGACAGTATCTTCTGTGAAGCAGGAACCTAAAGGACCATCTGACCCTTTTTAGGCAAAGTTTAGTGGTCATTTTCCTATGGGTTCTGTATGTCCAGTTTATGCAACATACTGTCAAACAGTCCAGACAAGAGAAATTTCTTGCACAAACAGCCAGTTTTGACAAGAAGAAGATAAACTATATATGGAATATCTGTGATGCCCATCTTCTTCTTTGAAGTAAATTGGTCTTGCCAGGAGCAGACATGTCTCACTGCTCAGAAAAGTCTAAGCTTTTAAAACATTTTAAATGTCATATTCTGTAGGTCTTTGAAGTGTTTGAAGATTACCTACCTAAGTGAATTATATCTATGTATACCTAGAAAACTTAACTAAGTTTTCTCTGACTATAATTTTGATTATCAAATATGACTAATTATTAATCTGTATTTCTTAATTATACATTACAATTTTACATGAGTTGCATAAACATAATACCTTAAACAAGAGTGTGTATATATATAGTGTAACAAAATTAACTTTAAATTTATATCAATAAACTTAAATCCATAGCAATGTAAAACATTTCAAACAAGTTGTTGCTCTTTAAAAGTAGATTCAATTGTCTATCCTATCTATATCCCCTTTTCTTCTTTTGAAAGAGATTGCATTTATAATCAACCCTCTTTAAAATAAAAATAAACATTTATAAACAATATTTGGGGATTTGGGGATTTAGGGTGTAGCTTTTCATACTACTTTCTGCTGAATGGGGATGCTGGCAATTTTATGGGGATCATGAGAAAATTCAAATAATGGTCAAGTCCTGGGAAGACTGAATATAACCTTTGTTGATAGATACTATCTGTCAATGTTCAGGAGGTCTCACTTGATCTAATCTGATACATCTTAACCTGGGACGAATCCACAGCCTCTTGCTTCCTGTGGAAACAAAAGCAGATCCTTCTTTCCAAAGCAACATATTCTTAGATGCAAATTTTGAAGTCAAGATTCCTTTAAAAAAAAAATATATATATATATATATATATATATATATATATATATATTGGTTTAAGTTAGCAGCCTTTACAATCAAATGTCTTTCTGCAGTTAGCTCATTAACAGTAAAAAAAAATTAAAGAAAACACAAAATACATTATCCAGACCCTGTTTATTTTCCATCTTTGTGTGACTATTTCTTTTATAATACTTTTATTGTCCCTTTAAAGACTTTATTTTTTAAAACTATGTATTTCTTTATATAACTGCCTATACTTATTTTCCTCTTTCTTCCAAGCCTATGTACATTTTTATAAACACTGTAAACCGTTTAGAGGTTTATTCCATCTGAATCTGTCCTATTGTGTATCTATAATCCTTTTCTGACCAGGGGAGATGTTAAACTGCTAAGCTGTGCCCCATTTAGTTTCCCAAAATGGTGGAGATACGTTCCCCACCAGCTCTAAGAGCCATGCTCACCGCCAACTCTGGGAAGCAGTGGGTCTATGCCTCCATCCAGCAGCGTGTAGCCCAGAAAACTTTTTGTTTATTTGTTTGTTTGTTTGTTTGTTTCTATAGTAGCAAAAACTAAATCTACCATGTGGCTTGGAGACGCCTCTGTGTATCCTGGCAAGAATCCAAAATACTGTGCTCCAGCTCAAATGCCACACAACATCTCTGTTCTGAGACCTGCATGAGAGACACAAACTAGGAAGCTGCTCTTGGATCCATTTTTAAAGCTTTCTCAGGTTTTAGGTGCAAATTCTTGCCCCACGTAGGTTTACTTGGTTCTATATTCCTGGGTGCAATTCCTCAATTTATATCCCAATAAATTCCCTAATACTCCTTAAGCAGACTCCCGTGGATTTTTCGGTTTAAACTTTTTAAACTACAATTCCACCACAGGTATTAATTCTCCTTATTCTTAACAAAAACAACAAAACAAAGCTGCAACCAGATAAAAAGTATGTTTGATCTGTGCATTGTTTGTTTTTTATCTTACTGAAGGGATCAAATGGCAAAAATATAAATGTTTTGAACTTGCTTCTGACCTTATGGGAAAATGTATATAGTATTTAAATGTGTCAGCCCTAGTATTTTGAGTGGCTTTTCCCTCCGTTCCTAGTGTGAAAAAAATTAAAGAATAGATATTAGGGTCGAAATGGCGAGATGGATCAGCAGTTAAGAGGGCTTAAGCTTGGTTCATTGCACTCACATCCATTAGCTCATGACCACTCATGTCGCCAATTCCAGGGGATCCAACACCCTCCTATGGCCTCCACTGGCAATTTTATACACACACACATGCACACAGTTGTACACATAATTTACAACAACAACAAAAATAAAAAGAATAGATATTGAGGAAGAGTAGATTGCTCAGTGGTTAAAGTGCTTGCCATGTAAAGAAAGAATACGGGAGTTTCAATTCCAACAACCCACATGCTAGGTTGAATGGACAATTCTTGCAAGGTGAACACAGGGTGTTCCCAGAGTGAACTGTCTAGGGTGCTAGCCATCTGGTAATGGTCTTTCTGTCAACCTCAGGCCTCTGCTTAACCACACACATGTGCAACCACATGCATGTGCATACACACACATGCGTGCAAACTACACACATACACACAAGAAAAAGAAAAATATTTTTTAAAAAAGATTGGACTTTGTAAAATGTTTTATGCAATTGGCATTGAGATAATAATGTAATTACTTTCTGTATCTGTTCCTCTGCTGAAACGTCCTTAGCACTTTTTGAAAGTTTAAATTACTGTTGCACTGTGGATATAAGCCCCTGTTTGCTCTTGCTATATCTGTTTGACACCATGTTAGATCTCTGAAATGTCACGAATCTTCTGAAGTATTATAAACATCATAAAATTATTTTCATTCATGTTCCCTAGTGTTATTGATCTACACTCTTTTCTTGCTAAAACTTTGTCTAGTTTCAGTGTCAAAGTAATGTGAGCCCTGTAGGTGAGTTTGAAGGTAAAGTTTTACCTATAATTTCCTGGAGTTTGATAATATTTCATTTAGAATGTATTAAAAACTCTTCAGTAAAGTCAAGTTCACTATGATGATCTCTGTAGGAATGTTTTTAACTAAGAAGCTACTAGGGTGAGTGGTATTTAGTTACATGTCTTTCAACTAATGTATTCATTATACCTAAGCTATTGAAGTTTTTACATGCAGTTTTCCATAGTGTTTCTAATTTGCTATATCTGGCTTTAATCTTTGTTAATACATAAAAATTAAACATACATTTGGGATGCCCCATAGTATTTCAACACATGATGTGAATCCTGAGAAGGCCAGGAAACTGCTTTTCCATTACTTGATCATTACTTTATGTTTGAACATTATTTCTCTTCTGGCTACCTATCGACATGACATGTAGCACTTACGCTACACAGCAGTTTCCTCCCAATGGAAACATTCCACCTGGAGCGAGGGGAGGTGTAGAACACTCAGAGCATAGACAAAAGTCATGTGTCTGGGAGAATTAAAACTTGGAGGGTTCTCAAGGGCTGCTCTCCAGTAAACAACTGTTCCAGGGGAGATTTTGAAAATTTCTACTGCTGAGAAAAGTGATTCTGGGAGGTCTTAGACTACCTGACTTTGAAATACAGTATACAGCAATATAAATACAGCAATATGAATCAGTTTAACTTGATACTTGAATAAAAACAGGCACAGAGACCAATAAAGAGGTAATCTATACACAGACTTTTTCCACTTTCTGTTCATCTAGACCCAATGCCTTAGGCTTCTCCCTAGCACTTCAATGGATCACCAGCTGAAGCCTCCCTTCCCACCTGCCCACATCCCATGTGAATCCCACAGACCATGTCCTCCTAACCTCTGCCCCCTGCTCTTCATTGTATCCCAGCTTCCAACTCAAGCAGATGCTCCCTGCTCAACCACAATGATGCAGAGACCCACAGACAGACAATGGTATTGAAAGTATTCATCAGGTCCCTTTCTTTGGTGTTAGGAAAATCCCTCCTAAGAGGGGTGTGTGTGTGTGTGTGTGTGTGTGTGTGTGTGTGTGTGTGTGCGTGCGTGCGTGTGTTCATGTGTGTGTATGTGGGGGGGGAGTGGAAAGATTGTAGGAGTCAGAGGGGATGTAAGATAGCAGGGGAATTAGGCCTGACAAATCAGCTAAGCAGGGCACGTATGGGCTCACAGAGACTGAAGGTGCAGGCCAAGGTCTGCATGGGTCTGCACCAGGTCCTCTGTGTATGTGTTGTGGCTGATAGTGGTTTTGCTGGACTCCTAACTATGCGAGTGTTTCTCCGACTCTTGCCTGCTCTTTGGACTCTTCCTACTCCTGAGTTGCCTTGCACAGCTTCCGTGGGAGGGCTTTTGCCTTGTCTGATTGCATTGTATTCCGTCCTGTTTGTTTTTGTCTCTTGGGGACCTGCTCTTTTTTCCTAGGAGATTACAGGGGAGTGGATCTAGGGGAAAGGGATGGTGGTGGGGATTGGGGAGGGGGAGCTGGGAGGAGTGGAGGGAGGGGTTACTATGTTCAGGATGTATTGCATGAGAGAAGAATCTATTTTCAATTAAAAAAAAAAGAGTAAAGAGTTCTCAGAGATAGTCACATGTTTTCCCAACCAGTTGATTCTCCACAAATATTTCAAAAACGCATTGGAAGAGACAGCCTTTTCAATAAGCAGCACTGGTAAAACTGCATTTCCATACACAGAAGATTACAACTCATTCCTCACTATGTATGAAAATAAACTCAAGCTGGATCAAAGGCTAGAGGGTGAGCAGGAAAGAAGGAGGAGAGGGTTTGACAATCGGTTATATCAATCTCATCCACAGGTCGGGAAAGCTCAATGAAACCCACGTAATAAATGTGGGGAAGATTACAGAGAGGCACAGCAAAGGAATTGAAAAACTACAATGAATCATAACCATAGTTATTGAAAAATCCACAGTATGAGGCAGCGCAGAAAATATCAACTTTTGACCTTTTGTCACTGCAGAAGACAGTAGAGGAACATCTCTAAAATAAAAAGTAAAACTGTCAGCCTAAAATACTGCACCAAATAAAAGTGTCTTTCAGTCAGGAAGACAAGTTCTTTTAGCTTCATCACTGACATTATCGGATGGCTGTCCCAGAAACCGATAAACAAATTTTCTATTAGGGTAAGTGCTGAAAATAAAGAAACCAGATTGGTAATTTGTAACAATAATTTAGAAGAGATAGAACCAAAATAATACCCTAAGTTATTCTGGGGAAAGTGGAGATCAGAACATATTTTGATGTGGCAGAGAAGACTCTAAGAAAAACTTAAGGTAGGAATCAATATTGGAGGTCAATGGTAAAACATGGACCATTCTTAAGATGGGGAGACCAGGGTTTTTGGAAGTGTGCTTCTTGTTAGGGGATAGCACTTGGTTTTAATTGAAAGTGTCAAAGGACCATCAGAATTCCTATAGTTGGAACTTTGATATTTAAGGTCCTCCATCAAAACATACACTATTTTCTTATAAAATGTAATATGTGAAGTAAAAGAAGGGGCTTAGGCTAGAGAGAGGGCACTCAAGTGGCACAAAGTGCTTCTTGTTTCTGGAGATAACTTGAGTTTGGTTCCTGGAACCCATGCAGAGTGGGTCTTAACTACCTGTAACTCCACCTCCAGGGAATCACCCATCCTCTCCTGGCCTCCACCAACACCCATATACACATTGTACACACTCACACAGACACACACGGACACAGATACACACACATACAGACACACACAAATATACCGATATTTTCAAAAATAAACCTCAAAAAAAATAATAGAAGGGACTTTAGGCTAGGAGCATAAACACTGAGATTACATCATGATTTCCACTGGTGTACTGAAAGCTATGTACATGCTGGAAGTTGGTGACCTTTGGAATTCATTGAAATTTATGCAGCTATCAGTCCACCATACAAAAGGACTGTATCTTTTCTTCATACTCTGGATTTTATAGTTTATTATTGCTTGCTCTTGGACAGAGCTGGGGAGCATACATGGATGTATGAGTGTTAGAAGAAAGTGTTAAAATAATCATACAAATCTTTACTTAATATAAACCACTTCTTAAAGGAACAGGAAATGACTTCTGATGGGTTTAAGTTATGTATTTCCTAATGTTCTTTGAGTTATTAATACATTAATGTAATTTAAACAAAAAAATTGTTTATATTATAGAGCAGGTTAGCATAAACTTTTTTAGCACAGCAAAACAATTTGCACAGCAACATTTTCACAGTGAACTTGATAAATATTTCAAAACTAAGTCATCTTCTGTTTCCTTTACTAATTTAAAATTAATTCCACATTACACATTTGTTTTATGTCTAAGTTTTTTCAATTTTTTTTATTTAAAACCCATGTTATACATAGCAGAAACAAAGCAAATATCTATTAATTTAATAAATATTTTCAAACAGCCTAATGTTTTATTAATATATATATAACATGTTGTATATATCTTATATTAATAATATTATATATTATATAAATCATATTATCTATTGGGTTATTACATTATTGTGGTAATTTATGACTTTTAAAGGAGAATACCATAAAACACATGGAATTGAAGCTTTATAGGGAAAAAAATCTGCAAAAGTGGGTGTTGCTAGCACATCCCCAAAGTGGAAAATTTTATCATAATTGGATAAAAGGAAAGCTTACATCAAACTTAGAGTACTAGGTGCTTCACATTACATCTAAACCCAGTTATTTAAGACCTAGGTTTAAGATAAAATTTTTATTCCAAAGACTTTTAAAAAAATTCTATAAGTGTGAAAAGTCAGGAGGAATGCTTTTGTTTCTCAGGAAACAGGCCTTGTTACTGATTCTGTTAATATCACTGGAGAGTGACCTTTCCTAGGTAATAAATTTTCATGTTTGCTGGAGCCTAACATTTTACTAGCTCTGAAGATTATTATATGTTTTATGAAATTATAAAATTTAACATTTCTTTTCTTAATAAAATACAACTGAAATCAATTTATACCTCTGTCCCCTGGTCATCATTTTAAAAATTAGTTTAATGTTCTTTCACCATGAGACAGTAGACACTGGTGCCCTAGGACAGTCATGAAAATCAGCAAGTTCAAGGAGTTGATTTGAAAGGTGACTTTCTTTTCTGTTTTTCTCACATCTTCCTACATCTCTGTCAGACCTTTGCACTGTGAATTCAACAGGTTGCCTGAAAGTCAGATTTGGGGAAATGAAGTTGGAGTATTTTGGTGTTCCTAAACTTCTAGGTTTCAACGGACAATCTGGCAAATATTTTCAGAGTCATCTTAGTGTACCCTAACATTAGTTTGATAATCCTAATGATCAGAATAATAATGTAATAAAAGTGAATAATTGTTATGTCTTTTAACAGTCTCATATCATAATGAAGACAAAAGATTTTGGATATAGACATAGCAATTTATTTCATAATGCATTTTTTGACTGCCATGGTGATCAGCTGGGACTATTCTTAACTTGTACATTAAATATTACTGAGGTATAATAAAACATTTTTATTCAGTATATAAAGATTCAGTGCATTAAATTCAAAAGCCTGAATCAGGCAATACCGATATCCTAATATATTTGTTGCACACTTAGTCTATATTTGCTAATGATAACTCTTATAAGGTGGTATACCAGAATTTCAGAGGAATTATTTTGTCTAACAAAGAAAAAGTGACCAGTGTCTAAAGAGAATCACCCCACATAATTGAAATATAGAATTTGTTCATTCATGCATTCATTAATTTAACTTTACTAGGTCCTGGTGGTAATCTCAAATTGTAACTATTTTCAATGGGTTATACAGGAGAGATAGGAATATTAGAAGTAAATCATGGATAGTCATAACAATATAATTATAATTTACAGCAATAACTAATAATGGTATTATTTGATATTTTTTGTAATTAAAAATGTGGTATATAGAACTTTGGCACTAAAATCCATTTCCCATTAGTTTTTGAAAACACAGAGAGAGCTGATCAGTAATTCAAGAGATGCATAATTATTATACTATATATACACAAGACAAATATATATAGTAATAAAATAACAAGTGAATTGACTTAATGTACATTTTCCAATTTTGAAACCAATCTAATTTAAAATTAATTGTATACATATTCTGACATAATCACTTTAATACTTTATGCACTAGAATTGGGTATTTATGTACTTTTGATGTTACTGAATTCTATCCTAAAGAAAGTTTATTTTTTGAAAATATTAAATGCACAAATATTTAAATAAATCTAATATTATATTATAGAATAAAGCATGAATTAATAAAATAGTTAACATCATTTAATATTAACTATACAGTAATAAATGTTTGGGAAGAACTTGTAAACATAAATAACAGAAGTACTATAATCATTTGTCACTTAAAATGGTGTGTAAACAACATTATTTTACTTTTCCTTTTGCAAACATCTGCATGGGATTTTTTTGTTGTCTAGTTATTTTGTTTGGTATTTCTAGTGTGATGTGGCAGCCTCGAGTTTCCATCTTACTTACAAGTTGGCGTGCTCTGGACAGGCTGTTGGTCTGTTGGCAAACAGTGACGAAACAGGCAAGTTGGCTTTCTTGTCTGCTTTTATCTGTCCCTTTCTCTTTTCTCCTGGTTTGTAAAGTCCTGTCTCTAAAAGGTTTTGGTAAAAGTGGTGTTGAAGCAAGAAAGCCAGGAAGGTCCTGCTGGGTGAAATGCTCACACACTATCATCTATCTGTGCTTACTGAACTTACAAGATATTTAAGTGGACTCTGGTACGAGTTTTATTCCCAAAGCCCTGTTTGTCTTTAGGCATTTCCCATCTGTGTTTCTCTTGAAAGAGATTCGTGTTTTTCTCTAAATGGTTCCTAGTGGTTGTCAGTCTCTCTCATTTGAGACCTTCTCTTTCCTTCAGTGAAATTCTCTAGGCTGTATAGCAGGCATTTTTGGACTGCCAGCCCCCAAATTGTGACACAGAGACTTATTATTAATTATGAATGCTTGGCCTTGTCTTATGTTTGTCCCACTACCTCTTAGAACATAATTTAACCGGTTTCTCTTCAGCTATGTTTTGCCTTGGGAATTTTCACCTTTCTTTCATTACGTATGTCCTACTTTCTTGCTTCCTCCATGTCCGTCTGTCTGGAGAGTGCCTGCCTGGCTGGCCCTGGATCTCTCTCTCTCTTTTTCTCCCTCATTCTCCCTTTGAGTGTAGATTCATCCTTCTACTTATTCTCTCCGTCCATCAGCCCCATCTATCTCTCCATCACCTACCGATTTGCTGTGCAGTTTTTTATTAGACCAATCAGGTGCCTTAGGCAGGCAAGGTAAAGCAGCAACACATCTTTACATAATTAAACAAATGCATCATAAACAAATGCCACACATCTTTAATAGTTAAAGTAATATTCCACAGCATAAACAAATGTAACACATCTTTGGCTAGTTAAACAAATATTCCACAACAAAGCAGTTCTCAGTACAACTCCTGCCATCATTCATGGAGAAGAAATGGTATGTCCTTGATACAGTGACTTTCAGAGAGTGATACTTCATTTTTTTTGTTCTTCAGTTTTAGACTAGTTCAGGATTGTAATCTGTACCAGGAACATGCCACTCTTCAACTTAGTCAATGTTCGTCAGTATATAATTTATAAACATTTTATAAGCACTCATGGATGGTCAATTTAAAATCCTATATCATAAAACTATTTCACCCCTGTCAACAATATAGTGTACATTAATATCACAGAAAAATCAAAAATGCGGATTCTGGCATTTACGTCATATCTGTTTGAAAAACAAAGGCATAATTTTATGTATATTGTATAACATATGCAGTTTTAAATATCCAAGCCAGAAACATTACCAAGCTGTCTGCAAACACATTTGTTTTAGTCCTGAAGAAGAAATGTGTTAAAATTGTATTTTACACATATGTAATACATAAAAAGAAAAGTCATTTCTGGCGTTTCCACTTCCTTTCCTTCAAACTTCTACTTAAGTAAATAGAGCTGCCATCCAATTGTTCTGACATTTTCTGGCTTCTTATCAGGACATTAGTTTTGTGGCCCCTCCCACATAAACACACAAACACACATACCCAAATAGACACATATGAACATACATCCATATCTCTATACGCAACTTTTAAATGTCATCTCCCATTATGTTCTTTTTATTTAATTATATTAAAGGATTGTGGAATATTACTTTAACTACGTAAAGATGTGTTATATTTGTTTATATTGTGAAATATTATTTTAACTATGTAAAGGTGTGTTACATTTGTTTATGTTGCATGTGTTTAATGACGTAAAGATTTGTTGCTTTGCTGGTCTAAGGCACCTGATTGGTCTAATAAAAAGCTGAATGGTGAATAGCTAGGCAGTAGAGGAATAGGCAGGGCTGGCGGGCAGAGAGAATAGGTAGGAGTGGGAATGTAGGCGGCGAGAAAGAGAGAGAGAGAGAGAGAGAGAGAGAGAGAGAGAGAGAGAGAGAGAGAGAGAGAGAGAGAACAGGGGTGATAAGAATGAGGGAGAAAGAAAGGGAGACACCTGGGGCCAGCCAGGCAGCTAACAGACAAACAGACATGGAACAGGACATACAGAAAGAAAGAAAGGTAAAAAGCCCTTAGGCAAAACATAGATGAAGAGAAACAGATTACTAAATTATAAGAGCTGGGGGAATAAGCATAAGATAAGACCAAGCATTCATAACTAATAATAAATCTCCCTGTCATGATTTGAGGGCTGATTGGTGGCCAACAAGAAAGCCTGCTACATTAAAGTTTTTTAGTCTAATCTACTTAGAGAAGTTATATATACAAATTAAGCAATGCTTGACATCAGTCTCTGACCTCCACACACATGTCCACACACAAACATGCTACTCAATGTTTTATCTCATGCTATACTACAAGTAAAAATAAATCTACCTCCTGTCCTGTTTGTAGCAAATTAAACTATGCACTAATAAATAATTTGGGGCAGGAAAAATGGCTCAGCACTTCAGAGTGCTCGCTGTTCTTGCAAAGGACAAAAGTTCAATTCCTGTCACTCACATGGCAGCTCGCAGCTGTCTGTAAGTCCAGTTCCAGGGGACCCAACACTCATGACAAAACACCAATGGACATAAGGTAAAAATAAATAAATTTTTAGAAAGACATTTTTAGTAGTATGGGATAATGTGTGGTTAATGTATGTTTTTCAACACCTCCATCAAGAAGGTGATCATTAATAGCATATAAGGATAACATTTGCATGTACCCATTTTTGCCTTCGAGGCCCTATCTCCAAGGAAAATCACTGTCTTGAGCACTAAGAACATAGATTGTGGCTGAGCAAGATGGCACAGTGGGTGAAGGTACTTGTCACCAAACCCGACAACATGAGTGTGATCCCCAGAACCGATACTGTAGGAGAGAATTGACTGATGTAAATTATAAGTTGTCACTCGACCTCCACACACATGCAGTGGCACATGTACACCCCCCTTAATTTTTTTTTAAATGTAAAAATCATCACAGTTTTTAAAACAATATAGGTTATATTTATCTCATTACTCAGTTTTATGTGAATGATACAATTTAGTGTGTACTTTTTGTGTTTGGCTTCTTAGTATATAGCTAGACATCTGTGATATTCATGTACATTATTGTAATTATAAATCCTTTGTTTTCATTGCAATATTCTTTAATTAAAAAACCCACACTTTATCAGTTTTGTTCCTTGTATTATGAAGTGCTGAAATAAAACGCATAAAGTTATTAATCTTTCTCCTTAAATTGACTCCTTTTTTATTAGGAGGTCCAACTTGGTATCATAAGTAATATTCCTTATCTGATGGATGGCTGCTTTCTTTCTAAACAATGCAGTCATGGTGGTGGTTTGAATGAGGATGGCACTTACAGGCTCATATATTGGAATGGTTGGTCACTAGTTGGTGGCGCTGTTTGGGAAGAATTGCAGGAGGTGACCTTGTTGGAAGACGTGTATCACTGGAGCTGGCTTTTGAGGTTTCAAATGTCCACATCAGGCCCAGTTTGCTCTCTGTACCTGCTGCTTATGGATGGCATGTAAACACTCAGCCATTGCTCTAGTGTTATGCCTGCCTGCCCGTGCCAGGCACCCTGCCGTGGTGGTCATGGACTCACCCTCTGAAACTGTAAAAAGGCCCCTAATTAAATTCTTTTTTCTATAAGTTGCCTTGGTCATTCTGTGTCTTCACCTCAATAGAAAAGTTGCTAAGACAGTCACTCAACTATTGATTAGTTTTCTAATTTTCTGGAGTTTTATTCCTTCACTACTCTCCTGTGGCTTATTTTGGATTAAGATATATGTCTAGATTTTTATTTTTATCCTTATTATTGAATTTTACATTTATCTTATTAATGCCTTCATGATTTAAATGGTTTTAAATATCGCCGAAAAATTCAAACGCAAATTCTCTCAGCTTCTGCTTGAAAAGTTCTGTTTGTATTTCAGAAAACTATATTTGCTGTGTTGTAAGGTTTTGTTTGATTTTAATTTTTTAAAATTTTTTTGAGTCTTTATTTTAGCTCCTTGACAATGTCTATTTGCTCATCATTTTCAGCGTTTCCTTAGTTTCTGATGAGTTTGCAGCATCTTCCTGATCCTCACTGTATCTAACCTGTTTGCCTTCATGGTTTCCTCCACAACGTTGATTTTTACCAGTGTGTCTCTGCCGTGGCTTGGTGTATTTTTCAGGGCTTGGATTCTGTTGGCAACTATAGTTTCTGGGCATACATACTTAGCTTCTGTTTCAGGATCTGGATATTTTTTCCAGATATTTTTATTTGCTCTTCTCTTGAAATTAGCATTACATCTGTTAGATCAGTTGGCATCAATCCACACATAATCAGTTGCTATTCTTTTCTCTGTAATTATCTCCCTTGCTGCTGCAAGTGAAGATTTTCTATGGATTTGTAGATCTTTGTGTTTGTTTACATTTTCTTTGATATATTAAAAATTCCAATGTTCCATTTCCATCATGGACTTCCCTCTTATCACATTTCACTGTATATGTTCAAATTTCATCTTCCTTATGTACATGTTTCTTCTAATCACAAATATTCTAATTATCTATTTGAATAGTCATTTCCTACACCTGCTAAATATTTCCTTTTCTTTATAATTTTTAAATGGATTGATGTTCTAATTATGGATCATATAATCTGTTTTCTTTAAGCATCAAATACATTTAAAATTATTGTATAGTGAATAATATGTTATTTATATTGATAGATGAATATGATACATTTCAAGATTTGTTTTTCCATATATCTCTATAATTTATTTATGAAATTTATTACAATTTGTGATCTAGCCTCCATGAAACTGTCAATGTCAACACTTGGTTATAAATAATATTATTCCATATAGGGGATTCATTTCTAACATTTTTATTCCTTTATTTACAATAATTCAAAGATTTTCTATCCTTTCTTTTGATATGTGTAGGAAAGATATGCATTCTTGGTACATGTGTATATTAGTAATATTTTATAAAATATGTTGATATTTCTTTTTTATTTTACACATTTGTATTTTATACCTTTTCATTTTTAATCTATAATATATTTTTTTCTGGAGATCTCTAAACTCCTTGTAGCCTTACTTTCCTATTTTGTGTATTGTTTACTTCATCATTGCTCTGGTTACTCTGGTTTCTTAGAGACATTTCCTTTTGAGTATGTTCTATTGTTTGCTTTTGCTTTTTTGAATCCATGTGATGGAATGTGAGTTTCCAGGTTGGTGGTACTGAAATACTCAATTCTGAGAAGTAGAATCTGGTTAAGAGGTCTTCAGCTCACTAGAGTTCACACACTAAGTGCCCCATGAGCCCCTCCCCCATCAGTGAATGAGTGAACATTCAATGAGTTGGGTTTGTGCAGGCTACGATAGGTTCATAATGACAGAGTCATGATATGCCCACACTACAGCATTTCACAGCCATCTGCACTATGATTTGGCTTTATATTCTTCTAGGATATTATCTGAACCTTTAGTGGGGAGATGTGAGTTTCCTATTTAATGCTAAGAACTTAAAAATCATTTGCTCTCAGCACATTTACCTCCCATAAATTTGTATTAACTTCTATGGAATGCAAATAGAATCTTCTTTTTGCCAAGGCTGAGGGCGGTACTGGTTGAAAGTATGAACACAATTTTTAAGAGGCTGCTTGACAGTATGATCATTTAGCAAAGCAAAAACTGTAAGTTCACACATGATGCCTATTCTCTCTCCAGCCATTATCCTTTGGCCAGGACCACAGTACCATGCACAGTCTTTCTTCTATGGAATCAAAGAGTAGTTGGATAACTTTATAATGGCTATGCCAATATTGTACCAGGAAGCTCCCCTCGGTCTAAGTTGTTGGTATTGTGGCATGCAAGTTCTGAAGTGGGGAGATAATTGCTGACTTTTCTTCCCCAGCCACCTGCATAAACCTACTGGCCACCAGGGAGAAAGCTTCCAGCCCATTTTCAACTAAGTTTCTCTGTATCTATAACCAAATGCCTCAGTTACTATTCTACAGCTGTGAAGACACATCACGACCATGGCAACTCTATGAGAGAAAACATTTAATTGTGGACTTGCTTTTAGTTTTACCAATTTCAATCTCCTAATGTTCCAAAATAAAGAGAAATTATACATCTGATTTAATGATGCTAAGTGTCCCAGTAACACTGTCATATGCAATGTGGGGGACACACACTCTATCTCTCAAATGAGACTTGTTATGATCTATAACAAGGGATACTATAACAGAAATTGATCAAAAGAAAATTTGACCTCAGTTTCTTTCCCCCAGAAGTTGTGGAGTATAAAATACCCACTGAAGATTGTTGCTGTTGTTTACTTTTGAAGATAGGGTCTTAGTATGTAGTCCAGCCTGGCCTCTAAATCACAATCCTTCCGTCTTCAGCAGCAGAATGCTGAGAATATATGAGTATACATCTTTGAGTTTTCAGGCTTAGCTGTTTTTTATCCTAATATTCTGAAACAGGAATGAGATAACATATTACCAACAATCAGATAGTTAAATAAAAAATGAATAAAATTGAAAATGGTTAGGTAGATATCTCAGTGTAAAAAACTTACCACACAAGGACCTGAGCTCAAATTTCCAGAAGCCAAGTAAGGCCAGGTTGGGTGCCATGCATCTGTAATACCAGTCGGACTATGGTGAGTGGGGAAGTTGAGGAAGGGGTATCTCTGAAAACCAACTGTCTATCATATTGAATTGGATGTGGGGTCAAAAAACCACAAAAGACCCTGTGTCAAACAAGTTGCTAGGTCAGAACTCATACCTGAGGTTGTCCTCTGACCTTCACATTGTGCTGTGACATCTGTACACCTGTATACACACCTGTATGCACACACAAACACACACACACACACGCACGCACGCATGCACGCACACACACACACACACACACACACACACACACACACACACAAGATAATGAACATAAAAGCAAAACAAAATGAATAAAAACAAACACAGGAACAACGAATGTTTAAAAGGAGAACGCAGAAATGTATTTCCCAAAAGAAGAAAATTGCTTGTAGTAAGAAGCACATAGATGATTTGAAAAAAAAATAATTGCGAGGCCATTAGCCAATACAAGTTATTTTAGAAAATCAGCAATTTGTATTTATGTGTGTGAATAGCCTGAGGGGAGTAGAGAAGAAGACATGGTAATTTTAATTACATGGGCTTTTTGAAAACGTGATTCAAACCGAGATCTATTTTACATTATATAAAATTGTTTTCAGCTTATTATTAAGAGTAGAAGAGCAAATAATTATCTTTGTTATGTTAGAAATTACAATGCAACTATCCTTACCAGTGATTTTTTACTTCAGCTGTATAATACCAGATATTATTCTCCTTAAATCTTCTCTCTTCCAAGTGAGAAAAGCTAATTTCCACTATGGGCAATACATAAACTTTATAGCTGAAACTTGAAGCCTGTGATCTTTAATTATCCCTTAGGAATCCAGAATGTTTGTTTCAACACTCAATGGCATAGGGACCTTCTCAGGTCATCATCTGTCCAGGATCTTCTCCTCTTTGTACAAAGGCAAGAGGCCAGTGTTTTCATAAGCCAGAAGTTGGTCACTAAGGCATTTGTCATCCACAAAGCATTTCAGGATTAGTTACACAGCATTCCTTTACGTTTTCTAACAATTATAATAACTAGCATTTGTCACTAGGAATTGTTCTGAGTAATTTGTACTTATTGTTTTTATGTAATACAGTGTCACTCTAATACAGACATTTTCCCATATTTTGAAAATAGTACCCCAGAAAGCAGATGATTAGATGACTTCTAATGCACTACTTATATGGATGACACATTTTGTCCACACCCACTTATTTTCAGTTCAGTATTTTTCCTCTAGGTTTAGTACTGTAATAGTCTTAAGAATCATCCAAATTTGCAACCATCATCCTCATTAGGTCAGGGGTTAGTGTCTCCACATGTGGTGGTACACACTTGTAATCCCAGCAATGGGGTAACAGTACAAGCAGATCTCTTTGAATTAGAGGTTAGCCTGGTCTACACAGAAAATTCTTGTTCACCCAGGGCCAAGACCACACAATAAATCTTCTTAACTTATTTCTCTTCCATTTATGACACATATGTCATAAATATGGGTCAAACACACCTGTCAAAAATTTCTCTTAACATCTCCTAATTAGATGAATATTGAAATCGTACTTCAAAATATAGTGAGTACTTTAGAGTTATTAGATCATTCTCTAACAGTTTAAGGAATACAGCAATGTATCAAGACATCTTTTTCTAGTGCTGAATACGGGTCTGAACTCTTAAAGCATATGGCTTCATTATACCCTGGTAACTATAATTACAATTGTGTGAATATATATATATATATATATATATATATATATATATATATATAATATACATATATATATATAATATATATGATTTCTGCATTTAGGTTGCCACTTTTGATTTGGTTGCTAAAGATAAGGTCTTGGAGCTTGGCAAACTCCTGTCTTGATGAAAAACACACTGCCTTTTGCTACATAAACTCAACTTCCCTCACTCATTGCAAGTGCAACTGCTTCTAAGTATCACTTTGAAAACCATCCACTCATGGAAAACTTTCTTGTACCTTCTATTCCTGCACGCCTCATCTCTATATGTGGCTCCTTATTACTCATCTTCTATATACAAATCATATGTAAATATATTTGAGCATCATTTTACCTATTCTAACTTTATCTTTCTGTATAATGCAATTTTCATGAAGTTAGAAACCTCATCCAGCTTGTCAATTTTTATGCTTTCAGCACACAGCATAATCTGCAGATACAATATGTGATTAAGGCAATAATTGAATGAAACAATGAGAATGATGGGTGGAAAAATCTATATCAAGACAGAGTAATTTGTTTCTTTTCAACTCTCCCTGGAAAAAATGAATACCACACTATGATTGCACGCAGTCAGAAAATTTCATGTATTCATTTCACTTACAAGTAGGGTGACTGCAAGTTCAAAAGTAATAGGCTAAAAGTGTGGTAAATGAAAGAAAAGTAGGAATTCCTAAAAGTCTGATGCTCAGTTATGTTTCTGTCTAGCCTTCAATACTTAATTAAATAGCACAATTAAATACAAAACAAACATGAAAAGAAGTCCAGTGCATCTTTCATCACTCATTTGTTGATGACTGATCTTCCAGCAGTAGATTTTTCATTGTAGAAGATGTACATGAGCATGAGAGTTAAATCAATAATGAGGTGACAGGAAACAGATATTAATACATACGGTCTCTATGATAGACTGCAAGAAGCATTCCATTGTTTTCACTAAATCAATGTTAACATACTGTAGTTCCTACGTCTGCCACTTCTCCCTAAGTTTTTTTTCCCCAAAGAGCTGTTATTAATATTGTTGAGAGAACACAGAACCATCAGGAAGGGAATCCATAACTTATAAGAACTAATGCTTGGTCCCTGCTCAAATTTATCCTTGTGAAATCTCTCCAGAATCTGGGCGTTAGTGATAAAGGCTAATTTAAGTCAAATACAGAATGAGTTGTTCAAAAGAGTCTTGTTTCTTATTTTTTATAAAGAGTTCGTTGATGCACTAGCTATATTACCTGCTTATATTACATCATCTGAAGTGTGTACTCATGCACAGTGACAGAAATCAGGATGGAGGTTGTACTCAGTGGGGGTACAACTGATAAGAGAGGCATGAGATAACTTTCTGAGTGGACCAGAAATGATATATTCAGATAACACTATTTGATTTTTTTTAAAGAATTGATTATATTTAGTGTGAAAGTAATGATGAAACAGGAAGACAACCAGTAAAAATATCACATAATGCTAGCATCAAGTTCCTCAGGTTCTACAGGCCTTGGTTCAGGAATCTTCATGGAGTGGAAGTCTGTGGGGAAAGATTTTGATCTACGCCAGTTCTATCTTAACTGTGTGTATGTACATCTTTTCAACTTTTATTTCAGTTTGGCCAGAGTTGATCCCATTGATGATTGATCTCCTCATGAATTAGTTAATTTTGTTATCTCTATAGTGCCACAGTTTGGAAGACACATAATATGGGCATATTAGAATTAATTATCACCAAGTGTAATATGAATCCTAGTTGACCTGACAGAATTAGTTAACTTGACAAGCTCCTCAGTATACTTCACACAATTTACATAATTATCCTGTCTCCCTTTACTGACACCTCATCCCTAATATTCTTTATTAGGATACACATCAGAGAAATTCGATTGTGCACACTTCTCCAGACAGCTGTCTGTTTTCATTTTCTGATGTATGCTTTCCAATCTCTTTAGTTAAAAGGAATGCACCTGAATGAATGAGACCAACACTCAAATTAACATAGGAGACCAATCATTAAACTATTTAAATTTAATCAAATATAAACACCACTCAACATCTTCCTCCAGGAATCAGCTTTTCTCATACTATATAAGATTGTTGAGCAGGTGACAATATATTATTGTAGCTTAAAAACATACAAAAATATAATCACTTGACGAGTACAGAAGTGTGTTTCTTGCTCATTTATTTTTATTCCTTAGCTATTGTTACTGCTGAGGAAAGAGTAATTCTGCATGCAGCATGGCCTTAGTTTGACTGCCATTGCTAACATGTAACATCCAAGTCCTGTTTGAGTTATCAGTGAACCAGAAATAAGACATGTAGCGAGGAAGAAGTGACAATAGACATTGCAAGATAAATATGCATTGGGTGTTTAACACTTCTTTTCAGGTTCGATTATTTGGGTCTCAATCAGATAACCAGAAAAAGGTAAGCAAAAACTCTTAATGTAGTATAGATATGTGACAGGAAAAGAGAAAACATACATTTTGATAAGCAGATAAAAAACTCTATAACATGTGATGATAATATCCCCTTATTGGCCTTCTCAATTCTGCTTTTGCTATGATATATTATTTATATAACAGACAGAGAGTTTTAAGAAATATATATATATATATATATATATATATATATATATATATATATATATATATATATATATAATATATCTTTTTTGGCTTTCTATTAGAGATATTCCATAGTTCAGGTTCTGATTGACTGACTGTTAAGCTCTATAACAGTGCTGAGGAGACTTTCACACCTCATACTCCAATGATGTTTCTTTGAATGAGTCTTTGATTTCCAGTGTAGCGTAAGGTCTCTGTATAGGATACCACATTAAGTTTCCCCATGAAACAATTATCATTGTTATAACCGAGTCAACAGTCAGCAATGTGTCTATCATAGCAGTTAAAGTATGAGTGTGTGTGTGTGTGTGTGGGGGGGGGGAGCAGTGTTAATCTCATGCCATAATGTTCCTCTGGCTTCACTTTATCCTACAAGATTCAAGATTTTTTATGATTGGAATTATCATGTCTTTAGTTGTCATGAAAAGAGTCAACTTGTCTACCTTTGGACATCCCATTCATAAAAGACAAGGAGGAGGAAAGAGTTCTCAAAGAGTTCTTCATTTGGGAATTTAGTCTTTCTCTCTCTCTCTCTCTCTCTCTCTCTCTCTCTCTCTCTCTCTCTCTCTCTCTCTCTCTGTCTCTCTCTCTCTCACGCACACACACGCGCACATACACACATATAATATTTCTATACTTTATAAAATTTCCATACTTCCTTCATTACATCATTTAGAATTGTTACACATTCACACTTTCACATGCCAAATAGGTTGGGCTTTTTAACTGTTACCCCAGTGAAGGTAGGAATAAGAAGCATGATATAGCATTTCTCGGTCAGTAATTCACATTCTCTTCTTGTTCTCAGATCTCTATAACCATACTTTCTGCTTGTAGTGTGGTTTTTAAATTAAATGTCACCTATTTGCAGAGGACTCTGTTCCGATTGTTTTCCACGTCTCATGCTGTATCATTCTTTACCTTACCATGTCCCTAAGAGACTGACCTCTGCAGAGGACCACAATTGGATTCCAGACCTCTGACTGTTGGTCAATGAGAGATTTGGAAAACTGTCAAAAAGCTAATCACAGACCGTTCACTCCCATTTCACTCCCTGCCTATCCTACGGCTGTCTCTTTCCTATCCATTATGCATTCTGTATACTTCATATTTTTCAGGATCTCTGTTTTCCCCAGTGTTTTTTCAGGCTTAGGGATGGTAATGGCTCTGTAGCTCTTACTCCCAAGAAATTCACCCAATTCTGTTTTTCTCTTAATGTCTTTATCCACATCTTTCTTCCTTAGTATTCATTCTATTACTTATTTTCTATTTTCCCAGTTGAGAAGGTCATTTATTTCTTTCCAGAATCTTGACTGACATGCATTTGAACTACCAAAACTAAATTAACAAGTAGATTTCAACCCCATCATCCTATATATATTATGGTGAAATTTTATTTGTGCTGAAATGTGATTTTATTTGTACGTTAATAAATAAAGTTGCCTGGAGATCAGAGGTAAAAGTGAGTCATTAAGCAGAAGTCTGGAGGTGGTAGCACACGCCCTTAATCTGATCACATGGCAGCCAGAGTCTCTGTGTGGTCAAGGACACAGCCAAGTGTGGTGACACGAACCTTTAATCCCAGTACCAACCATAGAGACCTGTAGGTCTGTATAGACAGGCAGTGACAAGGAAGTCATATGGTTGGGTTTAGAGCCAATGAATAGGCAGAACAGAAAGACAATAAAAAACACAAGTCAGGCAGGAAGAAACTCTCTCTGCGGAAGCGACTGTGGCGAGGTGGTAAGATAAGGTTGTTGTGACTCTCTGATCTCTTTGGCTATGTACCTCTGTATTTGGCTCTGTGTTTCTTATTTACTAAGACTGTTTAGAATTTTGTCAACAATATATGTAATAATAATTATTATTATTATTAATAAGAAGAATAAAAATAATAAAGGAAAAGATTATCAACTTGAGAGTTAGAGCATGGGAGGGATTAAAGACTACTATGAGCAGCTGGATAGAGAAAAGGGAGGGGATGTGTGATTTAATTTTATTTCAATTAAAAACATATTTTTAAAAATGCTAAAAAAAATTTCATGGTTGTTACAGTTTTTCCCTCAGTGGTACTCCATGGGCTAAACTTAGGATATGATCACCAAAAATGGAGAGGGAGAAAGACAGGGGTACTATATAGACTTAATGAAATAGATGCTCCAATTATTTTACTTAAAAAAAAAAAGCAATGAGGTGAGTCTCAAACTATCTCAGTACTAGAAAAGACTCCAAGTTTCAGATTAAAGCTTTCTGATAATCTAAACATTATAATAATGATGGAAAAAGAATACCTAAGAATAAAGTCTTGTAAAGTGTGGTAGATACAGAAATGGGCAAAACATTAATTTTACCCAAGTCCAAGGCTCAGAGAACACTGTGATAGAGGAGGTTGAGAGAATGGAATTGTCAGAGGATAGGGGGAATACAATGAAAGGCTATTTTCTGGGTATAGTATTGCTTTGTTTTAAAAGGTTATGTGGGGATGTAGAGGTGGTTCAGCAGCTATGGTTATCTGTATAACACACACACACACAAGTTCAAACCAGCTTAAAAAAACTGCAGCTTGGATACAGGGGATGGAGCTTCTAGGCCCCACCCCTACAAGAGGAGAAACTATTGGCAGTTGGTGGCTGCTGAAGGAGAGTCACTTCCCTTTGGGAATATGTCTGTTAGTAAGTTACCCTTGCTACAAAGGTAACATGCACATATGGTGAGCAGTAAATGAACTTAGAGAGTTAGTAATATAATAAAAACAGAGAATATGAAGTTAGGAAGGAGACAGGTTATGGAGTCCTATTGGGAGCTGGAGAGGGTACTGTAGAGTAGATGTCATCAAAATAGATTGGGAGCATGTATTATATTTCATGATTTAAAAGGACATACTTGGATAACAGCAGGCAATGATCCTGCACGCTCTGTAAATGGACTGTACTTACAGTACAACGGATAATGACATTTTCCCTTTAGTGTTCAACATTTAAATTTACTAGCACAGAATTATAAAGAAAAGAAACACTTTTGTCTTCTTTCATGACGAAAAAGTTCACTTTATTATTTTAGTTACTGTCAGTTAAACATAAATGGAGATATGAGTTTTATATTTGCAAAATTATATTCTTCATTGGGATGATGGTTTGCTGATGGACTTCACATCTGACAAACTCTAATTGATAAACTGAAGAATTAAAATGCATCTGTGGATTCCAGACAAGTGAAATCTTGGTTCAATTGTGTAAATGGAATCTTTTCTTATTGGGGTTCTCTTTTTGGTAAACAGGCTTGATGACAAGTGGAGACGCTTATTAACTTCATCAATGTGTATTGGTTGTACTTTGTAAAGCTAGTAATAAAATACTCATTTGAAGAACCAACTTATTCATATGCAGCTCTGGTTGTCAAACAGGAAATGTATTAAAATGAAAACAGTGCATTTAAGTATTATAATATGATTTACAATTACTCAAAAATTAACATGGGATAATGTCTTCATATTTAGAAAGATTTATAGGAAAATGATGATGACTGTGTTGGTGAGTTTTATATTTCAGTTGTGTCTGAGAATGTTTATTATATATCAATTATATACCACTTCCTCCAATTGAAAGGGTGTGTTGGAGGGTGCTGCAGAGGAAATTCAATACATTTTCTAAGAAGAATGATAGCTAAATATGTGTAAAGATCAGAATGCCATTAGAGCTGTCAACTGTAGAGAAAGTAAATGATTCTTTCTAGCTGAAATATAGTATTATTATATATTAATAAAGAGATGCAGTACAAAAATGTTTAAAAGATTCAGAAAATAAAATGTGTCTTTATTAATAAGATATGAAGGTATTTTTAGAAGTATGAGCATTTCTATGTGAAACATTATCTTCTAGTAGCTATGTGTGCTCACCTTGCGTTTTATGAAAGCAAGAAACATGTGGCCATTATTGATTTTTCAAATTTCTATAAGAATATAATTACTATTTATTCACCTTGGTGTCATTCCTTTAAAACTAAACTTACACTTGGACAATCAACACAGTCGTTGGTAAACTACAGTTGTGTTCCTTTTACACCATGTGACCCTCTTTATGCCTCAGCCCTCAGGGAGCAGAGTTAGTGCATACTGTCACCTGTTTACCTACGCCATGTGACCCTCCCTGTGACCCATCTCTCAGGGAATGGAGTTAGTGCTTACTGAAACTTGTACACCTACATGCTGCAGAGACTAAAGGTTAAAAATACAGAGACCTGTCCCTTGTTGTTTTTATTTGATTCGATTTTTGATGTGGGAGGAAACATTACCTTGAGAACCACTGTCAAACTCATTGTTACGTCATTTGTTGCTGAAGTATATTTCCTTAAATACACCCCACATGTTTCACTCATGCATCTGTTTACTCTGAACACTACTTGGGAAGTTTTCCATGTAAGTACTGCCACCTTCCTATCAAATAATTCTTTTTTATAGGTTTCTTATTTATTTATTTATTTATGTTTTCATTTTTCTTTATTAAGAAATTTTCTACTCATTCTACATACCACCCATTAAGGATGACAGTTGCTTTTATGAAAATAAGACTAATATATAATTTCATATTCTTTAAAGTGAACTGGGATATTTTAATTAAGATTATTTGATCCTACCTCCTCTTAAGGTGGGATCAAATAATTCTTTTTTTCTTTTATTAAGCGATTTTCTATTCATTTTACATATCAACCACAGATTCCCCTGTCATCCTTCCTCCCACCCCCCAGCCTTCCCCCCCAACCCACTCCCCGGGATCAAATAATCCTTAATTAAAATATCCCAGTTCACTTTTAAAAAATATGCGATTATATATTAGTCTTAATTTTCATAAAAACAACTGTCATTCTTAAGCAACTATTCCAAATTAGCATTCTTCTTAAAGCAAAATAAAGCATAAGACTGGATTTTATGTACATGTATTCTGTAATAGGCCTGAAAATGAGACCAGAATTATAGCAGTGTTTCTAAATCTGTTCTTATTTCATTTAGCCTCATTCCCACTGGAATATGTCAGTTTTACTCCTTATCTCTTAAATTAATATCATAGTTATTTTCAGCCATTCAGCATTTTCCCTTTTTTCTTCTCCTTGTGTATAGTGTGTGTGTATGTGTGTGTGTGTGTGTGTGTGTGTGTGTGTGTGTGTGTGTGTTCCTGTTTGAGTGTTTGAAGGTACACATATGTGTGTGGTTATACCTGTATGTGTGTGATTATGAATGCAGAGCCCCAAGGTTGGTAACTGGAATCTTCCTTGATTGTACTTCCTCCATATTTTTTGAGGCAGGATCTCTCAAATCACACCTAGAAGTTGTCAGTACAGCTAGTATCACTAATCAGCTTGCTTGTGGCTCTTTACTAGGCCCTCTAAGAAGTCCTCAGTCAAGGAATGGCAACAATTACATAATTACCATATCACTATGAACAGGTATCCAATTATTAACAAAAATTCACAAGGAATGGAAAGAAACAAAAGACCATGGCTTACTCAAAGGGAAGGAAAAAAGAAAGAAAAATCAACAGAACTTTTTTGGGAAGACCCAATAGTAGATCTCCTATACAAAGACTTTTAAACTGTCTGAAAAATACCAAAAACTCTAAAGGGAAACCGGAAGAAAGCATATATATATATACCAAACCCCAGTGTCAACAAAAAGATGGAAACCTAAAAGTAAACCAAAGAAAGGAACTTTTACAGCAGAATGATTCATGAACTTGAAAACTCAAAGGCAGATATAAGTAAGTAGCCAAAATGATTATCATACTTGAAGTTAAGATGTTGGCAAATGAATCTAAAGAACAGATAAACAGGTCTAAGAAGAGAAAACAGAATCGGGCAGTTGTGTGAGACACTTATTATAACATTGTTGACATTCTGGAAGTTTCAGAATGGTAAAGAAGAAAAGGAAAAAGGGAGGGAGAACTGTGTGAAGAAATAATGGTCAAAAACTTCCAGAATTTGATGAAATACAAGAATATAGACACCCAAGAAATTCAATAACTTAGAGAAATGAAGTCAAAGTGGTTCACAGAAAAAATGTTACACTTTCCATTGCTCAATGGTCCTACCAATAGTATTTTACTAAAAGGACATAATATTATTTTTTACTTCACAATGATTATCATTGAACATATAGACTAGTGCAATTCTCACCTTTTTGCAGAGAAACTTCTTTATTTGGGGCATGACGGTTAACAGAGAACTTCACAACTGTCCTAGGTTCAGAGAACAAGTGACTTGGAGTGCTCAGCCCTAAAGGAGACGTCTGGGTTACAATGTGGCACACACATGCTCAAGGCTCAAAGAACACTGAGAAAGAAGGGGCAGAGTGATTGCAAGAGGTCAGGGAAGATTTCTGTGGAATAGTGTCATGTGGATGTGACAGGGTATTATATTCATGAACTCACAGCAATTGTGATTGCCAGAACAAAACCAACTCAGTAAACACTGTGTTATGGAGCGGTAAGGGACTCATGATACTTAATTATAAAGAAATTCTATGTGAAAACATTTCATCACTATCCTGGGAATCTACCAAAGGGTTTTTCACTTTTACGGATTCTCAAAGCACTGTTGAAAAAAAAAGTTAGCAGAACAGAGAACAGATGAATTATAATAATTTGCCCCTATGTGCTTCTTAATGCTTTCTCTTACTCTATTTTAGTAGATGCTTGAAAAACTTGAGGGATATATTTTGGGGAGGATAAGGGTGAAATTAAATGGTTAATCCTTTTCAGGCCATGAGTTTTGTCTTAGTTAGGGTCACTATTACTATAATGACACACCGTGACCAAAAGCAACTTGGGGAGGAAAAGGTTTATTTCACTCATAGTTTCATATAACAGTTTGCCATCAAAAGCAATGTAGTCAAGAATTCAAGCAGGGTAGGGTCCTGGAGGCAGGGGATGATGTAGAAGTCATGGAGGAGTGCTGCTTACTGGCTTGCTCCCTGTGGCTTGCTCAGCCTGCTTTATTATATAACCCAGGACCACCAGCCCACAGTTGTTACCACCTACCCATGGGCTAAGCCCTTCCCTCTCAATCACTAATTAATAAAATGCTTTACAGCCAGATCTTATAGAGGCATTTTCTCAACTGTGGTTCTCTCCTTCAGATAACTCGAGCTTGTGTCAATCTGGCATAAAACTAGCCAACACAATTGTACCCTTGTCAAATTGACACACAAACATATCACTGTTAAGCCATAAACTTCCCTTCCTTGTTCATCCCCAAGATCATGCATGCATATCCACATTACAATATAAACATTCCAAATTCTAAATACACCACAGTCTTTAAAAATTCAAACATTAAAAATCCCTTCTCTTTAAAATATTTGGTCTTTATCCCTGGTTCATGAGCTGGCTTTTTGGAGCTCATTCCCTATGGTAGCATGCCTTGCTCATCAGCCCCAATTGATGCAATGGGAAGGGTTTTGTTCCTGCCTCATCTTAATGTACCAGGCCTTGTTGACTCCTCATGGGAGACCTTACCCTTTTGGAGGAGTGGATGTGGGATGGATTGGGAGGGAGGTGGGGAGGAGGAGCAGGAGGAGAGGTGGGAGGGGGAACTGTGGTTGGTATGTAAAATGAATAAAAAATTAAAAAATTCAGTCTTTTAAAAAATCCCAAGTTGAAATCTCAAAGTAGTTTTGATTTGCATGTCCCTGATGACTAAGGATGTTGAACATTTCTTTAAGTGTTTCTCAGCCATTTGAGATTCCTCTGTTGAGAATTCTCTGTTTAGATCTGTACCCCATTTTTTAATTAGATTATTTGCCTTGTTGATGTGTAGTTTCTTGAGTTCTTAATATATATTGAGTATTAGACCTGTGTCAGATGTGGAGTTGGTGAAAAACTTTTCTCATTCTGTAGGCTGTTGTTTTGTCCTATTGACAGGTTCCTTTGCTTTTTTGTTTGCTGAGGTCCCACTTATTGATTGCTGATCTTAGTGGCTGCAACTTTGATGTTTTATTCAAGAAGATAACTCTTGTGCCAATGTGCTCAAAGCTAGTTCCTACTTTCTCTTCTATTAGGTTTAGTGTATCTGGTTTTATGTTGAGGTCTTTGATCTACTTTGAGTAGAGTTTTGTGCAGGGTGGTAGATATAAATCTACTTGCACTTTTCTACGTAGTGACATCCAGTTGGAACAGCACTAATTGTTGAAGATGCTTTCTTTTTTCAATTGTATATTTCTGGCTTCATTATAAAAAATCAGGTGTCCATAGATGTGTAGATTTATGCTTGGGGGTCTATTGATCAAGCTGTCTGTTTCAATCTACCCTAATACCCAGCTATACCACTCTTGGGCATGTACCCAAAGGACTCTCCATTCTACCACAAGAACACTTGCTCAATATGTTCATAGCAACTTTATTCATAATAGCCAGAAACTGAACCAACCTAGATGCCCCTCAACCGAAGAATGGATAAAGAAAATATGTCACATTTACATAATGGAATATTACTCAACTGTTAAAAGCAATGACATCATGAAATTTGCAGACAAATGGATGGAACTAGGAAAAAAATCATCCTGCATCAGGTAACCCAGACACAGAAAGACAAACATGGTATGTACTCACTTATAGGCAGACACAGCTGTTATGTAGAGGATAACCATGCTACAATCCACAGACCCAGAGAGGCTAAGTAACAAGGAGGACTCGAGTGGGGACACCTGGATCTCCCTGGGAAAGGGACATAAAATAATTTTGTAAGTGGAATGGATACATGTGGGCATGTAAACAGGAGTGATCAGATTGGGAAAGAGAGGGATGGATGGAGAGAATACTGGGAGAGACAACTGGAATGGCAAGGAGGCAAACCTAGAACAGTGGAAACTCCATGGAATCTACAAGACTGACTCTAGTGAAGACTCTTAGTAATGGGGGATATAGAGTTTGAACCAGCCATACTCTATAACCAGGCAAGGCTTCTAGCAGTGGGACTGGGACACCAACCCAGCCACAAAGCCTTTGATCTACAATCTGTCCTGCTTGCAAGATGTGCTGGGGTAAAGGTGGCACAGAAGTGTGGGAATGGCTAAGCAATGACTGGTCCAACTTGAGGCCTACTCCATGAGAGGGAACTCATGAACACTGGCTGGATGGCCAGGAACCAGAGGTTGGATAGCTCAGAGACACAGGATAGAACCAAACATGACTGAAAGAAAAATTCAATGAAATGATTACTAATGATATTTTGTGGAGAGCTCATCAGATTCAGCATCCACCAAGAATGAGAGCACATCAGATTCAGCATCCATCAAGATAGAGAGTAATCATCAGAATGTACATCCAAGGGAAGGGCACAGTGTGAGCTCTGAATGGTTTTCCCTTCTCTTCTGTTTGTTTCTGGCTCATTCTAATTCCTTAAAAGGTCCCAAATATGACTTGCATGGTACTTTTTTATTTTTTAAAGATGTATTTATTTTACATGTATAAATGATTTACCTGAATGCATGTATGTATGTACATCATGTGCATGCCTGGTGCCCACAGAGGTCAGAAGAAGGCATCAGATCCCCTAGTGGACTTACACATAGTGGACTTACAGATGGTTCTGATGCACCACATGGTTACCAAGGATCAAACTGGGTCTTCTGTAGACAAATTTCTAAACAGTCTTATTAAATAAGAAACACAGAGCCAAACACAGAGGCAATAGCTGAAGAGATCAGAGCAATAGCCACGACTAGACTTAGCTTACCACCAGTAGTAGTTTCCACAGAGAGAGCTACTTCCTGTGTAACCTGTGTTGTTATTGCCTCCTCTTCTGCCTTCTCATTGGTTCTAAGCCCAGCCACATGACTTCCTCGTCACTGCCTGTCTGTACAGACCTCCAGGTCTCTATGGTTGACACTGAGATTAAAGGCTCATGTCACTACGCTTGGCTGTGTCCTTGACTACACAGAGACTCTGCCTGCCATGTGATCAGATTAAGGGCGTGGGCTACCAATGCCTGACTTCTGTTTATGGCTATTTGACCTCTGATCTCCAGGCAACTTTATCTATTAACATACAAATAAATTATCACATTTCAGCACAAATAAAGTATCACCACAATTTTGCTATACTCATAGATTGGTGCCTAGCCCAATAGTATTCAGAGAGGTGTCATATAGCAACTGAGGGGAGCAAATGCAGAGACTCTCAGCAAAACAGGAGCCAGGAGAACTCTGCAAAAGATGGGGAGGGAGGATTGTAAGAGCCAGAGGGGTCAATGACACCATGAGAACAAAGCCCACAGAATCAACTAAACAGGGATTATAGGGGTCACAGAGACTAAAGTGACAAACATGGACCCTGTATGGTCTGTGCTAGGTCTTCTGCATGTATGTTCTGGTTGAGTAGTTGGGTATTCTTGTGGGACTCCTAACAGTGGGAGTGTTTCTGTTCCTTTCTCTTGCACTTGGGACCCTTTTCATCCTACCGGGTTGCCTCATCAGGCCTTGACATGAGGGTTTGTGCCTAGTCTTTTGTAACTTGTTATGCCATGTTTGGTTAATATCCCTGAGAAGCCTGATATTTTTTAAGGGGAAAGGAGGAAGAATGGATTTGAAGGCCAGGGGAAGTGAGGTGGGGGCTGGGAGGAGTTAAGGGAGGGGAAACTCGTCAGTATGCAATGTATGCAACAAGAATTTTTTAAGAAAACAATAAGTAAAATAAAACCCAAAGACTATAAAGTTCCAAAATCTCTTTAAAAGTTCAAAGTCTCTCAACTGTGGCCTCCTGGGAATTCAAAAATATGTCAAATGCTTTCTTCCTTCAAGAGGGAAGAACCAAGACACAGCGACAATCTGAACAAAGCAAAACTCAAAACTCCAAAACCGAGCTCCCAACACGTAAATAACTAAATGTCCAAACACCTGGGATTCACTCGGCGTCTCTGGGCTCAGCCCTTGACAGCGCTCACAGACTGTCTTCTAAGTGAGGCCTGGGTCCACACTGCTGCTGCTGCCATTCTGGCTGGTTGTCCCACGGTACTGGCATCTCCAAACTCCAGGGGTCTCCTGCTGCAACTTGGCTGCACTTTCAGCCTCTTCTAGGCTGTCTTCATGGTGCCAAGTTTCAGCTTTTCTCCATGACCCCTTCAGTTCCAGGGTTTCAACTGTTACTGTGGTTGCACCTTCTCCAACACCATATCCTGGCCTCTCACAGTGCCAAGCCTCAGCTTCATTTTATGACCCAATCATGTATTCAAAACCAGTACCACCTAGGTGACTCTTAATACTACCAGTACCTCCTGGGTGACCGTTACACTACCAAGTCTGGCTGTCAGAACAAGCTACAGTCTTAGCCACCTCAGGGACACAGCTACTGTGTTCAGACTCCGAGAAATCACTTCTCAGAAAATCTCTCTTTAATGATGGATATTGGTTTCTTTTTTTTTTTTTTTTTTTTTTTTTTTGGTTTTTCGAGACAGGGTTTCTCTGTGTAGCTTTTCGCCTTTCCTGGGACTCACGTGGTAGCCCAGGCTGGCCTCGAACTCACAGAGATCCGCCTGGCTCTGCCTCCCGAGTGCTGGGATTAAAGGCATGCGCCACCACCGCCCGGCATTGGTTTCTTCTTAATCACTGCTAATTTCGTAGCTCCAGCTGACCCACATCTATTGTCCCAGAAAAGCAAAGGTTTTACCTTATTGGTTCCAGTCTCTTGTTAATCACAGCCCCAGTTAAACAGAACCACAGATTCTTAACTCAAGTGGCCTGGTAGAGTCTTTGCCTCTCTCTGAAACTTCACAAACCAGGAATCCATTATCTGTACTACTTTAAATATTCTTATCTTCCAAGTTTCTCCAGAAGGGCACTGAGCTCTCAACACTCAAGAACATTTTCTATCCCAAAGTTCCAAAGTCCTTCCATAATTCTCCACCTACAAACAACAGAATCAGGTCTATCACAGCAATACCCCACTCCTAGTACCAATTTGTCTTAGTTAGGGTTACTCTTGTTGTGATAAAACACAATACTTGTATTAGTCAGGGTTCTCTAGAGTAACAGAACTTATAGAATAAATCCCCTCTACATATATATGTATATATACATACACACACACACACACACACACACACACACACACACACACACACACGGATTCATGAATGACTTACTGGCTGTGGTGCAGCTAATCCAACAATTGCTGTGTATGCACAGAAGATCCAAGAATCCATTAGTTGTTCAGTCCATGAATGTGGATGTCTCAGTAAACTCTGGAATCCTGAGGAAGTAGGCTCTAATGCCAGGTAAGAATTGAACTTGCTAGTAATGGGTGAAAGCAAGCAGGCAAAGAGAGAATGCTTCCTTTTTCAGTTTCCTTTATACAGGCTTCCAGAAGAAGGTGTGGTCCAGCATTATGGTGGATATCCCCACCTCAAAAGATTTGGATTAAAAGCCTATCCTCCCTCCTCAAAGATCTGATTTATAAGTGGTCTTCCCACTTTAAATAATTTAATTAGGAAAAATTCTCTCACAGGTATGCCCATTCACTTGGATTTTAGTCCATTCCAGATGTAGTAAAGTTTACAAATAAGAATAGCCATCACAATTTTCCTTACATCTTACCTAGGTGAATCTAATGTAATCACAAGGAGAAAAGCAGGTCATGGGATGCAGTAAGATGTGAATATAGAAGGGATAGGATGCAGCTAGCAAGTGATGAGTTAAGTAAACATAAATGCCATTGCCACACTGGAAAATGGTAAAGTAATGATTTCGTGGGTCTCCATTAGGAACCAGTCCTGATAACATGTGGATCCACATTGGATCTAATCCAGACTTTGATTTTCAGGAACACAAGAAAATTATTTTTTGTTATTTTAGGACAATAACTTTGTGGTGACTTGTTACTGGCACACTGCTGAAAAAATATGTGATTTCCTATGTCTAAAATCATAGTTAAAACTTTTTTAAAGTTTTATTTAAATATCAAAATAATACAATGACTGGAAAACAATTTTTTGTATAAACATTCTGTGTGGCTTTATAGAAAAAAACATACATTCCAATAGTGCCTCTGCTATCCTGTATCCAAATTTCAAATCATTTTATAAGATAGGTAGCTCCTCTGGTAAAAATGTATCAAGAACTGTGAAGGGCATGATCAAGATGTATGAATTTTTAGAGAAAAAAAATCTCAGCTGTTTCAATAAACAGTGCTTGTTGAAGCATGCAGTTTATTTTTTGTATGAATTATTAGAGTAAATGGTGAAAACTGAAGGAAATTATGTAACAAGGCAATATTGACTACTAAATTCAGAAGGGAAGTGTGCAAGAAGTTGTTCACCAATATGTATCTAAAGTTTTTCCTCTGTTTACTCTTGAGACAGCCCTGGACCTGAAATCCAGGTTGTGTCAAATGGATTGTGCAGTCTTCTTAAATGTTAGTGTACAAAGGGGTGATAAAGAGAGCAATGTGTGCTAGGATCACTGCGACCTTGCTAAAAATGCCTAAAGGATGACTATACATTAAAATATCGAAAATGAGAAACACATGCACAGGCCCCCACATACATGAAACAAACAGTCATCTTCTTAACTGGAAGGCTGATTCCTCAAAAGACCCAGAAACCCATTTTCATAGTTATTGGACACCTAATACTATTGCAAGGACTTCTACAAGACCATTCAATACAAAGAAAGCATAAGACAAACATAGTGAGAAATTATGTCTATCAGTAGTTGAACCTACCCTAGAGGCAATGAAAGGGTTAACAAATCAATTTCACCTCTCTAAATTAATTTGTTATATTACCTTGTATTGATCTTTTCTAATGCAAATGCATCGCCAGTAAAAATACATCAGAGATTTGTCTGACCTCTTTATTGTTGTAGGATGTGGCAATTAATTTTTTTATTGAGAATCCAATTAGCTTTCTGCTCTTACAATGTTTTACCTAAATCCTCCTTTTAGACTCTCTGAAGGTTACCAGAAAACGATCAACTAAGCATGACTGTGTTAAAAGGTAGAAATAAAGAAAACATTACTTATGTTGTGTACAAAATTGAGGTTAAGGGAGGTTAACTGAATCAGATGCCTTGAAGAGATAAAGATGTTCTAAATCATGAAGAATTAATCAGAAAATTCTAATTGAAACACAGGACCACAGTAGTCTATTATGAAAGAAGAGCAAGTGTCAAATTAGCACAACAAAGCTGGGTGGTCTGGAATAGATTTTACAGGCTTTTGCCTTTATGACCCTTGTAAAAGTGTTGTTAAAGAGAGAGAAAAACAAGGGGAAAGGCCCAAGGGTAGGTAGGGCTTCATGATTAGGACCACCCAAGGAGAGGTGCTAACAAAAGAAAATTGAGTTCCCTAATTGGAGGTGGTCTGCATGTAAAGAGCTCAGATGTCCTGCAGACACCAAGGACAGAGGATGGAGTCTGAGTAATTACTGCAGGGAAAATGAGAGGAAGGTTAGCGGAGGAGGATGTTCCAGTCCCCCAGGTCAGTGGCTGAGGCAGGAGCTTTCAAGTACAGCTCTGTAATAATTCCAGCAAGTCCCCACCATTCAGGTTAAAAAAAATTGAAAATTACATTAAAAAGCCATTCCGTTTCTATTCATGATCTACCTGGCTTTTTCTGACCTTGGATCAAAGGAGGATGACAGCGTGGCTGGCTAGAAAAGGTAGGACAATTCTGAAATGTTCCTGGTGTGAACAAATGAAACTCTACTGCAGTCACAGCAAAAATGAACATAGGGACTTACTCACGGGAACCATTTTCTCTGTACATAGGTAGATTCTGTTTGCCAGACTCTAATCCCTGTACTGGAAGACAGAAGACAGGGCACCTAGGAAGCACAAAATCTGCCAAGGGCTGCTGCTCCCTATTAACTCTATCTTGAGACTGCAAAGGATAGAGAGACTGAATTCAGATTAAACTGAAATCTCATGAGGTTTTCCTCAATATGCCATTTTCAAATCCTCAACTAGTAGGCAAGTGTTGCTTTTAGGAGGGGGCATTAATAGCTTATTATTAAAATACTGAATGCTGAAGAAGAAAATATGAAATAACTTAGTTTTTGTGTTGCCCCCATATCTTGGATGATTCCTTTATATCTGTGTTGGTGCAGGCACACAGAAGTGATGGGAATGTCAGGGCTGTGTGCTTTGGATCAGACTACATGCTTGTTGTGAGCAAGAAGAAGGTAGATACACATAGTTGATATAACAGAAGTTATATTTTATTATGCTGATGGTCATTACACAAGGTTCACACTCTAAATTCCTAACTACAGTCCTAAGCCTATCTCCCCAAGGCTGCCCACCTGTGTGACGTATCTTAGCTGAAGGTCAGGTTCAGTCTCTAACAGAAGTCTCTGATTCAAAGGTCAGGATGGGGGGGGGAAGATTCTCCAGCTGCTGGGGGGATCAAGATGGCCTCTCTCCAGATGTGCAGAGCAGAATGTTGCTCTTGGTCTCTGCTTAAATACTGTTCAGTATGTGTCATGGGATCTCGGGCCGTGTCTGGTTATGATGATTGAGTGATGTTACTAAGTTCTGGTTATCAGCCTTTGGTGTCGTGGGGCTCCTGACTAAGCTATTTTACATGTCTAAGAAGCATTTTTTTTTTTTTTTACTGTGCTCATTACATTGCTAATCTTGGATATGATTTAAACACCAAAATGGTTCCTACAAAATTGTCAATGATTTCCCAGTAGTTAATAACGTGTCATTATCACCGTGGCATTAGGAATTGTTTGCGTATTTGACATCAGTGCTTTGTGATGCTTCGGGCACATTTTTGATTCTTAACATTTTACAAACTTAATTAAGTGTGCTCATGAACTATGTCTCTTATGCCCTCAGACCCTCCCATTTCTAACACAAGACTTAGTTTTAACACATTTAAAATCTAATTTATAGATTAATTTAGTGGTTACTTTCTGCTTGAATTCACAGAATTCACTTTTTATATTCTAACAAATTCATACATGTTTACCTGGATATTAATAAGTGTAATTTGGATATTTTCATGTATTTATTATTCTTTTGTGCAATGATTTCAGATTCTGTTTGAGGAAATTTAATTATTATTTCTCCTATGATACTATTGAATCTTGGAGTACTGGTTTATTCCTCCACCAAAATATAATATTTTTATTTTCCAATTTAATTTTTGTTTTATGTACATATTATGGTGTTTTTGTCTCTATCTGATGTTTCTGGTTTGAATTGAATTGAATTGAATAATTGGAATTGAAATAATTTTAAAATCATATTTTTGTTGTAGATAAATTCAATGATAAAAATGTAGAGACACTTACATAATTATCCCTGTTCTACCATTAAGATTTAATAGTTCTTAATTCATGTCTCAGAATTTTTGTTTGCTCAGTAACCAACTCAGCTGAGACTAATCAGAAGAAAATACATTATTGAAGGCCCGACCCAGGACTGTGTGAATGTATAGTTCCATTGGTGTTCCTTTAGTCTGTAGGCTTCCTCTAGTGATCAGATATCAATGTCTTATAATTTATAATTATTTTCTAAGAAGGAGCCCTGCAGTTCAGTTTGAATTCCTGTTAACTCAGATCTGAGATTCCTTGACCCTTTAGAGTGTGCAAGTGACCCTACAATTAGATTTAGCCTTTTATCATAGAAGAAGAGTTAGCATAACATGATATTAGAAAAGGAATTATGATTTCCATTATCATTTCCCACACTTTCATTTTCATTTGTGCTCAGTAAGGAGATACAATATTAAGTATATTTGTATATTTAAGGGGAAAATGGCATCACTCAAACTATACTGAGTTCAGGTCAGAAGGCTGTAGCTTTCATTGTGTCTTTCTTTATCTATGAGTCTCAGTAAATCTTTCTTGGTCTACCCTCTTATGAAAAATGGACAGATAATTTCTCTCAGGCAAAATTATTAGATAACATACAAAGTGTTTTGAATCCTGCCTTATATGAAATACATCTGTGATTCAGCTTACTGTTTTTCTTGTTTGTTTTATTTTGTTATTATTATTATTATCATCATCATCATCATCATTATCATTTTGCTAAAGAGCAATGTTGCCAACAATTAATGCGGGTTACAAATGAGAAAGTAATATCCATGTGATGGGGAAGTGGTGGTCAGCATCTGCCTGGCCCTTCCTTCTCCTACCACTCTCTAACAGCGCATGGAACTGAGAAGGCAGAAAATGAAGTAGATGAATTAGGAGCTCTATAAAATAGATGAATAGATGTGAACATGAATAATATTTTGGTTACAATAAAAAGAACAACTTTATTAACTAATCAAATAGATCACATCATTTCAAAGCTTAAATTCCTTGGGAGGCTGAAAGTGTGACTCTGAAAACAAGCATGAACCAAGGGAAGCTTGAGCTCCCAAGCACCATGTGATAAGAAGAAATTGCCAAGGAAGGAGCTTCTGTATCCATGGCCCATGCTCCAACTTAGTCTACTGTGAAGATGCATTCCAAACCACAACTGTGTCTTCACTGTATTTATGGGTGTTGCTAAGTTATATGTTGGAAACAGTAATATAAATAAAATACCAATGCAAGTTATTTAAATAATACAGGAAAGCATATTATGATGTTTTGAACTTGATAATGAAATTCTATGGCTCAGCTCTAGATATTGCATACATGTATGTCATTCTTTCTGTATAATCCTAATATATGATTACTTGTAAATCAAAAACAAAGATGAACATGGCCTTTCCACATATTCCTTGAGGGAGGAAATGGAACTATTCTATGGATGGTAGGAAAGGAAACTCAGGACGCCAGAGCCAGGAAACATCTAAAAAGGGTATTTTAAATATGTTTTCAAATGACCCCAAAGTATCACTTCTGATAAGTGCTACCTACCCTGCATTAAGCACTGGTTATCTCATGATAGGCTATATGAATTTGATAAAGGCAAGAAACACAGGGAACAGGGAAAGGCTCCCTATGACCAGGTATTCTACAAGTAATTGATTGAAAATTGTGAAGTGAGTTTTGTATGAAGAGTAGTTTTGAGAGAAAGTTGTAATGACTGTAGGTTGTAGAGACTGCAAGTTCTTTAGAAATAATCTTGATTTGAAGTCATGCTTAGCTAATAAGAATTGCAATTGTTAATCGAAATGAAGCTGACAGAAATCAAGTCAAGCAGAACAGGGTGGGTACCTGAAAGATACAGAGCCATGAGCTTTTATGGAGCATGGACTCCATCAGATCCTATGCATTGCTTTCTTGACCTTGGAAACTAATAACTAAAGTATACCAAAAGCATCAGACACTAGCAAAGAGCAGGTATAGTTCATGTAGAATCACAAGACAATGTCACTTCCTAGACACTTTGGATCAGACATTAATAATTTAGAGAAATTTCTACTATAGTTTGAGTTTAAGGTTTCTAACATGAAAAAAAAAATCAACCCTAGATCATCATTGCTAAAGAGAGTGTGGTGGTTTGAATAAGAATGACCCCCCCATATATTTGCATGCTAAATCACCAGTTGGTAAACTGGGAAGGGTTTGGAGGTATGGCCTTGTTGGAGGAGATGTGTCACTAGGTGTGGACTTTGAGGTTTCTAAAGCCAGACTCAGTCTCTTTCTCTGTTTCTCTCTCTCTGTTTCTTCCTGTCTCTGTCTTTCTGTCTCTGTCTCTGTCTCTGTCTCTGTCTCTGTCTCTCTCTCTCTCTCTCTCTCTCTCTCTCTCTCTCTCTCTCTCTGATGAATGAGACTGTAAAGTTGTAAAGTTCTCAGAGACTGCTCTAGTGTCTTGCACCCCTGCTTCATGATGTGGACGATCATGGATTAAACCTCTAAAACTATAAATGAATTCCCAATGACATGCTTTCTTCTTATATATTGCGTTGGTCATGGTAATATTGTATTACATTGCAATAGTAGATAAAACAGAGAGATGCACAGAAGGACTTTGGGATTCACTTTGATTTTACTCAATATGCTGGTAAATGCTTGCTTCAAGAGAAAGGATGCTGGAACCTAGATGCAAAATTCCCAACATGTTCTTCAATAACATAATGAATTTACTTATTGATTTTCCTTCTTGTGTCTTGATGTCTGGGCACGGATTTAGGCTATATATTAATCACCGAGGGAAGAAAGGTGTTTGAAAATTGTACTCAGTATGCAGATAATCAAAGGGACAGGCTGCATGAATAAGTGTGGTTAGTTACTATATCATTGATCAATGTAAAGTGGAAGAAACCCAGAATAGAATGATGACAGACTGCTATCTAAAGTGCTGTAAGACAGCAAAATAGTCAAGATGTTCCCTAGATTATGCTCCTGTTACAGAAACTCAAACTCACAGCATGCAAAGTGCCAACTTTTTCAACTCATGAAACATGTCCATTTGTGCTACCTACTGGTTTTTCTCACCTTTATCCTCCAATTTTGCAGGCTTCAGGAATAATCCCAGTAAGGTGTGCTGTCCATTATGATGAGGTGAACACCAGTGTTTTTGTGATTTCTTCCTGTTGCTGTAGAAAAATATCCTGACAAACTCAGCTTAAGCGAGGGTTCATTTGGCTTACAGCTCAAGGCTGTTCTGTTGTCCAGCAGTGGCAGGAACGGGAGGTAGCTGTCCATCCTGCACATATTATCAAAAATCAGAGAGCACAGACTGCTTTTGTTCTGATTCTGGAATAACAGCCCTCCTGCTCAGCTGTCTTGGATAGATAGCTGACAACCATACCTTATCCCTGGTTACATTAGCATCCTGGTATCACAGCTTCTTTGGACAATATAGTTTCCTTCAGGAAACTATACTCCAACTGTAGCTATTACCCTGCTAAAGACAGCAATTTCTCTTTCAGGTAGTCTTACGCCAGTCATGATCTCACTTTACACTTTCTAGTTGCTTTGGAAGACTTCATTCCAGGCAAGAAAATCTTCACTGAACTTTAGATAACTGTGTTCACCCCACAGCTATTTTTATCTCAGATATGAAGAATAGTTCATACAGTAACTCAGTAGAAATGCCTGTGACAGCTACAATGCAAATCTCGTGATTGTTCCCATTTCAGGCCTTCAGTTGGTAGAACTGATAATCATGCACATGCAAAGTTTGACTGGTGGAATTATAATTCCAGAAAAAATGTGTCATGTCTCTCTTCTGGCTATATAAATTAGCTATTTGCCACTCTTTTGGGGTCTGTCCAGAAAGCTTTTCTCATGTATACTGATGTTCTTTTACATCAGGCTCCAAGGGAGACATCATCTAAATGGCTTTTTGTCTCCTTGTGGTCTTTATTACAGGAAAAGTGCTTTGAACTTGATGCATGAAGAGCAGACAACAATTTTAATACTGTAGAAATAAAGCCAAAGGAAGTGAAGGCAATATTTCTTGCATCACCAGTGGAGTTAGGTACACTGCCTACTGGACTATTTGGCTATTGCCAAAAGAATAAAATTTAATGGAGCAATATTATTCACTTAGAAGGTAAAGACATTTAACACTACAGGGATCATTTAACAAGAGGGCACTCTAGCAGATTAATCTGGTGGCTATGAATGAAGCTGAAGGCAAACCAAAAATGTCTACTATAGAAAGAGGACTATAGTAATGGTGGTTTTACTTTATGGTCATAAATAATTTTAATATTCTTGAAGTAAATTGGCACTTATCAAGATCATAAGTGACTTTTGTACTGAAAATTAATGGCTATGTCTCCTTCCTATTATTCAGCTTAACAGGCAAATGTTATTAAGTTGATTATATCTTTCTAAAATCACTTTCATCCACTGGCCACTGTTTTGACACTTTGTCCATTTCCCTAATACATCCTGAGGGTTCACATCTTTGCTCAAGCTCTCTAGAAAACAAAACTTGACACAAAGATTTTTTGTGACAGTATTATATCAGGAGACGTAGTTCAAGAAGGCAAGAAGAAAGAAAACTCAAGAGATGACAAGAAAGCAAAAGGGATAAAGTCAAATTAGTAAGAGACAGGTTTTTGTTTTTCTGGAATGACACAGAAGGCCGAATGCAGTTTCTCAAGAAATACATCTTGTCATGTTTGTGTCCCCCATAAAATAGAGGATTACAAGAAAAATAGTTTAAACTTGATGCATTGTCATCAAAGTAAAGGGATGATTTTATCCAACATCCTGTCTCTCTCTTTTTCAAGTTGGCCTTAGGGGAAATGACCTCTTCTGGATTTGAGGAATATGAGCTAGCCCCTAGAGGCAGCTGTCTGAGAAGATAAGCCTTCCATGCTCAAGTCTGGTAAGGAGACAGTCTGTCTGACAGCAAACTTTTTAAGGACAAAGGAAGGCATTCTGATTAAATCCCCAACTTGATCATAAAGAGCAATGCAACAGCCTGGGTTGTTAGGATTCCCATGGAGTCCCCTTGGGCGATTAGATGTCACTGACTACCTGGTACTAAAGCTTCATTTGGTGATGGGAGATGTCCAGTTAGGTATCAATCTCCTCCATTATTTGGTGATTTTGTTTAGATTTCCTTTACACGTGCATGTAATTTCCAAGCTTCTACTGTGTTTGGTTTCCACACAACCATTCAAATGGCCCTTAATTTTAGTTGTACCTGACACTATCCCCTCACTCTTCCATTCCCCTCTACTCTTGATTCTCCCTTTCCAACCCCCTAATCTAATCCATCCATAACTACCCATTCTATTTATCTTTCTGTTCCCCTAGTTCCTTACTGCATACCTACCCTCTCTGGTGCTATGGATTGTAGCTTGGTTATCACTGACTTAACAGCTAATATCTGCAAATAAAATCATACCATATTTTTCTTTCTGGGTATGAGTTACTTCACTCAGAATGCTTTTCGAGTCCCATCCATTTGTCAGAATTTTTTTCAAATGGCTGAATAATACTCTCGTGTGCAAATATACCACATCTTATTCATCCATTCTTCTGTTGAGGGACATCTGTGTTGTTTGCAATTTCTGGCTATTATGAATAGAGCAGCAATAAACTGGCTGAGCAAGTGTCTCTGGGGTGGAATAAAGTGCAATTTGGATATATGCCCAAGAGTAGTATAGTTGGATCTTGAGGAAATGGATTCCTATCTTTCTGAGGAACCTCCACACTGATTTCCATAGTGGCTGTACAATTTTGCATTCCCAACAGCAATGGATAACAGTTCCTCTTACCCCATATTCTCCCCAGCATGAGCGGTCACTTGTGTTTTGATCTTAGCCATTCTGACAAGTGTAAGATGGAATCCGAGAGTCATTTTGATTTGTATTTCCCTGATAACTAAGTATATTGAACATTTCTTTAAGTGTTTCTCAGCCATTTGAGTTCCTTATTTCTAAAATTTTCTATATATGTATATCTGTACCCCATTTCAAAAATTGGGTTGTTTTCTTGACATCTATTTTTTTAAATTCTTTATATATTTTGAATATTATCCCTCTATTAGATGGATAATGTGGTGATATATTGTGTACCGTAATAAAATTTGCCTGAAGATCAGAGACTAGAACAAGCCATTAGATTAAAAATAGAGGCCAGCCAGTGGTGGCACATACCTTTAATCCTAGCACTCGGGAGGCAGAGGCAGAGATCCATCTGGATCTCTGTGAGATCAAAGCAACCCTGGACTACATGAGATTGACTCAGTCTAGGAGAGAAACAGAGCTAGACAGTGGTGGCACACACCTTTAATCCCAATACTTAGAAATTATACACCTCAATCCCAGCACTTGAGGTCTCATGCCTTTGCTTGGGAAGCACACATGCCTTTAATCCCAGCACTAAGGAAAAAGGTATATAAGTCATGAGGAGACAGGAATGAAAGGCTTTTCCACTGGAGGTGCTTTCGGCTGAGAAAGCCCCTTTGAGCTGAAGCCCTTTCAGGCCAGAAGCCTTTTGGCTAAAGAGGCTTTTAAGGCTGAGGAGTCCTAGAGGTAAGATGTGGCAGTGGCTTGTTCCTTTGTCTCTCTGATCTTTCAGCATTTACCCAAATATCTAATTCTGTTTTTTTGTTTTGTTTTGCTGTTGTTGTTTTAATTAAAAGACCATTTTAACATTTGTGTTACAGGTAGTCAGTAAAACTTTTTTCTAATTCTGTAGGCTGCCATTTAATCTGAATGATGATGTCTTTTACTGTGTAGAAGCATTTCAGTTTCATGAGCTCCCATTGTAGCCAGAAGATTTTCTGTGTCCTAGCCTGCCGGTGGACTGGACAAATCTGTCCCACAAATTAACACACAGAGGCTTATATTAATTAAAACTGCTTGGCCACTAGCTCAAGCTAACTACTGACTAGCTCTTACACTTAAACTCAGCCCGTTTCTGTCAATCTATATGTCGCCACATTTTCCGTGGCTTTACCTGTGTGCCATTACGTGCTGCTCCCTGGACAGCGGACTGGCGTCTCCTGTCTCAGCCTTCCACTTCCCAGAATTCTCCTTGTCTGTTTATCCCACCTATACTTCCTGGCTGGCTACTGGCCAATCAGCATTTTATTTATCAACCAGTCAGAGCAACACATTCACAGCATACAGAACATCCCACAGCATCCCATTTACTAGTTGTTGATCTTAATGCTTCTGCCAATGAGTTCAAGGCTATTTTCCACTTTCTCATCTATCAGGTTCACAGAAAATCTTCTGTCTACAATGGGAGCTCATGAAACTGAAATGCTTCTGCACAGTAAAAGACATCATCATTCAGATTAAATGGCAGCCTACAGAATTAGAAAAAAATTTACTAACTAGTTGTAACACAAATGTTAAAATGGTCTTTTAATTAAAACAACAACAACAAAACAGAATTAGATATTTGGGTAAATGCTGAAAGATCAGAGAGATAATGGAACAAGCCACTGCCATTTATGTAGAGGTCTTTGATCCATTTGGAGTTGAGTTTTGTACAGGATGGTTAAGTATGGAAATATTTGGAATCCTCTACACGCAGCCATCCAATTTAACCAGAACCATTTGGTGAAGATGCTGCCCTTTCTTTTTCAATGTGTATTTTTTGGTTACTATACAAAAATAAGGGGCCCATATGTGTTTGGACATACATCTGGGTTTTCAATTCCATTCCATTGATCAGTATGTGTATTTTTGTGTCAATAACATGCTGTTTTATTACTGTAGCTCTGTAGTAAATTTTATGTCAGAGATGATCATACCTACAGCAATTATTTTGTTATTCAGGATTTTTTTGTTGTTGTTATTCTGGTGGGTTCTTTTGTGTGTGTGTGTGTGTGTGTGTGTGTGTGTGTGTGTGTGTGTGTGTGTGTTCCATATGAAGCTGAAAATTGTCACAAACTGATGGCAATGCCCCATAGATGATGACAACACATACAAACTCATTGAGTGCGCTGGTGCCTATGTAGAACCTTCACTCCCACATAAGAGTACCTTTGGTAGAGGAGGTACTCTATGCTCTAATAAGGGGAAACAAACAACTCAATCATATACCCTTTGATATACAATGGTATCCTGCCTGATAGACTAGTACAATTGTAGCACAAAGCTTTTAGAAGCAACAAACCACTCTCTGATTTGACTTAAGACCTACTCTGCAAGATGGAACCCATATATTTGACAATGCTTGGGTGAACAAGACCTAAGAGACCAGATAGCTCAGGGCCTGTGGTAAAACCAAATACCACTGTTCAAAAAGAAAGCAATAAAATGATTCCTAATGATGTTCTTCTATACTTTAAATGAGTCCCTTGCTTAGCCATCCTTACAGAAGCATCTTCCTGCAATAAATGGAAACAAATACAGAGGACTGTATCCATATATTATGCAGAGAGTGTAAGAACTTGGAAATTCAAACCTGAACTGAATTTCTCCATCATATTCCTCCCTCATGAGTCCAGGAACACTGAGGAATAGGAGGCATAAAGAATGTAAGAGGCAGAGGGGATGGAAGACACCATGAAAACAATGACCTCTAAATCAATAGAACTGATGACATATGAGCTCATGGAGATTGAAGCGGGATGCACAGGGCCTGTCTGCACCTGATAGGGGCCTAGATCTGAAAGGAGAAGTAGAGCCACGCCCTCATCCCTACTCCAGAAGCTAGCTCCAATCAATGACAACTTGCAAATGAAAATTTAGTTTTCTCCAAGCGAATTTCATGGAAGAAACAAAGTACTTTTAAGGGTAGACTGCATGCTCAACAGTAGATGCCCAACACAGAAGAACTCAGTGGTCTCATTGGAGAGGTTCCCTGTTTCATTATGTTTATGTCATGTCAGGGCTTAAAAAAATTATCTTATTTTCAATTTATTTTATTTATATATAGATTTTTCTCTTCTTTAATTCTACAAGTTCGTTGAATATATATTTTGGCTTCCAGTTCACTGTTTTTATTGGACTCCTGAGTGTACAAATGAGTGGGTCTTTATTGGTTTCTTCTGCTTTTTCTTGGGCTGTTTTCCTTCTGTTTTTGTATTTTGTTATATTGTGATGTATTAGGTTGTTTTTTTGTTGTATCTTATTATATTGTGTTTTATATCCCCCAATGCATGTTTGTTTAGTAATGAGAATCAGAAAGGTATGGATCCAGATGGGAGGGTAGAGGGAGGTAAAACCATAATCGGGGTATATTCTATGAGAAAAAAGTCTGTTTTCAATAAAAAGGAGACAAAAGCAGTGCAATGCAGTGCCATGATGACAAGGGACTAATAGTTGGATCATGACATTCAAGGATACAGTGGTATGTTGCAAGAGTGGAGATAATATTTTTAGATACTTCTTATAATCCCATTACTGGTTGTCCATCATCATAATTTCAAGATGCCTCAGTGGGGGCTCTTTTGCTCTTTCTTTACAGAAATAGATGCTAAAGGAGTAGCTTCCTCATCCTGCAAGGTCTTGACTCTCAGAAGTCCATAGCCTGGCTTCCAAACTTAGAAACTGCTCTTCTATACCCTGAAAACTGAATTTTTGAAGTCATATATTGTTTTGATTTGTTGCTCATTTAAATAATTATTTTACTTCATTTAATGTGTATGGGTGCTTTGAGAACATGTGTCTCAGTGCCCCACATGAGTACCTGCAGCCCAAAGAAGCCAGAAAAGGCCACCAGATACCCTGGAACTGAAGGTAACATACAGTTGTGAGCTGCCATTTAGGCACTATGAATCCAACTCTGGTCCTCTATTCAAGCAGCAAGTGCTCCTACCCACTAGGCTATCTCTCCAACCACATTGGCTCCATGTTTCAAAGACAGAGGCTCAGAACTCTAGTTCCTCCAGGCAAATTTTTATTGCACAGGTCTCAGAGTACTAACACTTAACAGCCAGAGCCACAGAACATGAGCTTTGTGAGTTCAGACCCTCAGTTCTTCTTTTTTCTTTTCTTTCTTTCTTTCTGTTTTTTGTTTTTTGACAGGGTTTCTCTGTGTAGTTTCAGGGCCTGTCCTGGATCTCATTCTGTAGACTAGGCTGGTCTCAAACTCACAGCGATCCACCTTGGTCTGCCTCCCTAGTGCTGGGATTAAAGGCGTGCACCACTGTCGCCCGGTTCAGACCTTCAGTTCTTGATCCATTGTTCTTTCAAACTCTAGCAACTGATAATTTTACTCTGCCTAGTCTTAGTTCCTGGCTGGTTTCTTCACAGCCTCTGTCCTGGCTTCATCTCAGGTTTCCAACACTTCACAGTCCTTACCTTCTTACAGAATCTTTTCTAGGTCACTGCCCAGCATTCTTCAGTTAAAATCTAGTGCTATAACTAAGATCTTCATTCACGTGCCAGGGCTGTTATTATTTGAAGCTGAAATGCCCGTTCTTAATAAGTTAGTGTTGAGAACTTATTTCCCACCTCATAGTTCTATTTGGGGAGGCTCTGGCACCTTTAGGAAATAAGACATAGCTGGTGGAAATAGGTCATTCGAGGTGAGTCTTTGATGATTATATACACATCTGGTTCATGCCATGCTGGCTGCTCCTTTATCCATCATTTTGATGGTTAGTTTTAAGTCAAAATGACTCATCTAGAACCACCTGGGAAGTGAGTCTCAATGAAGAGTTGTCTGGATTCAGAGGGCCCGTGAAGGATTTTCTTGCCTGGGTTAATTGACATGCGAAGGCCATCCTTGAATGTGGCTGATATCATTGTGTCATCTAGGCCCTGGGACTGACTGCCAAGAAGAGAGAAAGCTGTACACTGGTGTGCATACATTGCCCTTGTTCGTGACTGGGGATGTGATGTGCCCAGCAGCTTCCCGTTTCTGCTGTCGTGACTGAGCTGCAACGATGGATTGTAACCAGGGATCAGCACACTTTGACCTTTCCGTCGCTTTTTTTCAGAGAATCTTATTACAGCAACAGGGGAAGAAACTAGGACACACATGATACAAACTGCTTGTACCATGGGCTCCTGTCACCATGAGCTGAATTGTCACACCATGTCTTCCCTGGTTTACAAAATGCTGGGCAGAGAAAACAGGGCTTTCCTCCTGAAACGGACACTACACCAATTGAGCTACATTTGATGCTTTGGGGGGAAAATGTCCTGCTTTTGGGGTTCTCTTTCCTTGTGTGGGTGTGTCATGCTTGTATGGGGGTCGGAGGACAACCTGAGGGAAAAGCAGTTCTCTCTTTCCACCATGTTGGTCCCAGAGGTTGAACTCAGTTTGCGAGATTTGTTGGCAAGGGCCGGCAGCCACCGAGTCCTCTCACAGGCTGGTAAAACTCCTTTGCATGTTTCTTTCCAAAGCAAAATGGGACCAAATAAATCAATTGTAACACATAGAAGGAATCTGGTTCTGATTTTTGGCTTCTCCACAATCTTTGGAAGTGATTTCTACTTTACATAGCTGAGAAATATTGGCACATCAATATACCCATCAGGTTCTTTTATTAAATGTACAGATGTGACTCAAATATCAAATATCATGCAGACCTTGTACTAGTTTGGGGATACAGGTGGTTATTTAGAGCTCCCACTTGATCTTCTAAAATAAATCCCAGTTAACAGATGTAAAAAAGATATTGTTTATTTATTACTTATTTTATATCCTGGCCACAGTTTCCCCTCTCTCCCCTCTTCCTAACCCCTTCTCCCATTCCCCTTTTCCCCCCTCCCCCCACCAATCCACTACTCCTCCATTGCTGCTGTTTAGGAAAGGGCAGGCCTCCCATGGATATCAAGAAAACATGGCATATCAAGTTATGATAAGAATAAGAATGTCCTCATGTATTAAGGCTGGGCAAAGTGATCCAGTATTAGGAAAAGGATCCCAATAGCCAGTAAAAGAGTCAGAGACAGCCCCTGTTCCCACTGTTCGGAATCCCACAAGAGGACCAAACTATACTAATATAACATATGTGCAAAGTGAACTGTTACTTCTTGCCATCTTTAAAAAATTATTTATTATCTATTTGTGTGTGCATGTATAGGCATGTTCCTGTCATGTTATACAGGTGGTGCTCAGAAAACAGCTTTCAAGAGCCTTTGTTATGCCCAGATCGCAACCCCCAGAGAGATCACCAAAGACGAGCATGCCGGAATGTAAAAGCAAGGTTTAATTCTGGATATCCAAAAGCAATACAAGCCTAGTCAGAGACTTCGTCCAATACATCCAAGGCAGTGGAGGCTGGAGGAAGTGCCCGCCTCTCTGCAAGCTCAGTTTTTAAAGGCAAAACCCACAAGGTTACATCAGTTAGGGGTGCTAGTACAGGTACAATTCTGATTGGATCGTTTCTAGGGACTTTCTAGAAATCATGGCCTAATCTTACTTCTAAGGGAGTGATTGCCCATCACCATTTCTCATTGGCTGCCCTCAGGTGGGTACATTTCTGTGGTCAGTTACCCTGGAAACCAAGGTTGGAACATTCCTTGGTTAAACAGTCATCACAGAATGAATGAATACCTTGTGACTCTGTACTTTGCACTTTCTAATTTCTGGAATCTGGGTTGACTGGTTCTAGTAACTCAAGGCCTATACCTAAAATGGAGAAAGCTTAGGCCTTATTTCTAAGATGGAGACATTTTGTTCTCATTTTGGTCTCACATCTTGTTATCTCCCACCTTGTTGTGGCATGGTCTCTCCTGTTTTGTCTCTGCTGTGTACTCCAGGTTGACTGGCCAGTGAGCTTCCAGGAGATCCTACTGTCTTGGCCTCCCATTTTTCTAGTGCTGGGATTATAGCCTCATGTAGACTCATTTGTCTTTTTTACTTGGGTTCCTGGGATCAAACCCAGGTTGTCAGGCTTGTACCCAAAGCACTTTTATCTACTGAGCTGTCTCATTCCAAACTTTCTTACCTCAGGATGCTGTTAAGCACCCAGCCATGAAATTCAAAATTGTCACACTCATTTCTTGTCTCTAATTTCTTACCCTGTCCATCAGAAAATCTTATAGAAATTAACCCACATACATCGCAAATATGCTCTTCTTTATATTTTGTCTGGAGAGAGTAATTAATGACATTTCATCTTTGCTTTGAATTTGGTTCATGTATTTGTTCTCTGCATATGTATAAGGTTGATTTATGAAATATGTGAATCAAAGAAATTTATTTTCCTTCTTAAACTACAGCTTTCACTATCCTCCTCCCAACATTAAAAGCTTATATTCAAATTTAGTATTGGCGTTCATAGTGCAGATCTGGGGCATGGCTGTGGCCAGGCCTTCCTGTGTACTTATTCCTTTTTGATACAGTGATATAGTCTTTTGGCATTTCCTTGAACTGACATTTCCAACATAATCTCAATACTCTCTCCATTATTATTTTTTATTTGCAGTTTTTCTTGTCTTGTGATAATTTTGTTACAACTACAGAAAAGCCTGTAGTAACTGCCAACATTAAACTCTTCTTTAATTGCTGTCAATCTTGTATCCATAACAAAATAATATTTTCATTTTATATTAGCCCTTAAACATATTTTACATGATATTTAGCATGTACTTGTTCAGTGTATGCACCATGCTGCTATATATAAAAGTTTTATGATCTATAAAAGTTCTAGGGTATACTAGTGATGTTCTTTGGTAAACCAATTAACTACCATTCACCAAGACTTGAGTCCAATCGTTAACACTGGAAAACAAAACAAAACAAGTTTTTGTTGTTTGTTTGTTTGTTTTGAAAACTTCATGGTGTTTCGTATTTGTATTCCAAGAGTAAGAATGGTCCCTAATATATATTAGTGCTTAATAAATTTTAACTCATTAAATTTTAGTTATTTGGTAAATTGTTTCCTTTAATGACTATGACAGTTATATTGGGAACTCAGAAAAAATTTCTGTTTGTAAAGTTGCTTTTACATTTTCTTACTTAATTCCTAAATATTCTTCCAAAGTGATTTTGGATTTCAATAAGATTATAGCTTTTCAAGACTCTGAAGGGAACTCTGGGGAAGATTTAGTCTTTCAACTTGGGAATAACTTCATTTTGTTATTTTTTTTATTCATTTCACATATCAACCACAGATCCCCCTCTCATCTCTCCTCCTGCTTCCCCCATCTCCCCCTCCCCTCCAACAGGGTAAATTCTCCCATTGAGGGACAGCTAAGCCTGTTACATTCAGTTGAGGCAGGATCAAGCCCCTCCCTGATTTATCAGGGGTGAACAAGGTATCTGACCAGGTAATGGGATCCTGAGAGCCAGCTCATGCACCAGGGATAGATCATGATCACATTGCCAGCAGCCCCTCAAACAGACCCAGTTACACAACTGTTTCCCGTATGCAGGGGGCCTAGTCCAGTCCCATGCATGTTCCACAGCTGTTGGTCTAAAGTTTGTGAGTTCCTTTGAACTTGGTTCAGTTCTCTGTAGGTTTCCCTATCATGATCTTGACCCCCCCCCCCCCCTTGCTCATGTAATCCCTTTTCCCTCTCTTCAGTTGGACTCCCAGAGCTTGGCCTGGTCCATGGTTGTGGATCTCTGCATCTGCTTCCATTAGTTACTGGATGAAGGCTCTATGATGACAGTTAGGGTATTCACCAACTTGATTACCAGGGTAGGCCAGTTCAGGCACCCTCACCGTTATTGCTAGTAGTCTAATCTGGGGTCATGATTCTCTTAAGATATAGAGGATGAATTTAGGCCAGCGATTCTCAACTTCCTAATGTTGTGACCCTGTAATACAGTTTCTTACACTGTGATAACCCCCAACCATAAAATAATGTCGTTGCTACTTCATAACTGTAATTTTGCTATTATGAATCATAATGTAAGTATCTGATGTGCAGGATATCTGATATGTGATCTCTAAGGGTCATGATTCACAAGTTGAGAACTACTGATCTAGGGGCTTAGTAGTTCATTACTTACTTAGTCATTAGTAGTTAGGAAATTACTATTAATCAGTCTGTAACATTTACAGACACCAGTAAAAGTCATTTGTGTTTTTGCTGTTATTTGAGTTCACATCCAAGTGACCCTTGTTCAGTTTGTTTCTATCCAACAGCATTAAGTCAACAACCAAACCATGAACTAACAATATTGGCAAACAGTAAGCTGTGCTAAATCACAAATTTTCTCCATAAAGATGGAGAATTAACTTTATATGTTTGCAGTATTAAATCTAAATAATTTCACTTAATAAAATAGGTTCTTCAATTTAGAGTAACTTCATATTCTAGATGAAGGAAATATAATTAATGAATTACAAGTATTGCATTAGGATGCCTAATTTATTACCACTATTCCAAAATTCTTTAAATATATATTTATATAAACTCCTTTAATGTATGTATATTAATATGGAAAATCAGTATAAACCATGTAGCTTTCAATAGATCTACAAGCACTTACCCTGAAATTTGATGTTTAGACTATATATTTAACTTAAAATAAGTTATACAAACATACTTTCTACTTTTTATAAAATAATTGACAAAATTTAATACATTCATGGCATAAAATAAAATGTTTTGATATAGGTATAGATTGTGAAAATTAAAGAAAACCACACCTTATGAAAGATACTTTAGTTTACTTAGTAGCTATTCTCAGGGGCCTGGGTATCACTATGTAGTTGTGCCTGACTTCGAACTCACTATGTAGATCAGCTTATAGCAATCCTCTTACCTCTGCCTCCATATCTCCTAAACTTGTGCCACCAGGCCTAGCTTTTGTTTTTCCTTTGTGCCAAATATCAAGCCCAGAGCTTCATGGGGGATAGGCAATCTCTTTGTCATTGATCTCTGTCCCTAGGCCTGAGCAACACACTATTATTAACATTGGTACTGTGCTGCTCCCCACACCTTCAGAATCATTCATCTTATAAGATTCAGCTTATCTCATTGACCAACATCACTCTGGTTGCCTTTTGCTGTCCAAGCCCTTTATGCCCAGGAACCACCATCTGGTTTACCTAAGTTCAGCTTTTTCAAACTTTACATAGGAGTGAGATAACTTCGTATCTGTCTTTCTGGAGCTGACTTATTGCACTTTGCTTGATGTCCTCCACGTTCACTTTTATGGATGCTGACGGTGGGAACTACTTTTTACTACAGTTGGCTTGTGATTCATCTCATAGGTATGCCGTACATTTTCAGCATTCCTCCATTGATCGACATTAAGGTGAAGTCCATTTAATTTTTATTGTGAAGAATGATTCAACAAACACAGAAGTGCAGATATCATTTTGTGATGGTGATTTCATTTCCTTGGAAGACAAACTTGGTAGAAGGAGAACCAGCTCTTATCATCTTTCTTTTCTCTTTCTTCTTTCCTTTCCATTTCTTTCCATCTTCACTTCCTCCCTCCCTGCTTCTCTCCTTCCTTCCCTCCCTCCCTCCCTCCCTCCCTCCCTTCCCTCCTTCTTTTCCTTCTTTCATTTTTGTATCCGCCGTAAAGTTTTCTATAACAACTGCAGTAATTTATCTTCTCACCTTCAGAAACTCTTTTCTTCATGACCATGCTAATACTTTTCTTTTTTTAATTTGCTCATACATTGTATTGCAAAATTGATAGCGTAATAGACCTGCCACTCAGCTTCACCAGCCACTAATCATATACCTTTTATTCTTGCACAATTCAACTAAACCCTCATGTCTCAGTTTATTTTTAGGTCTTTTCTTTTTGATAAGACGAAGATATACACATATTGAAAAGCATAAATCTTAACTGCACAGTTTGACAAATTCACCCATATAACCTTGATTCCTCTAAAGAAAGGGATGTTTCTATTCTCTCCAGGGTATTTTCTCATTTTCTTTCTTATCTTGACTTTTGATAATCACCCACTAGCTGGAATGAAGTGCTATCCCACTGTGGTTTCGATTTACATTTCCCTAATCACTAGTGATCCTGACCACCCTTTCATATCTTCGTTTCCCATGTCTTTTGGGATAAAAAAAAATCCTACAAAGATTCTTTATCCACATTTTAAATTGGGTTGCTTGTATTTTTAAACACCAACCTGTAGAAGTTCCTATATCTTAGATATGAACTTGTCTCAGACACTGTTTACAGATCTGTCTGGGTTGCTTTTTCCATTGTGCTAATTGTTTGTTTCCTGTGGAGAAACTTCTCAGTTTATTGTAGGGTTACATGATTACCTTCGGTTTTGTTACTGAATTTTGTTGTCAAGGGCAGAAGTTGGAGACTGATCATTGTCATAGCCTGAGGTGCTGGTACAGAATTGTATTCTCAGCATTGCAGAAACTGAGACAGGAGGATCTTGATCTCACAGTTAGCCTAGGCTGCATAATGAAACATTATCTCTAAAATAAAAATGAAAATAATGAGACCAAAACAAACTAAAACATCAATTTTATGAAGGTTTTCTCCTTATAATTTCCCATTGTTGATTTTGGTCATATATAAAATTTTAACCTATTATAAATTTATGTTTGTACAAGATGTTATATAAGGAACTAATGTTACCATTTTGCATATAAATTACCAGTTTTTCTCCTGAATAGTTATGGACCACATTATTGCTTCTGATTATGTATGGATGCTGCAGATTAACTGACCATGGACAAGAAAGCTTATTTAGATTTTAAATTTTGTTCTATTAGTCTAGGTTTCTATGGGAATAATGGACTATTTTGTATAATTTGTGTGTGTGTGTGTGTGTGTGTGTGTGTGTGTGTGTGTGTGTGTGTGTTGTGAATGCAAGTGTCCTCTGAGGCCAAAGAGTATCAGATTGGTTCTTTGGAAGTGGGAGTTACAAGTGGTTTTGAAGCACCCATTGTGGATGCTGGGATTTGAATTCAGGTCCTCTGCAAGCATGCTATTAGGCACAGAGCCATTTCTGCAGCCCCAAATAAGCTTTATTGATTTCTATGCCTCAGTGTTGTATTCATACTGCTTCAAAGACTTCTATGGCTTTTCATAAATTTGGTTTGTGTCTTTCCCCTCCCCATTTCCTTGAAATTTCAATTGAAACTGAGAAGGGATTGCTTTAAATACAGCTATCTTTGGGCAGTATGACCATCTTTAATATACTAATTCCTCTTATCTGTGGGCAAAGTGTATGCCTTTATGCTCATGCACTTCAATTTCTTTCATTGATGTTTTATGGTGTTTGGTGTATGGATCTTTTATGATCATGCTTAAATTTGTACCTAAGTATTTTATTCTGTTTGATGTTATTGGTGAAGGCTTATCTTTATTTCTTTTCTGAATTGTTCATTGGGTATTGTAAATGGAAGTTTCTGTCTTGCCAGCAACTCCAAAATACCTAGCAGCCACTTCCCTAATAGTTGACTTGGAGGCTTAATATTACTTATAAATGATTGGCCAGTAGCTCAGGCTCATTACTGACTGGCACTTACACTTAAATTAACTCATAATTCTTATCTGTGTTTAGACACATGGCTTGGTCCCTTTTCACAGTGCATCATTCTCATCTTGCTTCCTCTGCATCTGGCTGGTGACTCCTGACTTCAACCTTACTCTTCCCAGCATTCTTAGTTTGGTTCCCTTGCCACTGGCCAACCATCGTTTTATTAAACCAATTCAAGTATCGAATCTTTACAGTGTACAAGAGGATTATTTCACAGCAGGGCATACCATCCAGAATAATCTGTTGTCCTGACTGGTTTAAAACTCTTATGCAGATCAGACTGAACTCAAACTCACAGAGATCTTCCTGTCTCTGCCTCTGCCTCCTGAGTGTGGGAATTAAAGGTATGTACCACCATACCTGGTGAATGAACTAATGTTTAATTTATATTTTGTGATTTTCACTTAGTTTAGTTCTAATAGATGTATATGGCGATCATTTAGCATATATATGCATAATTATATACACTTATACAATATGAAAACAGAAAATTCTACTTTCTTCCTTCTTCATTTCAATGTTTGATATTTCTTTCTCTTGCCTAATGGCCATAGCTGGAACTGTATTGAGTGGAAAGACATAAGTGGATATCCATGTCTTCATGCTGATCTTGAAGAAAACTCAATTTTCCCCTTCATTGTGACATTAACAGCATATTTAAAATGTTTCTTTCTTATTTAAAGGTTTTATTATTATACAGCAAAGATTCAGCTTTTCATACGTATCTTCTACCTAGCCCAGTATATTATAGAAGATGGAAACACATCTTAGCTTTCTTTGGAGCCATGAGAGAACCTTTTAATTCCCCGCATACTGTAAATGTTTGACTTTGCTCTACTGCATCATGGTTTATGCCTGAAATCACTTTAAAAATGAACAATGTATAAAAATAAAAATACAGTTTTCATATTTTATTTAACTTAATAATAGATTGGCTCCATTACTTACTTTCAACTTTACTTCATGGTTCACTAAGTATAGCACATTGGGTGGAATCTGTTTAGGGTTTCTTTGAGATTTTTTTTTTTGTTTGGTTTTTCGAGACAGGGTTTCCCTGTGTAGTTTTGGTGCTTGTCCTGGCTCTCACTCTGTAGGCCAGGCTGGCCTCGAACTCACAGAGATCTGCCTGACTGTGCCTCCCGAGTGCTCGGATTAGAGGCATGTACCCCATTGCCTGGCTTCGAGTCCTTTAACCTCAATGGTTATATCTTTTCTGATGTGAAAGGAGAATAAAATGGCATTTATTAGAAGCTGAGAGTAAGAAGAAGGGATGGAAAAAAGTGTTGATCAAAGAGCTGCCCTAGCTTCCTTCCTTTTTTTTTTCTCTTGTTTACTTTTAATTTTTTGCTGTGGGATGTTCTGTATGTCAAATGTGTTGCTCTGATTGGTTAGTAAATAAAACACTGATTGGCCAGTAGTCAGGCAGGAAGGATAGGTGAGACAAGCAGAGAAGAGAATTCTGGGAAGTGGAAGGCTGAGTCAGAGAGACACTGTCAGCTGCCACCATGACAAGCCGCATGTGAAGATGCCGGTAAGCCACAAGCCATGTGGCAAGGTATAGATTTATAGAAATGGATTAATTTAAGCTGTAAGAACAGTTAGCAAGAAACCTGGCACAGCCATACAGTTTGTAAGCAATATAAGTCTCTGTGTTTACTTGGTTGGGTCTGAGCAGCTGTGGGACTGGTGGGTGATAGAGATTTCCTGACTGTGGGCCAGGCAGGAAAACTCTAGCTACATTTTTTTAATTTTTTAAATTTGTTTATTTTATAATTAATTTTACATATCAGCCATGGATTCCCCTGTCCTCCCTCCTCCCCCCTCCCCCCAGCCCACCCCCCATTCCCACTTCTTCCAAGGCAAGGTCTCCCCTGGGGATTCAACTTGGCCTGGTAGATTCAGTCGAGACAGGTCCAGCCCCTCCTCCCTACACCAAGGCTGAGCAAAGTGTCTCAGCATAGGCCCTAGGTTCCAGAAAGCCAGCTCATGTACTAAGGACAGGTCCCAGTCCCACTGCCTGGGGGCCTCCTAAATAGTTCAGGCTAATGAACTGTCTCACTTATCCAGAGGGCCTGATCCATTTCCATGGGGGCTCCTCAGCTATTGGTTCATAGTTCATGTGTTTCCACTAATTTGGCTACTTTTCCCTGTGCTTTTTCCAATCATGGTCTCAATATCTCATGCTCATATAATCCCTCCTCTCTCTCTCTTGCCGATTGGATTCCTGGAGCTCCATCTGGGGCTTGCCCGTGGATCTCTGCACCTGCTTCCTTCCAAAAGGAAGGAAGAATTACATCACTTCCCCACTTCCCTTTTCTCCCAGCAGTATCAGTGGGCATATTAACATGGAAGGTGAAAATTCTGTGGGGCTCTACCCATAGACAATGTACTGCAGGAACCTAATGACTACTGGAAGAAGGAGAATTATCCTCTCCCAGGGATGAGACCCTAACAGTGCAAAGCAGAACAGCCAGACCCCAAAGCATATGTCCTCTGGTAATGCATGCACAAGAACTCTAAGATGTTCTTTGGACTATAAAAGAATCAAAACCCCTTTTCCTAAAGACTGCTGTTTGTCTATAACTCCTCTCGTTTAACAAAGCTAATAGCCCCTTTCTTCCCAGGAAGATCCGTTCTTTACATTCTTCTCTGCTGCTCACATTAGCCCCTGATGGATACTCAATAGTGCCGTGCTGTGCTCACCATAAAAGTAAGCTGTAGTAATGACAGTGTCTCATTTAGTGAAGAAAGGAAGTTATCAGACATCCAAGTAGTCAAGAAAATTTACATGAAAACGAATTTCCATGAAATTAATAGGTGTTATAATTTACTTGTAGAAAAAAAGATGCATAATTCTAGTGATTGGGTTACATTTTAACTATACATACATATGTATAAGGAGTTATAAATTGTGAATAATGTCTAGATATCGATATAAATGTGGATACAGATATAGATATAAACAGCTTAGACACCTTTAGAATATAATTTGAAAAGTGACTGAGAAAGGAAGCATTTTGAAATATCCATAATATTTGGCATTATTTATAGTAATATAAAGGTGAATTTCTTTTTTAAGATTTATTCATTTATTTATTTTACATCCTAGCCAAAATTTCCCCTCCTTCCTCTCTTCCTTTTCCTTCCCCACATCCCCCCTCTGTTTCCATCCCCCCCCCCCCCAATTCACTCCTTCATTTCTATTTAGAAAAGGCAGGTCTCCCATGAGTATCAACAAAACATGGCAGATAACAGTGCAGTAATACTAAGTACCCCTCTATGTATTAAGATGGGCAAGGCCACTCAGTATGAGGACTAGGGTCCCCAAAACCTGTAAAGAGTCAGAGACAGCCCCTATTCCTGCTGTTAGGAGTCCTACAGGAGGACCAAACTACACAACTGTCACATATGTTCTGAGTGCCTAGGTCAGTCCCATGCATGCACCCTGGTTGTTGGTTCAGTCTCTGTGAGCCCCTATGAGCCCCAGTTAATTGATTCTGAGTTTTCCTGTGGTAGCCTTGACCCCTCTCCCTCCTACAATCCTTCCTTCTCTGCTGAAGGATTCCCCATACTCTGTCTCATGTTTGGCTGTGGGTCTGCATCTGTTTCCATTAGCTGCTGGATGACCCCTCTCTGTTGACAATTGGCTAGGCACAGGAGATGGCCAGTTCAGGCTGCCTATATGATATTGCTAGGAGTCTAAGCTGGAGTCTTCTTTGTGGATTCCTGGGAGACTCCCTTGTGCCAGGTTTTTACCCGACCCCGAAGTGTGCCCCCCTTTCCAGTATCTCTTTCAGTACTTCTCAGCAAATCTGATCACTCATGTTCCCATCCCCACTCACCCTCTGACCACTCATGAAATCTCTTATATTTCCCCTTCCCAGGGAGATCTTGGTGTCACCCCCATGAACATTCCTTTTTATTTAGCCTTGCTGAGACTGTGCATTTAGCAAGGTTATCCTTTACTTTACAGCAAATGTCCACTTACAAGTGAGTACATATGTTTGTCTTTCTCAGTCTGGGTTAACTTACTCAGAATGATTTTTGTCTAATTCCATCCATTTGTCTTCAAATTTTCTGATGACATTGGTTTTATATATATGTGTGTGTGTGTGTGTGTGTGTGTGTGTGTGTGTGTGTGTGTGTGTTTGTGTATGTGTGTGTGTCACATGAGTATGTGAGTATGTTAGTTATTCATTTTATTAAGAAATTTTCTATTCCCTTTACATACCAACCACAGATCCCCCTCTCCTCCCTCCTCCCAACCTCCAGCCTTCCCACCCAACCCATCCCCCATTCCCACCTCCTCCAAGGCAAGGTCTCCCATGGGGAGTCAGCAGAGCCTGGTACATTCAGTTAAGGCAGGCCCAAGACCCTCCTCTCTGCTCCAAGGCTGCACAAGATGTCCCACCATAGGTACTGGGCTCCAAAAAGCCCGCTCATGCACCAGGAACAGATCCTGATCCCACTGCCTGGGGGACCCCTAAACAGTTCAAGTTAAACAACTGTCTGGCCTATCCAGAGGGCCTAGTCCAGTTTCATGGGGTCTCCACATCTATTGGTCCACAGTTCATGCATTTCCACTAGTTTGGCTAGACGTTTCTGTATGTTTTCCCCCGATGGCCTTGTTTTTAACAGATGAGTAATACTCCATTGTGTATATGTACAACATTATCTTTATCCATTCCTCAGTTGAGGGATATCTAGGTGATTTCCAAGTTCTGGCTATTACAAATAAAGCTTCTATGAACATAATTGAGCAAGTGTCCTTGTGGTATGATTGAGTATCCTTTGGATATATGCTCAAGAGTGGTATAGCTGGGTCTTGTGGTAGGTTGATTTCCAGTTTTCTGAGAAACTGCCACACTGACTTCCAATGTGGCTGTACAAGTTTGCACTCCCACCAGCAATGGAGAAATATTCTACTTGCTCCATATCTTAGATAGCATGAGCTGTTGCTTGTGTTTTTGATCTTGGCCATTTTGACAAGTTTAAGATTCAGAGTTATTTTGATTTGCATTTCCCTGATGGCTAAAAATGTTGAACATCTCCTTAAGTGTTTCTGGGCCATTTGAAATTCTTCTGTTGAGAATTCTCTGTTTAGATATATGCCCCAATTCTAAATTGGATTATTTGATTTGTTGATATCTGGTTTCTTGAGTTCTGTATATTTTGAATATGAGCTCTGTATCTGATATGGGGTTATTGAAGATCTTTGCCCATTCTGTAGGCTACTGTTTCATCCTATCAATAGTGTCCTTTGCTTTACAGAAACTTTTCAGGTTCATGAGGTCCCATTTATTAATTGTAGATGTTAGTGCCTGTACAATTAGTGTTCTGTTTAAGAAGTCATATCCTGGCCGGGCGGTGGTGGCGCACACCTTTAATCCCAGCACTCGGGAGGCAGAGCCAGGTGGATCTCTGTGAGTTCAAGGCCAGCCTTGTCTCCAAAGCGAGTTCCAGGAAAAGCGCAAAGCTACACAGAGAAACCCTGTCTCGAAAAAACAAAAAAACAAAAAAACAAAAAAAAAAGAAGTCATCTCCTGTACCAGTTTGATTCAGATTATTTCCTACTTTCTCTCTTATCAGGTCCATGGTTTTATGTTGGGGTATTTGATCTACCTGGACTTGAGTTTTGTGCAGGGTGATAGATACGATCTATTTGCATTCTTCTATATGCTGACACCCAGTTAGATCAGCACCATTTGTTGAAGATGCTTTCTTTTTTTCATTGTATAATTTTGGCTTCTTTGTCAAAAATCAAGTATTCATAGTTGTGTGGATTTATGTCTGGGTCTTCAATTTGATTTCATTGATCTAACTGTTTGTTTTTATGCCAATACCATGCAGTTTTTATTATGTAGTAGAGCTTGAAATCAGACATGGTGATGCCTCCAGAAGTTCTTTTCTTGTACATGATTGTTTTAACTATTTTTGGTTTTTTTGTTTTTCTATATGAATTTGAGTGTTGTTCTTTCAAGATCTGTAAAGAATTGTTTTGGGATTTTAATGGGGATTGCATTGAATCTGTAGATTGCTTTTGATCAAATGGCCATTTTTTACTATGTTAATCCTACAGATCCATGAGCATGGGAAATCTTTCCATCTTCTGATATCTTCTTTAGTTTCTTTCTTTAAATACTTGATGTTCTTGTCATACATGTCTTTCACTTGCTTGATTATAGTTACACCAAGATGTTTGATATTATTTGAGGCTATTGCAAAGGGTGTTGATTTTCAGATTTCTTTCTCAGCCTGTTTGTTATTTATTATAGGAGGGCTAGTGGTTTTTTTTTTTATTTTTTTTTTAGTTAATCTTATATCCAGCCACTTCACTAAAGGTGTTTATGAGCTGTAGGAGTTATGTGGTAAAGTTCTAGGGATCGCTTATGTATACTATAATATCAACTGCAAATAATGATATTTTAACTTCTTTTCCAATCAATATCCCCTTGATTTCATTCAGTTGTCTTGTTGATTTAGCTAGAACTTCCAGCACTGTATTGATTCATTGTGGAAAGAATGGACAACCTTGATTGTACCCTATTTTAATAAAATTATTTTGAGTTTCTCTTCATTTAATTTAATGTTAACAATTGGCTTGCTGTATATTGCTTTTGTTATCTTTAGGTGTGTTCATTGTATCCCTGACCTCTCCAAGACTTTTATCATGAAGGGGTGTTGAGTTTTTCATAAGAGTTTTTCAGCATCTAAGAAGATGATCATGTGGATTTTTTTTTTCAGTTTGTTTATGTGGTGAGTTACATTGACAGATTTTTATATCTTGAACCATCCCTGCATCTCTGGAATGAAACCTGCTTGGTCATGGTGGATGGTCTTTTTGATGTGTTCTTGGATTTGGTTTGTCAGCATTTTATTGAGTATTTTTGCATTAGTGTTCATGAGTGAAATTGGTCTGTAATTTTCTTTCTTTGTTGAATCTTTGTGCGGTTTGGATATTAGGGTGACTGTGGTCTCATAAAAATAATTTGGCAATATTTCTTCTGTTTCTATTTTGTGGATAATTTGAAGATTATTGGTATTAGTTCTTTAAAAGTCTGGTGGAATTCTGTGTTAAAACTGTCTGACCCTGGACTTTTCTTTTTAGTTGGCAGACTTTTAATGATGGCTTCTATTTCCTTAGGGGTTATAAGTCTATTTAAATTTTTTTCATTTGATTTAACTTTGTTAAGTGGTATCTACCAACAAATTTGTCCACATCTTTTAGATTTTCCAATTTTGTGGAATACAAGCTTTTGAAGTATGACCTAATGATTGATGTATTTCCTCAGAGTCTATTGTTATGTCTCTCTTTTCATTTTTGATTTTATTGACTTGAATATACTCTCTCTGTCTTTCAGTTAGTTTTGATAAGGCTTTATTTATTTTGTTGATTTTTCAAAGAACCAACTCTTTGTTTCACTGATTCTTTGTATTTTTTTTTTGTTTCTATTTTATTGATTTCAGTCCTCAGTTTGATTATTTCTTTCTGTCTACTCTTTTTAGGTGTATCTACTTCTTTTTATTCTAGAACTTTCAGGTGTGCTGTTAAGTCACTAGTATGAGATCTCTGCAAATTCTCATGAAGGTCCTTAGTGCTATGAAATTACCACTTGTCACCTCTTTCATTGTGTCCCATAAATTTGGGTATGTTGCACATTGATTTCCAGTGAATTCTAGGAAGCTTTAACTTCTTTCTATTTCTTCCTTGACCCAGTGTTAACTCAGCAGAGAGTTGTTCAGTTTCTGTGAGTTTGTAGGCTTTCTGTTGTTGTCAAAATCCATCTTTAATCCATGGTGGTCTGCTAAGATACAGGGGGTTATTTCAATTTCTTTGTATCTGTTGAGATTTGCTTTGTGACCAAGAATATGGTCAGTTTTGGAGAAGGTTCCATGCAGTGCTGAGAAGGTATATTCTTTTGTGTTTGGATGAAACGTTCTGTAGATATCTGTTAGGTCCATTTGAGTCATAGCATATGTTAGTTCCATAATTTCACTGTTTAGTTTCTGTCTGGATGACTTGTCCATTGGGGAGAGTAGGGTGTTAAAGTCTCCCACTATTATTGTGTGTGGTTCTATGTGTATGATTTAAGCTTTAGAAATGTTTCTTTTACAAATGTGGGTACCCTTACATTTGGGGCATAAATGTTCAGAATGAGATATCACCTTGGTGGATGTTTCCTTTGATGAATGTGAAATACCCTTCTCCCTCTCTTGATTAATTTTGGTTGGAAGTCTATTTTGTTATATATTAGGTTTGCTACACCAGCTTTCTTCTTAGGTGCATTTGATCAGAAAATCCTTTTCCAACCTTTTACCCTGAGGCAATGTCTATCTCTGATGTTGAAGTGTGTTTGTTGTATGTAGTAGAATGATGAATCCTGTTTTCATATCAAATCTGTTAGCCTTTGTCTTTTCATTGGTGAATTGAGTCCATTAATATTGAAGGATATTAATGACCAATAACTGTTAATTCCTTTTATTTTATTGCTCTCAGTGGTAGTGTGTGTGTGTGTGTGTGTATGTGTGTGTGTGTGTGTGTGTGTGTGTGTGTGTGTGTGTATGTGTGTGTGTGTGTGTGTGTGTGTGTGTATGTGTGTGTGTGTGTGTGTGTGTGTTTTCCTTTTTTGTAAACTGGTGTGAGATTATCTATTGCCTGTGCTTTTGTGGGTGTAGGTAACTTCTTGGGGCTGGAGTTTTCTTTCTAGTACTTCCTGTAGGGTTGGGTTTGTGGATAGATATTGGTTAAATTTGACTTTATCATGAAATATCTTGTTTTATCCATCTATGGTGATGGAAAGTTTTACTGGGTATAGTAGTTTGGGCTGGTATGTGTGGTCTCTTAGAGTCTACAACATCAGTCCAGGTACTTCTGGATTTTAGGGTCTCTGTTGAGAAGTCAGGTGTGTTCTCATAGGTCTGCCTTTATATGCTCCTTGGCCTTTTTCCCTTGCCACTTTTATTATTTCTTTCTTTCTTTTTTTTTTCTTTTGGTTTTTCGAGACAGTGTTTTTCTGTGTAGTTTTGCGCCTTTCCTGGAACTCACTCTATAGTCCAGGCTGGCCTCAAACTCACAGAGATCCGCCTGGCTCTGCCTCCCAAGTGCTGAGATTAAAGGCGTGCACCACCACCACCCTACCTATTTCTTTGTTCTGTGTGTTTAGTCTTTTCTGATCCCATCTATTTGTTGTTCTGTAAGCTTTTGTATCTTTGTAGGAATGTTCTTATTTAGGTTGGGAAAAATTTTTTTTTTTGGTTTTATTAAATATATTCTCTGGTTTTTTGAGCTGAGTTTCTTCTTCTTCTTCTATTCCTATTATTCTTAGATTTGATCTTTTCATAGTGTCCCGGATTTCCTGGATGTTTTGTGTTAGGAATTTTTTTTAGATTTAACATTTTCTTTTACTGATAAATCTATTTTCTCTGTCATGTCTTCAATGCCTGAGATTCTCTTGTCCATCTCTTGTAATCTGTAGATGATGTTTGTATCTATAGTTCTTGTTCGCTTACCCAAATTTTCCATTTCCAGGATTCCCTTCATTTGTGTTTTCTTTATTGCTCCTATTTCCATTTTCTGCCCTTGAACATTTCCTTTATCTGTTTGTTTATTTTTTCTTTGCTTTCCTTTAGGGATTTATTAATTTCTTCCAATTTTTTTGGCTTTTCCTCAATTTCTTTAAGGGATTTGTTCATAACCCCATTAAGGACCTCTGTCATCTTCATAAAGTAATATTTAATGTTTTCTTGTACTTCATTTTTGTTGGATTGCTCAGTTCTTACTGTTGTAAGATAGCTTGGCTCTGGTGATGCCATATTGCCTTTTCTGTTATTGATTGTTTTCTTACACTGGCATTTAAACATCTGGATTTGGAATGATTTTAGATAGGCCTAGGTGTTGATTCCTGTGTTTGTTTTTGTTAGATGTGTGTTTTGTTCTTTGATTTCTCTTTCCTCTGGTCTTATGGCCTAAATGGCCAAGAGTTCTGGTGACTAATGTGTCTTCAGGTCCAGTGGTTTGTCCTGTCTTGGGTTTTGGGGCCTAGAGGTTCCTAGATCTGGCCTGGTCTCCGGTAAAGCTAGACTTCTTTCAAAATTGTAGAGTTAAAACATTTCCTTTTTATTTAGACAACAAGGGGCAATGCTGTGGGACATTTGTACATTGTATGAAGATGTATTTGTTGTGATTGGGATATAAAAAGCTGAACAGGCAGTAGCTGGGCAGAAGCTATCGGCAGGATTTCCCCCGGGAAAGAGGAATTAAGACGAGGAGACTTGAGGTGCGTAGAGACACCAGGGGACATGGAGAAGAAACAGGATGTGCAGGATGAAAGAGAGGTAATGCCATGTGATAAAACATAGATTAGTATAAATGGCTTAATTTAAGTTAAAGAGCTAGTTAGGAACAAGCCTAAACTAAAGGCTGAGCTTCACAATTAATAACAAGTCTCGCTGTTGTTATTTGTGAACTGGAGGTGCAAAGAAAATCCGACTACAGTAGACCAGGATATGGAGCCCAGGGGAGGGGATATGCAGACTGGGGTCCCTAGATCTGGTTATGCTTGTGGGGTCCCTAGGACCAGCCTGTGATCCAGTAAAGCTGAAATCTTCTTCTGAAGTTGTAGACCTGAGATCCCTAGATCCAGCCTGGTCATTGGTAAAGCAGAAGTCTCCGTCTTGAGTTGTAGACTAAGACATGGAGCCAGAGGAGGGGGGTGTGGTGGGAGGGTGTGGAGGGGGGACATAATCTAGGGTTGTTGGGCAGGCTTTAAAGGGGTTTTGTGGGCAATCGGCAGTGTCTTACTTGGGGTCCCTACATCCTGCCTCGCCTCTGGTAAAGCCAAAGACTTCTTCCGAAGTAGTAGGCCGGGATATGGGGCCCAGGAGAGGAGTGCACTCTGGGATTGTTGGACAGGCTTAAAAGGGTTTAGTGGGTGATAGGCAGTGTCTTCCCTGGAGTCCTTAGGACCTCTGGTTTCTGTTAAAACTGCCATCTGCCGGGGCTGTGGGCCCTACTGTGGAGCCTGGGGGTGGGGGTGTGTGGGGTGATGCAGTTAGGGGTTGCTGGGAGGGCTTTAAGGAGTATTAGAGGGTAGTGGGTGGTATCTTACCTAGGGTCCCTAGATCCAGCCTGGCCTCTGGTAAAGTGGAAATCTTTTCCTAAATTGTAGACCAGGATTTGGAGCCTGGGGTGGGGGGTGGAGGCAGTATATGCAGTCTGGGATTGTTGAGCAGGCTTAAATAGGTTTGTAGGCAGTGAGGTGGATGGTATCTTACCTGGAGTTCCTAGGACCAGCCTGGCCTCCTGTAAGGCTGCCTGGGCTGTGGGCCCTAGTATGGAGCCCAGGGGAGGGGATCATAAAGGTGAATTTCTAATGAAATTTTATTCATGTTTATTTTGAAAAAAATAAAGTTTTCAACCAGTTCCATGTCTCTGTGTCTCTGTGTAAGTTCTTGCATATTTGGTACTCAGGGCTACTGCAACTGAATTTACATAATAATTTTAGTGTTCTTCATTCATGGTTCATTAGATTTGCACTTTCTGCTTTAAACACTAATGAAAGTGCTTTACATATAGCTGTTATGATGGGCATTCCACAGACTATATTAGTGAACTCTAAATAAATAAAATTTCTATGAGAAAAAGTGGAAGGACTTTCTATTGTTCTCTTCTGATTCACTTTGAACTGTAAATTTTAACAATATCCTACCAGAAAACCAAAAGTAATCTTATTCTGGTGTACTTGAATTTAGTAGGAAATAATAATTCTTTGCAGCTCTGTTCAAATGAATTCAAACACTAAAATGTCAGTAATGCTCTTTTCATATCAGATGTAAGGCTTCTGATATGATACCGCAGTGCGTAATGTTTTTATACGGTGATTTTCTGCTATCTTTTGGAAGAAGAGGCTTGCTGTATAACTTCATAACTTGGAGCCACCTGTCCTCATTCTTTTTCTGAAATTTCTACCTATCCTCATCTGTATAGGCTAATGTAAACCCCATGCCTTGTAAATGATAATCTTAATCCCCCTTGGGCTACCATTATATTAACTCTGTACATATGTCCTTATCACATAATTTATTTGGAATTTTTAAGGAGATACCAGTACATCCACTCTTTTCTTGAGTCTCTGAGTGTATGGTTGACATTGGCTGAGGAAATTGGCTTTCTGTTTTCTTTGTAAGTCCAGCCAAGACAGAAGAAAGCAAGAATTACTCCTCCAGCCTTTGTTCCAGTTCTTCTGAACCCATGCACACCCAGCTTTAGATGATTTAAGTTCACAGGTTTAGATGAATTAAGTACACAGATTTAGATGATTTAAGTACACAGATTTGGCTGTTTAGAATGCATGATAAACCAGTACTCCCTATGTAATGCTCTTTTCTGAAAGGAAATGGAGGGGGAGTGGATCTGGAGCAGAGAAGAGGTGGGGTGGGAGCCTGGGAGGAGCAGTGGTAGTGGATACTATGGTGGGGATGTATTGTACGAGAGAAGAATCTGTTCCCAATAATAATAAAAAATAAAAATAAGAAATCTATTCCCAATAAAAATAAAAAGTAATGTATTATCTCCATTGCAGAAGTCAGAAGTCCAAAGCCAAGGTGTAGGTACAGTTCACTGTTCCTTCTCCATGTTGAACATTTCCTCCTTTTTGCCTTCTACACATTCTACTGGTTCACATGTATTGTACTCAGTGAGTCACTGTTGAATAAGTTACAGATTGACTTGGTTTATGAAATCATTGCATGATCTTTGTTAAATGATTCAGTAGAATCTGTAGGAGTTACATGAACACAGCACAAATAAAAACCCTTTTGATGTATTAAATGAATCATCCATATACTTTCAGTTGCCTTTCTAGATCATGGTGAAATATCTTATGAAAACAGAACAGACAAAATAAAGAAAAATGATTGGAATGTTACTCTTGGCAAGCTGTACAGCTGAAGTAGCCTTTCCCCACCAATGACTTTCATTTCTTATTAATGTGACTCAATATGTTTCTATTTCCCTGTACATTCCCAAGTAAAGTTACAACTAATGTTTGAAATGGTTGAAATGAATCATATTTTTTACTGGTTTTTAAATGTTAGTTGATACTAAACTATTTCCACTTAAACTTCTTATTTTGATAAGAAAAAATGATTCAGAATTAGAAGTTTTCAAGATTTTTATTTTGGGCTCAAAATATATGTCTTAGTTCTTAATGCATTTTAATATGGACAAATAATCTTTAACCATCACATTATTTGTACATAGAGTTGGGAAATAATTTTATTTTTTCCTGCTATCTCACATAACACATGAGTAAGTATTAAAATTAAATTGTTCCTAAAGATTAAAATAAAGTATTTGTTTCCTAGAGAATGTTAAGTGATTGATAATAGGAAAAGATTTCATGACAAAATTTATTTTTTGTTTACTATTTCTATTACATAATTCTAAATTACCTATGGAATTTACATTTTAAAATTTATTGTTCGGTAAATTTATCATGATGCCATTTTCTGTCCATCTGACATTCCTGAGATGATTTTCACCTCTGCTTTGTGTGGTGTTATAGTTTGAATCTGAAATGTCCCCCAAAGGCCATCAGCCAAGGTGTTTGTTCACCAATGTACAAGGGTGCTAGGAGGTGATGCAACCTTTCCAAGGTGAGCCCTAGTGGGAGGAAACATGTTACTGTGGGTCCCAGGCTGGATTCCTGTACTCTTCCTGTCTGTTTCTTACTTTGCTTCTGTCTGTCCCCCCACCCCCTGTGAATGTTTCTCTCTGTCATCTGTCTGTCTGTCTGTCTGTCTCCTCTCACTCTTCCCTGGCATAACTGAAGCAAATAGGCCCTTCTACCACACACTCCAGATCTGCCTTGCCACAGTCCTGAAGAGAATGAAGTCAGTTGGGAATGAAACTGAAATTGAGTATAAATCAATTTTTCTTCCTTTCAAATTGCTTCTCTTGTGTATTTTGTCACATCCAAAGCAGTTTACACAAATTGTACACAATACGTGGTGCAAACAGACCATAACTTTTGGTACTTTAGCATTTAAAAACACACATAACTAATAAATCTGGGGTGAAATGTGACAACATAACTTATGTATTTCACACCTACTCTAAAATGTCATTGAATTTGCTAGAAAAATAGCAAAAATCGGGTTAATTTTTTCTTAGAGGAAAATTTAAGTTCTATGCACATTAAACATTATAGTCAAGTATGATTTTCCTTCCTGTGGAGTGAATTTAGAACATGGACAAGAAAATAGCCACACATGTGAACAGGAAAAAGTCCACAAGATGTCAACCCTACACAAAGAACTATAGGCAACTAAGAAATGTTGAGGGCAGGAGAAATTATGTGTATATTGGGGGGTTAGCAACAATCAATGGAGAAAGAGGCCACAAGTGTGAAAGATCATAAGGAAGGGAGTGTGGGAGGCTTTGGAGGGAGGAAAAGGAAAGGGGAATGATATATTTATAGTCTAAAAGGAAAAATTCAAAAACCTGTAGCCAAAAGTTTCTGCTTTTGCTTTAGTTTACAAGTCTGTTTACAGGTTCCTTTTTAGTTGTGACAGAGTTGTTAATACTTTGGTATTTTAATAACAAACTTGGATAATTCTCATCATAGAATATATTCTTCAGGATGCATTGAGTGGAGTAAACATTTTTTCTTACATAATTGGTGAGTGCTGTTTACTCTGATGGAATATCACTGTAGACTAATTCATGTGAAGGCTGTATTCTTGCTGAATTATGTTTTTAAGCAGCTAATATTCTTTCAAGCATATTGCATTAATCATTTAATTAGTTTATGAGACACTCTGCTCTCTCCTTCCCCAGTCACTGTGCAATTAAAGGGGATTTTAACTGATGACAGAAAACAAGTAAGTTCAATTGTAAATGAAGCCAGCTAAGAAGAGACAAGAATAAATAATTGATTATATAATTATTTATTATAAATAAATATTAGTATATATATTTCAAAAACATTCCAGAGAATTGACATGAAAATAAAGTAAATTAGTTGTTAATATATCTATTTTGAGGTTTTAATAAATGAAAACACACAATATTTTGTACTGGCAGTTCAGTTAAAAAGAGAAATCTGGGAATAATTTTGTGTATTATCAGGATTTAGTTGATTGGCATTGGTAGTAACCAATGAATTTAAAATTTAAAATCTGAGAGTCATTAAAATTTACTCATTTAAGTAAAAGTCAAGTTCTTTCTCTGTTGGATTTGCAAATCATTATTGCTATTGAAAAAAAACCTTGTGGAATATTTTATTAAGGTTAAATACTGTATAATTTAGGAAATATTTGTGTTTTGGAAATTTTCGTAGATGTAACTGACTGTCTTATAAAATAAGAAACACAGAACCAATGCAAAGAAGAAAGCCAAGAGATCAGAGCTAAGAGCCTTACCTGCCTGCTGCAGCTAGCCTCTTCAGCCAACAGACGTCTCCGAAAGAGACCTACTTCCTGTCTGTCTTTACATAGACTTTCTGTTCTGCCTTCTCATTGGTTGTAAACCCAACCACATGACTGCCTCGTCACTGCCTGTCTGTACAGACCTCCAGACACTCATTAGAGCATGTGTCTCCAATGCTGGCTGTATCCTTGAACACACAGAGATCTACCTAGCTCTGCCTACCAAGTTCTGGGATTAAAGGCGTGTGCCACCAATGCCCAGCTCTGCTATGGCTTGCTATTAGCTCTGACCCCCAGGCAACTTTATTTATTAACATACAAATAAAATCACATTTCAGTACAAATAAAATATCACCATAAATTTTTATTTTTGTTATCTTTAATTACGTGTGTGTGAGTATTTGTGTGTGTGTGTGTGTGTGTGTGTGTGTGTGTGTGTGTGTGTGTGTGTGTGTTAAATGAATATAATTGCAGTTGTGTTCAGAGGACCTTAAAAGGTATTGTATCACCGGAGTTGGATGATGGAACTGATGTAAGTCAGTTGTGAACCTGTTAAAGTAAGGACTAAGAACAAAGTTGGATCCTCTGTAAGGTCATCAGTACATGCTCAACCATTGAGACATCTTTCCAGGTCCTATAAAAAATTCTTTGAAGGCTAATGTCTTATTTCATGAGAGGATTTTATATTGATGAAGTCCTAGAAAATCTGTTGTTAAATAATTTGCCATTTAATAATCCAAACACATTTCAAAAGTATTTATAATACTTAAGTATCATCTTATCAATTGCAATGCAGGGTAAGAAAGACCAGCAGATACATGAGTGACTAATGGGTACTTTCCACCAAACCAATCTACCCGAGTTCAATCACCAGGATCCAAAAGGCAGAGTAGGGGACCAACTCTCACAACTTATCCTCAGTTCTCCACACATTAACTGTACAATGCCCCCCGCATCATTCCAGCAATGCACACAAATAAGTATATGAAAATAAGAAGTGTAAAATATAATGCTTCATCTCACAGTGTTGTGTAAATATTATAAGCTAAAATAATGTAAACAAAGTGTTGCTGGCATATGTCATATTTTATTCTAAATGTATACTCTAAATTATACTCTAAAATTAAGACGTACTTCCCACAAGGCTCTAAATCAAAATATATTTAATATATTGGAAACTTTTTATGATAAGATCAAATGTTATGAGAAGCTAAGGAATATCAGAATGATGCTTATTCAACTTTTAAATCTATACAACAAAAGATACAAAGGGAAGTATGAGAAAATAAACAGGAGAAACAAAAATTAGAATTAAACACTGCAAAAAGTTTTGTCTCTCTTAGTAAAGAACTGGATTCCAACTGTGTCACTGAAGCAGTACTGATGAACAAAGACTTCCTCGGTGTAACAATTATTTAAGGAAGTACATTGCTTGATTCAGATAAAGTCACCTTTTTCTTGACTTTTCCTGCTAGGTTGAACAAAAAGAAAATCACATAATAATCATCCAATCATCTTTCTGTTAAATATGTCATTGATTACTGTAATCGAGCACAGGAGAGGATGACACCTGATTGGAAGACAAGAGAAAAGCAGACAAGAAAAACAATTTCCTAGAATAGGAAACTCTTGAACTTCTGAGTTATACAAATGCATGTAAATACAGGCTCTGTGCTGAATGAGTCAACAATATTCAGAATTTCTACAAGAAGACTAAATTCATTTAAAAAGCATATGAAATGCTTCAATCAAAATTATAAATTATTAGTAGAAGTTAAATGGCCAGAGGATATGTTTAAGAGTGTATTGGGTGCTGCTGAAATAAACAGAATACTGAATTTTAGGATATTTCAGACCCAGTGTTGATATTGTGGAACAGAAGAGAAAAATCTCGTGCAAAGCAGCAGCCGCCTCCATGCCAGAGATGATGTACAGTACATGTAATACAAAGGAACTTTTCAGGTGGATTAAGATCCTATGACTTTAAAAAGTGCTACAAAGAACAAAGATATGATTGAAAAACTTGAGTCATACTGTCTTAAACGCAATTCAAATGTTGCAACTAATTTGCAGGACACTACCAGTGGTTAAGCTCATCAGAAACGGAAATTATCATTCAATGTAACCAGATCATCTAAATTTAATTTTCAGATTTTTCACTCTCCCAACAGAATGACTTCACACACACACACACACACACACACACACACACACACACACACACACACACACAGAGAGAGAGAGAGAGAGAGAGAGAGAGAGAGAGAGAGAGAGTACACACACATATACACACCTTTTTATGTGTGAATGAAATAGTGTCTAGCATCCAAGCTGTTATTTCATGTTCCTCATTGGAGAACCATTAGCTTATAGATACCCCCCCACTTTATACTGAAGCTTTTGAACTCCTTTTTCAAAGCATAGATTCTGCTTCTTTATTCTTCCTTAACCCAAAATCACTCTGATTAGAGCCTGTTATAAATGAAGAGCATCCATGAATACTGTAAGACTGCTAATGTTTACTACTGTCAGTAGATTTTGGTGGATGCCCTCCTTTCCTGGGCTTCCTCTAGGATCATTTTTTTTTTCAATAGCATATGATCACTATTAAAATGGTGATTAACAAAACTCACTTTCTGGAATGCAGAAAATTTTCAAAATACTGTAATTATTTTATTATCATTCATTCATCAGTATATTCATATTATTTATCAGCTGAATTACAAACCTGTATTGTTCATAATTATCACATCTTAGGATGTATTAGATTCTATGAAACATTTTAAAATTCACATTCATTTTAATTGCTTTTTTTCATAAGTTTGTATCAACATGTAACTCTCTTACCTTCCAATGGGTTTTCTCATCTTGAGTATCAGGGTGTGCATAATACAGGTTTCCTGGGGAAAAATAAAATTCTTCATTACTGTTTTTTTCTGACAAAGCTATTAGACTAATATTTTTATACTATATGTTAATTAGCATTACAAAATATTTTATCATTTTCCAATAAAAGTAACATTTTCATATTACTGTCAGGAATGACTTGTTAATTCTAACACACAGTATCCATGTTGTATGCATACTTATCTGGAATATAGAAATATACAGAAGTCGTACAAAACACACAGTGGCTGAAAAGCTGCCTGAAGGTCAAGTCATTAAGTTCTTACCTTGTCTTTCACTGACATCATTTTGAATCTGAGGATATCAGTGGTGTCTTAGTTTGCTTTCTGTTACTATAATGAAGGCCATGACCAAAAAACAACTTGGCGAGGAAAGGACTTCGTCATACAGCTTGCTTATCATTGAGTGAAGTCAGGGAAGGAAGTCAAGGCAGGAACATGGACACAGGAACTGAAGCAGATGGCATAGATAAACAATGTCAATTTGTTTGCTCATCTTTGTTTGTTCCTCATTTTTCTTATACAGTCTAGGACCACCTGCCGTGAGGTGGCACCAACCACAGTGTGATAGACCTTCCCGCATCTATTATGAATCAAGAAAATGCTTTCCAAATTAGTCTATGGAAATTTGATACAAACATTTTCTCAAGTGGAGTCCCTCTTCCCTGATAACTTTAGCTTGTTTTGTATTAACAAAGGAAAGGAAAAGGATAATTGTTCCCTTTTCAACTTGACACACTAATGCATTGCTTTTAAACCACAATCTTTCTAGTTTATCCCCAACATATCAAGTCAATATCAATAGTGCAATATAAAACTTAGTAATAAACACGACAGGGTATAAAACAGATCCAAATGGCCTGAAAAGTAAAGATAGAAATTTAAACTTGGGCTACTTGTTTCCCTAGAAACAGTAAGTTCCACAGAGTTTAGAGTGACATACCATGATTGAATTTACCAGAGTTTTTCTATAGATACATGGATTTGATATGGCTATTTAAGACACAACAATGGAATTTTCTAAACAGTGTTACCTATGACTTCTGTATGCAATAACATATTAGAAAGTAAGAGCTACTTTGGGACTTGTCGATATGTAACAAACAAACAAACAAACAGTTGTTCTTGATTATTTCATTCAATCCTAAGTGTGCTTTCGCTCTCCTTACATAATAAATCGTTCTTGGAATACTATTAGGTTAGAAAGTAATGTCCCTCCAAATACTATAGTATTTTTTCCAGACATGTTCAGTATTTCAGAACTGTATCATCACCAGACATTTGATTTCTTGATTTTCAATGAATTAGCTATCATAGATTTTATTTAGTGCAATATTACATTTGTAATATTGCTCACTTTGGGAAAATATCTTGAACATTTGATGTTGGTGTTGGAACATTCTCAAAAAAATGACCCATAGTGAACAATGCTTTGGAAAACTGTGAGAGAGGCTGTAGGAAAGAAAAGGCAGAAGCCTTTTACCTCAGATGCGTTTTGTTCCCTGGATTGTTCTTAGATGTGTTTTTATTCCTCATGCAACAAATATTTGCATTCAATTTATAAGACATGTTGATCCTTCTTGGATGTCAGAACATAGCCTTAGAACCCAATCTGGAAAGGGTATGCTGAGTGCTATTCTCAGTGTACTCTGAATCTGGATATAGCCTTCTGCCGTAAACTTTCCTGATTTTCCAGATATAATCTGTAGTACATGCCAGGCATTGTGTTTAAATTGGTCTGTCCTGAGAAAATTCTGGGGAGGGGCTGCTCTGTCAATATTTAGTATGTGCTTACTGGCATTTATTGACATGTTTTTCTGATCATGTTCTTTTTCTACCACATTTTTCTGAACTCAAACAACCTTCCTTGGATCATTGTTTTCTTTTACATTTGTGTACAAACGTACACTGAAACTGAAGTAAGGTTGTCTACAGCATTAGACTATAGCCTACTCCATTCATTCAGGTTCTCACATCTCAGGTCACACAGACACAGATATGCAAAGGTAGATTAAAGCTGACAACTGGAGATCCACAAACCTTTCATAACACTCATTCTATCTCTAAAGACAACTTCATCTCAAAGTAATGAAAGTGTTCACTTAAAAGTAATTTTCCTACTTCTAGAAGGGAGATGTCTACATTGTCCCTTTGCAGAATCACACCCATGGTTAACATCCCTTAAACTGTCAGTATTGCATTTCAATTGTTTTTAGATGAATTCTATGCCAATTTACATTTGACTCAACAATATGATCCTATTAATCTGTGGCATACTAGGTTGGCAGCCTCATTCTTCCCTCTATCACATCTAGACAGCTGCATTATCTTGATTTATGGCTTTAGAAATGACAGTGGCTCCAGAGCATCTTACACTTTGTCCCACTAAATTGACTTTGCCTCATCATCAGAGTGATGCACAATACATTGCATCCTCAAACTCAAGTAGAATTTTTAGAAGATACTTAGAAATGGGATCTTAGTATTGTGGCTATGCAGTGAGAACTAGATGCCATATGTAATTCATATTTGAATTCTCGTCTTCCCGTTGTTCTTCCTCTGTTTTCAAGACATTCAGCTGGATGAGGAAGTAAAATATGCAGGGTGTTTAAACCAACAAATAGTACTCTGTTTCAAATCCTATTTATCTTCATAGTATTGTTCCAGACAGGGTGAAGGGATTGTCATGAAAAGTAGTTCACACCCAACAGCAGTGGTGATAAAGTTTTACAGTAATCCATGAATATAATGCATGTAACTGCTCCCTGAGAACAGTTATTTTTCTCTTTTGACTTTTAGTAGTGGATTACTCAGGAACTTAAAAGTATGAAGGCAATGAAATGTGTATGATTCGAGAAGTACCTCATTTCAAAAAAGGATAGCCTGCCAGTTTCCAGACTTATTGTGGTTCCTTTGTAGACTTAAAACATGAAACAAATGTAAATCTGAATAATTACCTTTATTCTGTGATGTTTATCATACTTCAGTGATCAGTGATCATTTCTTTTGTATTTTGGTCAGAAGATTACACAGAGGAGTTAGGGAATATCAGCAATTTCCTTCAGCAAAGCAGTGATTTCTTTTTGTCATTCTGCTATTCTCTTAATTTTAGTATTTACTATTAAGTAGATCTAGGAAGATCTCACTTCACGTGTTCAATTGAAACCAGAAGAAAAAAAGTGACTTATATATTCATGTACATAAAAATTATAGTTTGCATTAATTGAATTTGAGTTGAATCTAATACAACATGGTAATTTTCTAGCAATGTAAATGTGCATGTTTTATGGGAAAAGCTGATATTCCCTTAGTTCCCTGAATGAGAAGACTGGATAGTCCATGATACAGATTCCTAACTCAGCCATGACCTGCACAGAGCATGAGTAATACAACTTTTTTTTTTCTGTTACATGCTTTTGGGATTTTGCAGCCAATTGTTACTTTATTGGCTATGATTAATATGGTATAATAAACTTCTGATAAATTTCAATGAGTTGGAACATCAAAAGATCACATTTCATGTGAACTAATAATTTTCTCCAGATAGTTTAATAATTTAATTACCTTCTTTAGTTAAAGTGTTACTAAATTCTCTGTTACTACTATCACATATCATCACAAGTCCAGCAGCTTTGGTAGTTAAGAAAGCTTGCTGCGATTTATTCCAGAAGACGAAAGTTCAATTCCCAAAATATGTGAGATGGCCCACAACCTCCTATGACCACAGCTCTAGGGACTCCACTGCTTTCTCCTGGACTCCCCTAGCACCAGCGTAGAATTGCACATACACACACAGATTTATACACGTACACATACATAAAAAGTAAAATTAAATATAAACAAACCAACACAATAATTCACTTATTTGCAAACCAGAAGTCCAATAGAGATCTCACTGGATGAAAATAAATGTATTAGCAGGTTGCTTTCAGCAAATTAGACTTAGAAAAGTTTCATTTGCATTTTTCAGATTCTACCCTTGATCTTTTTCTTCATTTCTCTCTAACCAGACTGACACCACATATAACCAGAGACTTTTCTCTGTCCTGCCCCATCCCATAGCCACTTTTAAATAATCACCCAGAGGCTTTTATTAACTATAAGTGGTTGGCCAATGACTCAGGCTTATTACCGACTAGCTCTTACATTTAAATTAACCTATTTCTATTAGTATATGTATCACTATGTGGCCTGTGGCTTACCAGTTAATATAAGTCTCTGAGTCAATTATTTGGGAAGCAGCTGCTAGGTACTTGGGAATTGCTGGTGGGACAGAAACTTCTACCTACATTTCTCCACCTTCAAAGCTAGCCACATCACACTGAGAATTTTATGTTGCTATCTGATTGTTTTAGTCTAACTTAGGACAATCTCTCAACCTCAGGTGTTAACTTACCACATCTGTAAGGTTGCTTCTGGTAGTAATGCCACACATTGATGTGTCTCAGCGATTATGGTGTAAATTTTCAGAGGTATTGTTTTGTCTACCACAATACTACTATCCCAGATTTTAACCTTGCATTAGTTCAGTGAGTGATTTTTCAATACTGCCAAAAGTTACCCACAGAATAACAATAAAAATAAGTAAACAAACAAACAAAAAGTAAATAATGTGATCTGAGTTTTAAGAGGAAAGGCTCACTTGCTTAACAAAAATCTATAAATCTAGGGGCTGGAAAGACTATGTAGGTTAAGAACAATGGATGACCCTAGATTAGACTACTAGCAATAGTGGAGAGGGTACCTGAACTGGTCTACCCCAGTAATCCGATTGGTGAATACCCTAACTGTCATCATAGAACCTTCATCCAGTAACTGATGGAAGCAGATGCAGAGATCCACAGCCAAGCACAAGGCCAAACTCCAGGGATCCAGTCAAAGACAGGGAGGAGGGATTCTATGAGCAAGTGGGCATCAAGATCATGATGGAAAAATCTACAGAGACAACTGAAGCAAGCTTATAGAAACTCACAAACTTTAGACCAACAGCTGTAGAACCTGCATGGGACTGAACTAGGTCTTCTGCATGTGGGAGATAGTTTCATAGTTTGGTCTGTCTAAGGGGCCCCGGGCAGTGGGATCAGGACCTGTCCCTGGTGCATGAGCTGACTTTCTGGAGCCCAATACCTATGGTGGGACACCTTGCTCAACCTTGACGCAGAGGGGAGGGGCTTGGTCCTTACTAGGCTTTGCTGACTCCCCATAGGAGGCCTTACCCTTTTGGAGAAGGGGGTGGGGGTTGGGTCAGGGTGTGGAGGCTGGCGGGGGTGGGGGGCAGGAGGAGGGATGAGAGGGGGAACTATGGTTGGTATGTAAAATGAATAAAAGAAATTGTTTACAGGAAAAAAAAAAAGAACACTAGATGCTCTTCCTGAGGACTTGAGTTTGATTCCCAGCAGTCCCATGGTTGCTAACAATCTTCTCTAACTCCAGTCCCAGGAGATCCTACATCCTCTTTGTGTTTTCACAGACACTGTGTGCATAGGGTGCATAGACACACTTGCAGACCAAACACCAATACTCTATCAATAAATAAATGGATTAGTTAATTTGAAAGATCTACACATTTGATGGACTTGTGAGAAATTTATAAAGGTTCAGAACATTGAAGACACAGCCAAATGGTTTTGAGTTATCTTTAACCTTTTTAGTAGGCACTCAGTGATCACACCTGTGTCTGACTACTATCTTTGTGACTATCAGGTAGCACTAGCTTTACCCAACAAAAGCACTAAGACTAACACCAGATAGAACCTGAAAACTTTAGCCAGATTTCCTCATGCGTGGTCACCCACCTACTTCCTGTTTCCACCAATGTATTTGAAAATTGCCTTGGTTTATGATTTCCTTTTGACTACTAATATAAAAGTATCATGAAAACATTTTTGTAGCAGGAATCTTAGAAAGTCTTATTAATAAAATCAATCCTGGGGCCAGTTGTTGGGGTGAAGTGCTGGATGGTCAGAGAGACAGGACAAGCCACAGCGTATCTCACTTTGCCAATTCCTCAGCTGGTCCTGTTTCCTCAGACTGGAAGTTTCTGTGTCCTAATCCCAATGGCTCTCAGCTGAACTGCTGCTCGAAATCCTGAACGCTTAACCAGCCAAATGCTTAACCAGCCAAATGCCTCTAGTTTCTGGTCTTCATGCCTTATAAACCTTTCTGCTTTCTACCACCACTCCCTAGGATTAAAGGCTGCTTTCTGGGATTAAAGGTGTGAGTCACCATGCCTGGCTGTTTCCAATGCAGCCTTGAACTCACAGAGATCCAGAGGGATTTGTCTCTGGAATGCTAAGATTAAAGGCGTGTGCTAACATTTTCTAGCCTAAGTATCTTGTGGCTTTTCTGTTCTCTGACCCCAGATAAGTTTATTAAGGTACACAATATTTTGGGGAACACAATACCACCACACATTTTCATATTGGAACAAGTTATTTGTGTCAACCCAAATCTTTGTTTGCACTCCATGGTCAATCATATTTGGTTCCCAGTTTTGATTTCTTATTTCCTTTGAGTTGAAAGCTGTGGGTTTTTGTTGTTGTTGTTTTTTTTGTTGTTGTTGTTGTTCCTTTGTATTTTTATAATAATAGCTAACCCCCTGTGAAATGATCGTGAAGCTTCCACAGGCAGTGTCTTTGATATCGGGATCTTACCAGTTAGCGTAGGGAAAAGACTGACAGTCTTATATACTTGTAGAGTGTGATTAATGTGGAATGATCCATAAAGGCCAAAGCTATTAATAATGCTGGCATTATGCAGCAATAAACAAACCTATTTACAGCAGCACAGCTTTATGCACTTTTGACTGAGATAGAGGCTCCTGATGCCAAAAGAATTGGCTTGAGAATCTCATTGAAATTAGAAAGATTAAATACTAATTACTGGAAGGAAATGGGGGAGCTCATCCTAATCCTTGCCTAACTATGGCTGTGTTCTCCCTGCAGTGCCAACCCATACATGCATTGTTATGCAGAGCTGTGCCCTCCTATTCCATAAGAACTTCATAACTGCTTGAAAATAAGAGTCAGTCTTTCATTTTACTCCATTTTTGAGAACTAAAAGACATAATTTCATTAGTTGACCTCCCACATGCTAAGTCCTAAGCAAATTCAAATTATTGCTGTTACTCTTTGATTGTTGCCTTTGATATTATTATACTAATTAAGATACTTAATTGCATCTTAATGTTATAATCAACTAAATCCATTTCAGTCTCTCTATAAAGGTCCTATTATTCATGAGAGAGAGAGAGAGAGAGAGAGAGAGAGAGAGAGAGAGAGAGAGAGAGAGAGAGAGAGAGGAGAGAATAAGGGAGAGGGAGAGAGAGGAAGACAAAGACAGAGACAGAGAGATTTAGGATTAATGGCTAGAGTCTCTTATTTGGCTACAGATGACTAGATAAAATCAGCAAAACCTTAAGCAAATGTTTTCAGAAACCAGAAAACATGCAGTGCTGAGCTGTAACCCTAGACAGAAAGCCAGCAATGAAGTGAGCTCCAGGGTTTTACCAGTTTAGTTCCAACCAAGCTTCATTTCCAAGATGTAACTCTGGTTAGGAAATCACAGAAGTCGAGGGAGCTTGCCGCATTCAGCAAGCACAAAACAGGGTCTGTTGAAACTGAAACACAATACCTGACATGAAGACTAGAGAAGAGGGGGAGGGAGAATCAGGAGAGGAGGAGGAGTCTGAATATTCTGGTTGTCTGGGAAGCAGTGGTGCTCAACCTTCTAGGCTGCGACCATAAAATTATTTTTGTTGCCCCTTCATAACTGTAATGTTACTACTGTTATGAATTGTAATGTAAATATTTTTGGAGACAGAGGTTTGCCAAAGGGGTTGCGACCCACAGGTTGAGAACTGGTGTTAGGGGATAAACCAAATTTTTAGATAGCAAAGGTTCAGATATAAAAAATGGCAAAAGGACCAATAGATGGAGGGTAGACTCTCAACAGCATGACTGAGGGGAAGCTGAGCACATAGTGGTTGGAAAGCAACTTCAGGAAGCTACTCTTGGCTGGGTGGCCAAACAAGCCTAGACTAATGACTGCTCTGGCTGTGATTAAGCCATAGGAGCCAATGGGTTCTTAAGTTGGATTAAAAGCATGCCATATCAAAATGTTTAAATGTTTTATAAGAACTGTGGAACTCAACAATCTAAAATCCTCAGTATAACACCTTCAATTACAGGAGCTGAAAGGGTACTGCAAAGGAAAAAAAAAATCCTGAAGGCAGGAAGAGCAGGGGAAGATATTCTGACCTTAGTGTGCCAAGAGGCAGAGAGTAGGGGACATGAGAACTCAGAAAATTCCTTGAATTTCCATCCACCCTAGTAATAAAAATCTTGACACCAAGTTGTACCCCTGACCTCCTAGAAAAACGGACACATTGTCAAGTCTCTATTGCCTATGTACGTGGCCCAGTGTGTACTTCATGGATAATGGAGCTAAGCTTGAGTGGTTTGTATGAATTAGTTTTCTTTTAATTTTTGTGTATATGCATATTTTTGTGTGTACTCTCCAGACGTGGCTTATTAGCTCACTACTTAACAACTGGTATTCTGTTCAGTTTTCCAAATATCAGTGACTGTGAATCACCATTCATAATTCATTAGTCTTTGCACAGCATTATAAATCTATTTTTCATTTTCTACCTGTTCTTCAAATTATAATCTTTATTCTAAATTACTTGATTTTTCAAAAATATAAGTAAATATATATGTATGTATGTTTCACTTAGAATATACAGTGAATGAAATAACCTTATCACAAAATATTATTGCAGTTATTCAACAAACATGCATTCTGTCAGGAAATAGTGCCTATTTCTTTTTCTTGGTGATTGATAATGGAACATGTTCTACTTCTCCTTTCTATTACAGGATGCTGTTCACTGACTTTAATTTTGATGAACACTTGTCAGAGCTTTATATTTTTGTATTGGTACAATGTCATGAATATGTTCCATTTTTACTGCCTCTTGTGTCAATTGTTTAAACTAAATAGTGGAAGTTATTTTTGCATCAGATATTTGAATTAAAATGTGCTATGTTAATGTCTACATGTCATTTAAATATTAAAGTTTTCCATTTATATGCCTAATAAATTCAGAAGAGGATCAACACTTAACAGTGAATATGAGGGTGGATTAAGGATAAGAGTTTATAATCATATGTAACAGAACCACGCTCTACAATATTTATTTAAGTCATAAAATTTCTTCTGCCTTAATTTCTCAAACAGGAAAATCAAAGAAATTGGGTCTATAGGACTGTTTACTGTTGGTATACTGCTTATAGAATGTGTTATACCTTAATACTGTTAAGTTATATTCAAGAGTTTATTGTATTAAATAAGATAATAAAGTGCTCAACATCATTCTTCTACATGTGGCCTTTCAGAAACATTTGTTGAATATGATGACTTTTTTCCAGCATATCATCTTGGAATCTGTCATTCTTCTACATGTGGGCTTTCAGAAACATTTGTTGAATATGATGACTTTTTTCCAGCATATCATCTTGGAATCTGTGTCAGTATGAGACGGTAGTAATTATTGTAATCATATTTAAGCCTTCTATATTGCTCTATTGATATACATGTCTGTTTCAAGCAAGTTTTCACAACTATGGCTCTGTAATACAGCTGTGTTTGGTATGGTAATCCCCTTGACATTGTTCTTTTTGCTCACAATGGCTTTGGCTATCCAAGAGCTTTTGTGGTTCCATATAAAGAGTATTGATCATAACAGTGGCCAGCATGGCAAGATATTCCCGAAGGTGGAATAGTGGCACTTATACAACAGAGTTAACCAATAGTTACATTATTGTACTTAAAGCCCACTAAATTGGACAGATTTGTTCCTGGTGCTATAAATCTACTGTAGCTACCTGTAGCTTATGGATGTCATAGATTCCAGAGAAGAATTTATTATTGCCATGTTAATAAACCAGATTAATTCCCAACTGCACTCTAAATACCTGATTTTGTTTATCCACAGAGTAGTGTGCCTTTTTCCCATCACCAAAGAAGCTCTTATTGTGGTAGATGAAAGTGAACACGGAAATCAACAACTGGTCAAAATGTAGAGAACACTGATACACATACAACACAACTTCTATACCTAAGTTCAGGGAACACAGTCGAAGAGGAGGGACCAAAGATAAAACCAGGAAACCAGGACATCTTCTAAGAGTGTGAATTCTATCTATGACCAGAAATATGTCCCGTGAAATCTCAACACTATGGCTGCCTAAACAAGACCTGCTCAGTGACAATAGTGGTTGATATTCCAATGTGGACAGGAAAAATCTTACAAACCCGCTTCCCTAGATAAAGATTTACAGATAATTAATGGCTGCTAAGAGCTATTTTTTTCCCCTGGGATGAGCTCCTTGATAGGCGTTCCAATTAAAAGTGGTCATTTCTAAACACTTGTACATATATATGAGCTAGACTAAATTAACTCATATGCTATATATATGAAACAATGAAAATTAACTAAGAATTCATTAAGTTAAGAGGGAGTAGGGTAGACACAGAAGGGAATAGGAATGATATAAATATAATATATATATATATATAATAAAATAACAAAATAAATGAATAAATGTCAAAACATAATTCAGACAGTTTAAATACACAGAAAAACATTTAGCCAATGAAAATTATTAAAAAGGGTACTCTTATTGTCAATAACACTAAAGATTTTGAAAAATACCATGACAGTTTTGATAGAAAATACAAATTATTTGCATCCCTGCTACTTTTCATCATTTTTCTTCATAACACTGTACATTTAATTTTATCAATTATTTTATTTAGTACATCATAGTTTAATATTTATATTTAATATATAAGATAGCAGCATTATTTAATTTTGCTTCCTGTTCATTTTAATTTTGGGTACATCTTACTATGTAATGAATTATTTCTCCAGACTGCAAATAGAGGAATTACTATAGTTTAATATTTTATCCATTTTGAAGTTATATATTTTGTTGAGAATTCCCTATATGTATATAAAGCTTTTTTGGTCAAATCAACTCTCCAATCTGCCCTCTAATTTTCCTCTTCCTCCTCCTCCTCCCTCTGATGTGGGATGCCTTTCTGTACACTGTGAATATGTGCTGCTCCCGTTGTTTAATAAGTAAAGCTGCATTGGCCTATGGCCGGGCAGAGTGGAGCCAGGCAGGAAATCAAAGAGAGATAGAGAAAAGAGGAGTCAGGCAAATGCTGCCAGCTGCCACCAAAAGAAGCAAGATGTGAGAGAACAGTTAATGTCACAAAGTCATGAGGCAAAACATAGATTATTAGAAATGGGTTGGGTTAAGTTGTAAGTGCTAGCTAGCAAGAAGCCTGAGACAGAGGCCACACAGTTTGTAATTAATATCAGCCTCTGTGTGTTTACTTGGGACTGAGCAGCTGCAGGACCAGGTGGGACACAGGAAAGCTTCTGGATACATCCCTCCACTTTCCCCTCTAAAGTTTATGTGCTTCGTGGAATGTGCTCACTATTTCTTTTAGTTCTGGCAGTGTGGGCAATGGAGTAAGACCATGTACTGTAGCATGGAAGCCACTCTTGAAGAAATCTTATTCTTGTTCAGCTAGCAGCTAGCAGTTACCAGTAACATCTCACCTAGGAGGGAAGCTTCATGAATCCTCCTCCATCATCACTGTGACTGAGGCTGAGTTGATATCATGGAGGTCTCCTGCATGTCATAGCCTCTGTGAATTCATGCATGCAAGGAAACTGTCAGGTTGGGCAAATACTATTTCCTACACATGTCTACTACCTCTTACATTATTTCTATTTTAGTTTAAATTTCTTTTATTTTTTTTTTGAGACTCCCATACACAAGGAATGTTAGTACTAATGTTAGCACCACTTTTACCCCTCCCTTTTATTCCCTCCAACATCTCTAAGGTCCCCACTAGCTTACTCTCAAAGTCATGACATTTTCTTCTTTAATGATTATTTTCACACACACACACACACACACACACACACACACACACACACCCTGCTTAGTCCAGTGTTGCTCATATGTATATGTGCTTAGAGATGATTCTTGGGATTTGACAAGTTATAAGGGAGCTCTTCTCCAGAGAAAACTAGTTTCCCCTTCTCAGCAGCCATCAGTTACCCACAGTGCTTCAGATAGGGGTGGGGTCCTGTGAAATTTCCCTTACTTGCATTGATATGTTAACTGGCATCAACGTTATGCACATCTTGTTTATGCAACCATTTTTTTGAGATTTCATGGATGTTTTCTGCTTTACATGATTTTATCAAATCTTACATTCAAAAGTTACTTAGTTCAGCTCTCTTTTACTGTTATTCTCTTATTTCAGTTATACGGTTATAATTATACCCCAGCTAAATTAGTTTACTACCCTTTTAGATCAATATGTGTAGAATATAAATAAATAAATTATATATATATATGCCTAAAGTATAGTGGTTTTTTTTAAAATAGGATATTTAGATCATGCACATAGATAATTTTAATCAGAAAAAAAGGCCTGAAAATGAAAATTCATCTGAGTGTTTGACGAGAAAACCTTTCTATGGGTGAGACTTTAGCTTTCAAGTGTTGGAACCAGTCATCTCAGATCCTGTGCACATGAAGTATTATGTGAAGAATGGCATTTTCAACATTTTCTCACTCAGCAGCTGGTAAAAGCAACCTAACTTAACAGTAGGTTGAAGTTAAGCCATATGCTAAAAACCAGTCTGAATAATCGTCGGTAGTTACATAACTATAGATCATGAGTAAACTTCTCAGAAACTGTTTAATATTTGTTAAGTCAAAAATCATCCCATCACCTTTTCATATGCCTGGGATTTTTTTAAAGTATTATTGCAAGTATTAACTTTTTATACAGGATAACTCTGTTGTTGAGAACAGTGTTCTGTGTCATATGATTTCTGCTTTTGCTGCTTTGGTTCTTAAAAGTCATGTGGAAATGCCCTCAAATTCTCACAGCTGCTCTCACATCTGCGTGTACGTGTCTCCAGAGGACACTGGCCTCAGTGAAGACAGCTGCCTCTTCCCCTCACATCTGTGTGCACTGTCTTCAGGGGACAGTGACCTCCATGATGCCGGCAGCTTTCCTGACTCATATAAATGTTTCTCATTAGTAAACTCTGCCCATAAGCCTTCTTGGAGAAAAAGACACGGAGAACAGAATGTTAATTCAGCTTCTCATAGAGGAGGATGGAGAGCAGAGAAGGGGTGAGATGAAAGATTATTTATTGATAAAAAATCAAGTCTATCTCTTGATAAATAATCAAGATAGAAAATCAAGTCAGAATTTGTGTATATTACTTTCATTATTAATAAATTCACTATAAAATAATAAGAGCCTTTCATCAGCCTACAGCAAGCACTTGCACAAGTAAATGCACTCTGAGTTCCATGGTGGTAATTTCATGATGGCATCATAAATAGGCTTTCAAGCTCTGGCAATCCTCATTAGGTCATATCATTTGGGATAAGGAGACTGTGAAAAAATTATCATTTTATCAATTGCTATACTCCTTCATATGGTGAGTTTATTTGTCAGATAGCATCCTGCTTAGAAAATAATTATGGTATATGAAACAAAAATAAATTGGCTATAACAATTCATCCTTATAGAATTATGAGTCCTAGTGTAGATAATTGTCTGCCACTTGTGCTATGAACCATCTGCTTTAGTAAACACACCACTCATGGACTGCTGCTTCACCAAGAATAGCCTACCTTGTCCACAAGGATCTTAATTCACCGTGGTTTTCATTTTAAGAGTCTGGATACAGACACAGATACTTGGGTGTCCATCCTTAAAAGCCTATTAAAATATCCCCTCTTGAAACCTACTTGTCACCCAGTTTTCAATCATGACACTTGTCAGCTCCTTGTTGGGATGGTGCATTTTATGTGTGACCTTGGGTAGGAGCAATGTTCAGACATTTGGAGACGCATTCTAATCATGAATACTGCAGTAAGTTTGTCTTGATGATTTGAACATTTTCAGGAGTGGGCTTTGAGTAAGATAGCAGGATACAGAGAGTTGAAATGAGTATGATAAACAAAACAAGGCAAAACAGAAAACACAGCTGCAACAACAGAAACAGAAAACAAAACAAAACGAAAAACTGACCTCCCTGAGCAAGGAGGAACTCTGTGAGAGTATGCCTGAGAAAGGAGGAACTCTGCCAGAGTACGCCTTTTGGACTTTGCTTGTAACTTCAACTTTTACTTCACTCTTCCTTTTGTCTCCGATCCATGGTTATATGCCGAAAATGTTCAGTATATCTGCATCCATAATCATATATGCAAATCAATTCCATAAACGCTCCTTCTATTCCTCTCTGTCTTTCTCACTTACATATACCTTTCTCTCATCTCTAAGTACTATCTATCTATCTATCTATCTATCTATCTATCTATCTATCTGTCTATCTATCTATCTGCCTATCTATCATCTGTCTGTCTATCTTCCATCTATCTATGTATCTATCATCTATCTATCTATGCATGTATATATGTATGTCTCTATCTATCATCTATCTATGCATACGTATATGTATGTATGTATATCTTTATATATGTATGTATGTATGTATGTATGTATCTATCATCTATCAACAGCCTGTCTATCACCTAGGTATATATGTATTTGTGTTGATTTAATTTTTATTGAGACACCTAACATGTGCCATGATAGTGAATTATTGCAAATTTGTGTTTCTACACCCACTTCTTTTTTTCTGGAAGACAAATATCTTAATACCCCATGTCTATTTCTCATTGCTTTGCAGAGGAAACCCCTGAGTGAGGCTGTGGCTTTTCCCTTCTGATGGGGTCATCCTACTAGGCAGAGTCTTGTGAACACAAATCCTTGGTTTCATATCCTGCACATACCTTTGCTCTGTTTTCATTCTCCAGGTGAAACATATAAATGAGCCAGAGGTATTAGATTTAAAATAGTCCAATTTATATCAATTGAGTTACAATTAGTATCTTTTCATACATAAGAAATCTTAGCATATCTTATACCATGAAAGTATTTCCCATGTTTTAGGCAATGAAACTAGAACTTGAATAAGTCCCTAAAACCATCACAAAAGTAGACATAATTATTTCTCAAAACAAATTTTGTTGCACTAAAAAATCAACTAAAAATGTTGCACACCAAGAACTGCTTACACAAGCAGCTGCTCCTGGAAACGCATGGACTTCATGCCTGGGTACTTCTGCATTTTGTTCCTTCATCCTCACCTTTGGCTCAGGCTACAGAAAGCCCTTACATATTTCTGGAAAGGTGGGAAAAATTCCATTTAACATGGTTGGCTGAGCAGCAAAGGTTTATTTTTGAAATGAAAGGCTAGACAAGTTGTGTTAATACATGCTCTCTGTATTTCTCTTGGCTACTAAGCAACACAAGCATTTCACAAACCACAGATAAACTAGAGACACTTGGCAATACAAATAGCTCTACAAACTTGATTGAAAACGAAAGTGTGGACATCTTATTGACATTGAATATCTTAACATTACTGCTACCCAGTTATGCAGTCACAGGCAAATACCTGGAGGCACAATGCTTAAACCAAACAAACCCTGAATGCTCTACGCATGTGTGAAATTCTCAAATCATTAATAAAATATTAAATTAAAATAAAAATTAATTTAATGGCTACTAATTAAAGAACTAATGAATGTGATAGAAATAATTTATAAAGTATTATGTGATAGCCACATGAAAGGAGAACCATTTCTTTACTTTAGGTCATGGTTCTTACACTAATCACTACATCTAGACAGATTAAATAACTCACAAAATTTAACCAGTATGGGAAGATATTAAATCCAGAATATGACTAATAACATATAGATACATTATTTGAACAAATAGACAGTACTTTTATATTCAGGGTATTGGGGAATAAAATTACTATCCTTTGGAAAAATAAGACTTAGATTATATATTGTAAAATCAAAGACAAAATGAACCATAAGCAAATATTTGCTGCAGTTAGTAAATTTGACTCAGCCTGGAACATGATTTAAGAATTGTATCTGCAGAAGTATGAAACAAAAAACAAGCTTGGATAATTGGAAGCCTGTTTCTCAAAGTCAAGAAAATAAATGTTAAGTTGAGACTTTAGAATGAACCTTCTGATTTTGGATGAGTTTTGTTAATATAGATATATACACAAGTTTTTCATAACATTTTAAAGTAGAATTTATACATATAAAATACATGCATATATGTAAGGTTTAATATACATATTTATACTTTCAAGAGTCATCAGCTAAAATTAGACTCAATGACTTCTTGGAATTTAGTCAAAGTCTCAGAGGGGTCTACAAAAATGATGTCCAATTAAAGACATCAGAACTTTTTAATGTCACAAGAGATCAGTTAAACCAGAACATGAACCTGGGAGATTTGTGGTTTCACAAAGAAAGCAAGTTCTTAGAAATGATGGTGACTTAATGAAATGACATGGCAGGGAATCAAAAGGAGGTTTTGCTAGTCAAACCCAGAAAAAATTATAAAAAATAAAAATGTATATAAATAAAATGGTTATATGATACAAATATCAATCAATAAAAACCTTTACACTGCAGTGGTAGTCCACTTAGTGGATTCAAAATAATGAGGATGATAGAAAATTATCATGAAGCTAAACTTATGTAATGCATATAATAGACAAAAATTAATGGATTTCTAATGAGTTAGAAAATATGTCTTCTGAAATAAAATATTTGCGTAATGGAAAAATCTTCCAATAAACTATTTATTAAAGACAAACATAATATTTAAGCATGGAAAAATACATCAAGTATCATATATATATATATATATATATATATATATATATGTGTGTGTGTGTGTGTGTGTATGTACTCAAGTATTATATATCACACCCACACATACCACACACACACCACACACACACACACACACACACACACACACACACACACACAGGGCAAGCAAGGAGCCATGTATTTATTCTCTCTCTGCTCTTTACTCTGCTTGTGATGCTTTAAGTTCCTGCCTTGACTCCCCCACCTTCAATAATGGAATGATGGACTGTAACACAAAATTGTAAATCCAATAAGTCCTTTCTTCCTAAGGCCTTTTTTTGTGTCAGATATATGGCACAGCAGCAGGAAATAACAAGAACACACACATACGCATGTATATATATGGTGGTATTTTACTTGTATTGAAATGTGATTTTAATTGTATGTTAATAAATAAAGTTGCCCGGGGGTCAAAGCTATTAGAGCCATAGCATGAGCGTGGCGGTGGTGGCGCAGGCCTTTAATCCCAGCACTTGGTAGACAGAGCTAGGTAGAACTCTGTGTGTTCAAGGATACAGCCAGCATTGGAGACACACGCCTTTAATCTCAATACCAACCATAGAAGACCTGGAAGTCTCTACAGACAGGCAGTGACGAGGGCAGTCATGTGTTTGGGTTTATAACCTATGAGAAGGCAGAACAGAAAGGCTATAAAGACAAACACACAGGAAGTAGCTCCCTTTCGGAGAGCTCTCTTGGCTGAAGAGGATCGCTGAAGCAGGAAGGGTGAGGCTCTTAGCTCTGACCTCTTGGCTTTCTTTTCTGAATCAGCTCTGTGTTTCTTATTTAATAAGATGGTTGGTTACATCTACATATATATATATATATATATATATATATATATATATATACACACACACACACACATATATACACACATAATACATAATGAGAGTGTATGTATATATCAATATATAAATAAGGTTATATTTTAAGGTATCTCTGTGTTTGTTCCATGTTTCCCCTCACATCATTTTTTTCAAGATCTTCCTTCCTTTTGAAAGGAAAGGAAGCCACAAAATGTCCTAGGTTCACCTAGTAGTTTCCATGATTCACCATGTCTATAAGAAGTTTTGACATCCTCAACTGGATTTCATGTTTTAAATGAAGCCTAAAACCTAGATTTGCTTTTGAAGGACTATATCCCCACAAACATCACACTTTTTGTAAGGAACAATGCCCCAGAAACCAACCCATGTTCGCATCACGGAATTCTTTCTAGAATGGAATCAGAAAGGCTGTTTTGTCTTTATGAGACATTTGTATGTCTGTCTGAATGCTGAAATCATTTTTGTTTTCAATTTCTTTGAAGAATTACATTGGGAATTTGACTGAGATTGCATCACATCTGTAGATTACTTTTATTATGATGGCCCATTGTACACTAGTAATCCAACCAATCCTTGAGCATGAGAGGTCTTTCCATCTTCTGGTATTTTCTTCAGTTTCTTTTTTCAGTGTCTAAAAGTTTTCATTGTACAAATATTCCACTTTCTTGGCTAGATTCATTTCAATAATTTTAGGCTGTTGTGAATGGGATTATTTTCTGATCTCTTTTTCACTTACGTTTTTCATTGTTACATAGGAAGTCTCATGATCTTGATGTGTTAATTTTGTATCCTGCTAATTTGCTGAATGTTTTTATTATCTGTAGGGGTTTTCTGGTGGAGACTTTAGTATCTTTCATGGATAGAGTCATATCACATTCAAATAAAGATAATTTGGCTAGTTTTTCTATTTGTATACACTTTAGTGTATGCTCCTGTTTTATTGCTCTATCTAAAATTGCAGGAACTATATTGAACAAGAGTGGAGAGAGTAGGCAACCTTGCTTCTGATTTTAGTGATAACGCTTCCAGTTTTCTTCTCTTTAGCATGATGTTGGTTGTTGTCTTGCTGTATATTACCTCTATTATATTGATCTATGTCCCCTGTGTCCCTATATTTTCAAGAGCTTATAAAAAGAAGGGATGCTGAATTCATCAAAGTCCTATTCTGCATCTAATGAGATATCCATGTGGTTTGTATTTTTGAGTCTATTTATGTGACAAATTACATCTATTGATTTGTGTATGCTGAACCATTCCTGCATCTCTAGGATGAAATTGATCTGAACATGGTAGATAATTTTTGATGTGTTCTTGAATTCAATTTGGAAAAAATTTATTGAGAATATTATGTCTATGTTATCAGAGAAATTGACCTATTAATCTGTTTTGTAGAGTGTCTCTGTCTGGTTTGGGTATCATGGTAACAATAGTTTCATAAAAAATGGCTGTGTTCTTTCCTTTGTTCTTTTATAGAAATTGAAAAGTATTTTGAAGAAGGATAAATTCTTTTTTCAAAAATTCATGACCTCACACTGCTGTCTGAGATACCTGAACTTATCTTGGGTAGCAGGCCCCATCTCTACCATGGTACCACAGAATGAGTACTTTATATAGCTTCTGCACCTCTCCCAGGTATCACTGCCCCAAATTATTGCCTCCCAGGCTTGCTCATCTAAGGACCAGATGTAGAAACCTATGAGACTTCAGAGGCACTGTAAAGAGAGCCTAGTGCCCTGATTGTCTTTTTGTCAACATGACACAGGCTAGAGCTTTCTGTTTCTGGTGAGCTGGAGCTGAAGAATTAGGCATGAATAACAAGAAACCAGAATTGATAAAGTGAATCCTTTACTTTGCTAAGACAATCAACACTGGTCATCTGGGTTTGAAGAATCAGCTCTGATTAAGAAAAGACCAATAAATGAGACAAAATATTCTGGAAAGTGTTTTTGCAGGATCATCACACAGAAGCTGTGGTTCAAAGTGAATGGAGGGCAAGCTGATATCTCATGCCGGCAGCTGGGGTTCATATTGTGTAAGAGTGTCCTAGCTAAGGGACACTAAGAAAATGCCTAATAGAAGAATCAGAAGAATACCATAATGAAGGCAAGATGGGAATGGACAGGGGGAGCGATTGAGAGAGTTAGAGGGAGGAGAAATTACAATCAGAATATTTTATGTGAGGAAAAATAATCTTTTTTCAATAAAGAGAAAAAAAGAATATTTTCATTGAACTAATGGAAGAATATTTACCTTACCAAGAGAAAGAGATGTACATCCACGTGCAAGAGGACTATAGAAGACCAAAAAGAAAAAAACAAGATAAGAAATCACATAAAATAAAGGACATTAAAGCTTTAAGAGAGAAAGCTGAAGTTATAAAGTCAAGCCCATCAGAATAATACCATATTATTTGACTAAATCTTTTAAAGCCAAAATGGAAAGCAAAGATGCATTCTAAGTTCAGAAAAACCAACAAAAACAAACAAACAAAAACCCTCCAAACCACATACCAAAACTGTACATTAAAATTGGGGAATAAGTAAAAACATTAAAAATTAAAAATCCTACAATTAAAAACAGGTTGGAGGAAATTATGGACCACCAAACCCCAACAAAGGGATTGTGAATGGCTTCAGTCCTCTATTCCTACTAACAGACAGGCCACTTGGACAAAACCTAAGCAAAGAAACACTGGAGTTAAATGACATCATAACCATATGGACCAAACAGATAGTTATAGAGGATTCCTACAAATTATAAATGAATACACTTTCTTTACAGAAGCCCATGGAAATTTTCATAAATCAACCACATATTAGGACACATTGACTTAACAAATAGGAAAACTGCAATAACATTCTTAATTCTATCTGAAAACCATGAAATAAAGCCAGATATTAACAGCAATAGAAATAAAAGATTATACAGAAATGACTTAATTTTCAACACACATTCTAGTTTGTTTACAGAATACAGAAACTTAATTGAGAGTTTATGTTTTCACTGAAAGACTTATGTATGTTGGTCTTGGAAAATTCATGGAGATATACTATGTTTATGTTAAGGAAACAAAACACACACACACATACACACACACACACACACACACACACACACACACACACACATACACACACATACACATTCAAATATTAATTCTACCTCTTAGCACCTGGAGGATTTCAAGCTTGAAGCACATAGTATTAGGGCTGGAGAGTTAACTCAGCTTCTAAGAGTCTCACTCTTCTTCCAGAAGACCTAAATTTAATTATTGGTGCCCACATCAGGCAGCTTACATGTGCCTATAACTCTAACTCAAGACGATTTGATACCCTCTTCTGACTACCTTTGACACCCACACATGGAGCATGCAAATTCATACACATACAAATAAAAATAAAATAAATCTTTAAAGAAATGCAAAACATAATTTCAATCATTTCTGTTCTTCTTTTTTCTTTTTCCTTTTAATTAACAGTTAAAAATAACTAGTGCTTTTAAAAGCTGTAATTTCATAGTACTTTTTTATTTTCTCAGTGATTAAAAATACTTTACAAAGCAAGCATCCCAGAAGTCTCATATTCCATAATCTCTTGGTAATTAGATCATATTTGGAGTAGAATATGATTTGCTAGATGTCTTATTAAACAAACACGATTTATTTCCCCGTACTTGCTTTGTATGGCATTCATTTGCCCAAGACAAGTAATAAAGCATCTTATGATTATTTCTGCATTTGGATGAAATTATTTGGAATCAGAAATTTTTAAATGAAAATATTTGACATACATAATTGCTGATATTATTTCCTTGAGTAAACACACCTCTTTTATTAATGTCCTATACACAGTCAGTACCCCTGAGGATTATTCCTAGAACATTTCATATTGATCTAAACCAAATTACAAAAATAAATGACATGCCTTGATAGCCAAGAAATAAAATATCTCATATATCTCATACATCCTATTATTTCTTTAAGATTATCCTATTATGATACCATGAAGTATTATTTTTGGTACTGAGAGAGTGACTGAGAAAGATTCCAATTGAATCCAGCTAATGAAATGAAAATATAGATTAAATCCAGACATTTATCTAGGAATTATAGCAAAGCCCTAATAAATTCACAGCCTTAAACTAAAGGAATTACCACATTTCAATAAATAGAGACACAGTGTATGTGTTATTGGTATTACTGATAAATATGATATCTAATATAGGACTAGACTAAGGATGAAGAAAAAGTGAATGTGAGTGCAAAAAATATACTGAAATAGAGGAAAATATGTAAAGAAACATTTGAGTGACAGTATAATATATTCAGCTTGCTAAAAATTATTTATATTATCCCAGTGCTCAGCATGCAATATTTGAGTGGGAAGATATGGGGCTGGTCGACAGAGTATAAATGATGATGTTTAAAATGCCAAGGACTGTGCACTTAATCCTAAGAATAGTTGATTCTAACAAATAAAGAATGACATGATTAATCAGTTTCTCAGCAAAATTGCTACCTGAATAATCCAAAACAGAAAGCCAGATAACAGGACAATGTCTGTTTCAGAAGTCCTGTGTCTTAATTAGGGTTACTATTGCTGTGGAGGGACTCCATGACCACAACAACACTTACACCTTATTGGAGGAGGTGGTCTTGCTGGACTAGGTGTGGCCATGTGGGAGGAAGCATGTCACTGGCTTTGGGGTTTCAAATGCTCAAGCCAGGCCCAGTGTAGAACTCTTTTTTTTTTAACATTTGGTTTATTTTATTTTATTTTTTTATAATTTTTTATTTAAATTTTTTTCTTTCCTTTTATATACCAACCCCTGTTCCCCTTTCCTTCCCTTTTCCCACTCACCCGCACATTTCACCATCCCACTCTCATCCCCTCCTCATAGGGGGTAAGTCCTCCCTTGGGTAGTAAACACAGGCTGTCATACCAAGTTGGGGCCAGACCTTTCCCCTCTTCCCTTCATCAAGGCATTGCACCATTGGGAATGGACTCTAAAAAGCCAGTTTGTGTACCCAGGAGGAGTCCTGGTCCCATTGCCAGGGGACCCACAAACACATCAAGCAACACAACTTTCACCCACCTTTAGAAAGCCTAGTGAGGTCTCATGCAGGCTCCCCAGCTGTCAGTCTAGAGTCCATGAGCTCTCACGAACTTGGGTCAGTTATCTCTGTTTTTTTTTTCCCCAATCATGATCCTGCCCCATCTTGCTCCTATAATCCTTGCTCATCTCTTCAACTGAACTCCAGGATCTTGGCCAAGAGCTTGGTTGTGGGGTCTCTGCATCTGCTTCCATCCATCACTGGATGTAGGTTCTATGATTACAATTAGGGTAGACACAAATCTCAGTCAAGTACCCTCTCTTCCATTGATAAGAGTCTTAGCTGGGGACAATCTTGTGAGTTCCTGGGGTTTTCCCTAGGGGAGGGGAGGGGAGATGGGAACATGAGGACCAGAGATGGCCGAATGGGGGGAGAGGTTGGGAGGGAGAGCAGTAAAAGAGTTATCTTGACAGAAAGTACCATTAAGGGGACGGGTAGAAATCTGCAGTGTAGAATTCTTGCTCCTTCTCCAGCACCATATCTTCCTAGTCACTGTCATGGGGAGCAGGCAGACATGGTGCTGGAGAAGGGGCCAAGAGTTCTACATCCAGACAAGCAGGTAACAGGAAGAGAGAGACACTGGGACCGGCTTGAGCATTTTATACCCCAAAGCCTACCCCCAGTGACATATTTCCTCCCACATTGACACACTTACTCCAACAAGGCAATACCTCCTAATGCCACTTTCTAAGCATCCATGTATATGAGCCTATGGTGCCAATCTTATTCAAAACACTGAATTGCACTCCTTGGCCTCCATAGGCTTGTATCCATAACATAATGCAAAAATGCATTCAGTCTAACTTCAAAAGTTCCCATAGTCTAGTACAGCTAGACTATGTTTAAAAGTTCAAAAAGTATTTTGTAAGACTTATGGCAACTGTTAACTGTACAATCACTATAAAATCACAACTGAAAAACAAAACACATACATCTAATATACAATGGCACAGAATATACATTACCATTCTAAAGCAAGGAAAGGGAACACAAGGAAGAAATACTAAACCAAAGCAAGACCAAAAACCAGTTGGGCAAACCACAAACTCTGCATCTCCATGTCCTATGTCAGAATGCTCTTCAGATCTCTAACTCCTTTCAGCTCTGTTGACTGCAGCACAATTCTTTCTCTGGGGCTGGTTCCACTCCCTGTTAGCAGCTTTCCTTGGTAAGTATCTCACAGCTCTAGCATCTCCAACATTTTGGGGTCTCTAAGGCATTTCAGGCTTCATCTCCACAGCTTCATGAGATGCCCTCTCTGGGCCTCCAAGCAGGAACACCTGTGACTGGTACCTGGCCTCTGTGGCATTTTTAGTATCAGAGGAAGATTCCATAACCCCTTTCTTGTATCCTTGACTCTAAAGCCAGAACCACATGGCCAAAGCTGCCAAGTTCTGCTGCTTGATGAGGCTGGACATGGTCCCCTCATTGAAATACACTTTCACCAGCTTTCCTCTTTCAGTAGTTACCATTACTGCCTGAGCTTAGCTGACCTGGAGCTTGATCTGTAGACTAGGCTGGACTTGACCTTAGAGATCTGCCTGTCTCTGCCTCCTGAGTACTAGGTTTAAAGACATGAGCCATCATGACTGGCCCTAATCTTTTCTTTAATTCCTTTTTAGAAATTAGAAGTTTAGCTGGGTGGAGTCTTGCCCTGAGGTCACTACTCCCTTTATTTCTGATGTTCTTTTTCTTCTTAAACTGTATATTTTGTGTTTTTTCTTGCTCAGCTTGCTTATTTTCGTTATAGATCTGTACTATATCATCTTTATAATGATGTTGTTCAGGATTCAGAATGGCATTTAGCTCGTAGATAAAAATGTTGAAGTGAGCCAGGTGGTGGTGGTGCATGCCTTTAATCCCAGCCCTCAGAAGGCAGAGGCAGGTGGATCTCTGTGAGTTCGAGGCCAGCCTGGACTACAGAGTGAGTTCCAGGAAAGGCGCAAATCTACACAGAGAATCCCTGTCTCAACAAAACAAAAAACAAAACAAAACAAACAAAATGCTGAAGTGTACAAGCAAATAGAGGCATCCATCAACATCTTTTATTTTAAGATGACATTTTAGTTATGAATTGAGAACTCTTTTTTTTTTTCTTTCCAAAAGTAAATTTCTCAGCTCTACTATGTTGCTCTGTGAGAATGTGAACTTGGGAGATCTGGTCCTGCCCCTCATCTACCATATGTTGGCATGATGAAGAAGAGACAACTCCCCACCACCACCCCACCCCACCTGTGGCTTCTGGGAATGCTGGCCCTCATAAGAACAGAAAAGCTGTTCCTGCCCCTCACCAGCTGTAGAACTCAAGAGAGTTGCCCCTGCACCCTGCAACTCCCCTGGCAACAAGCAAAATTGGTCCTGATGAAGTAGGTATAGGTGAGCCATTCCTGAGGGGATGAAAGAAGCATAACCAGCCCTGTTCCTTGCTCATTGCTGTATAGGGTGAACTAGCCAGGGCAATGCCTGAGAGCTCACCCTGGTGGTGAGGATGAAGGAGTGCTGGTGGGCTGACCAATCCTGCAACTACCCAGGCCCAGAACCAGGGTTACAAATTGACCCACCCCATCTGTGATATGCTGCAGCACATAAAGGGGCACATCCTGAAGATTAAAAGATATAGGATCTCCACAACAAAACAAATACAGGATATCCAAGAGGAGCCCCAGTGAGGGCAAAGTATTGATGATGTAGGAGAAACCAGAGGCCTTTTACCAGACCAATGACTCATTGCAATGAACACTTAAAAGTGTAGCTGGAATTTTCCTGTGTCCACCCAGCTCCTGCAGTCACTCAGACGCAAGTAAACACATAGAGACTTATATTACTTATAAACTGTATGGCCGTGGCAAGCTTCTTGCTATCTAGCTCTTATATCTTGAATTAACCCATTTCTATAAATCTATACCTTGTCACATGGCTCGTGGCTTACCAGTATCCTTTACATCTTACTTCTCATAGTGGTGGTGGCTGGCAGAGTCTCCTGACTCAGCCTTGCACTTCCCAGAAATCTCCTCTCTGCTTATCCCACCTATACTATACTTCCTGCCTGGCTCCTGGCCAATCAGCATTTTATTTATCAATCAACCAGAGAAACACATTCACAGCATACAGAAAGACATCCCCAGCATACAATTAAAGCTATGTGGATGAAAGGATATACTTTTCTTTTAAATTTAACTTAATGTTATTTACGGGGAAGGTTGCAAGAGCAGAAGGTGAAGAAAAAAACCTTTATAAATATAGTGTGTAGCAAGAATGTGAAGAAGAAAAGCTGTTCAAAGCACTTGTTCTTACTCCTGTAGGGAAGGCTCTTAGGAAATAACTGTGAGAGAGACAGAGAAACCAAAGGAGCTGATAATGACTGAATATGTTGGTAAAAAGATAATGTGCTACAACATATATAAACAAATATTATATAAAGAATATATATATAATAAATAATAATAGTAATATATATGATTATGTAGTAGAATCAATATAAATAAAAATACATTATAGATATATTTTCAGTAATAGCTTTTCTAATGGAAACCTTGTGCTGTAATTCCTTACTAGTTTGTGGAGCCTTCCTGTTCCTGAAAACAGCTCATAGACTGGTTACAAAAGAGCAGGTCCTCATGAGGATTGGCCCTTCAGTTTTCCCAGGGAAGTTTTTTCAGTTTATGAATTTCAGAAACATCTATTTTGCACATCTCCTTCATTTACCTCCCAAGATGATTCTTATCCTCCTTTTCTTCAGGAGTTCTAGAGTATAATTTATGACTCGCTGCTACTTTATTTTCTCTTTCCAAATTAAGATGAATCCTTCTCTGATCGTAACTAAAGTCAGAAAGCAAACAATAACAAAAAAAAGAATGTACTTTTAACAGAGAGACAGACATCATTTGTTTTCCCTAACAACACAATGCTAATTGATATATCATCTTTTAGATCATTGGCTCCTGTACTGGCGGCCATTCCAGCTTTGACCTGGAAGTTCCAACCCCCATTGAGGCTTCGGCAACTGCCATGCCCACAAGGCAGGGCCAAGGGAGGTGCCTGGAGACCCGAGATCAGGATGGGCCAGTGCTTTCTCTCTGTTCTGGGACCCTGGATGGTGGAGGTGGGCCGAGCAGAGCTCCAGAGAACACCGCTGGACTGCGATACACCTTCCCCAGACCCCTCGACCTACCTATCCCTTCATTTGTAAGTTACGCCATTAAATAAATCTCCTTTTAACTACGTGGAGTGACCTTAATAATTTCACCAATAAGCTCCAAAGTTCATTAGTTTTCTGTTCTGTTTTTTAGTAAGAATTCAAGGAAAAGCATTTTGCTTTCTCTTATAATATGTGTGTATAGTGAACGATAATGGAGAATAGGCTGCTTGCATTTTCCTTTGAGTTGATGTAAATTAGCAGCAAAACACAGGGCTCAGAAACAGTTAGACCTGGGACACCATCATGACCATTTCATTTCTTAGTTGTGGCTTTTAAAATGTCATTTGTTTTCAGTGAGGATGTATTGTTACCTGTCCCGTAAGAATGCTATGTAAATGGCACGTTTCCTGATGTCTCGTCTCGGTTTTTATTGATTTAGGTTTCTTTTTCCTGCCACTAAAGGAATCTTCCTGTCTACAAGGTATTTCACAAATGATTTTTATTCTAAGCTGATGACCATGGTTGTAATAACACAGTTCTCTATCTAGTACAACCAAGAATTTCCACCAGGAAATTTTCCTCTGGTATCATCCACATAATGGTATGTGTTAGTTCATTCTTATTACTTTTCAAAACTGTTTCTCCATTTGAGCTCACTCAGACAAATTTGTGAAATTATATTCTTTGTATGAAGGGAGGCGTGTATGGCCAAATATCATTGTTGTTTCAAATTGGCATAATACACACACACACACACACACACACACACACACACACACACACACACACACAATATAGATATCTTTTGTTGTGCATTTAACCAAATGTTTCTCTCAAGATTTTATTTTCAGTATGATATTATACCACATATGTTAAATACAATATGCTATATACAATGTTGTACTGCAAAAATTTTTAAGTTATATTATGGCAAATTAATCTCTGTTCACATCCATTCCAAAACAAAAGAATGGAGTAAACAAAAATGAAGGCTAGGAGTGGTGGAGAAGTGATGTATGCCTATACCTCCAGCCTTGGTGGGACTATGGGAGACACAACAAGATTCCCAGTTCAAAGAGAGATATTTGAAAGAGCAGAGGTTCGTACAAATGCCAAGTCTCTTTGGTCTAAGAACCGAATGGTTTTAATTCCATAGCGTGATATGTGAAACTACAAACAAAGCTAGAGGCTCACACTTGAGAGCTGGTGTATTTGTGAAGTTAAGGCAGAGTTTTCCTCTGAGAGACATGAAAGGTGGAGCATAAAGATGAGAAATAACAATTTGGGTTATTTTAGAAACTCCTGAGTAATATCTCATATGCCAAGCACTGTGTTATTTATGAAGCAACATTTTCCTAATGTGTTAGCATATAATGGGTTGAAATAGAAATAAATGCAATTCCTTATGAAAAATGCTAATTCATATAATATGGCAAAAATTTTATGGGAATAACCACATACAGTATGGATATAAGGCCTATTCCTCATGATAAATCATAGCTGGTACTATAAAACTAGTCAAAAATGCATAACTCAGGTGAACATAAACCCCAGTGGGGAAGTTACTACTGTGTTTTACTATTTTGACAGGACTTCAAACTGCCTTCTAAACATTTATGTTTCTACTCATAGAAAAATGCTTTTCTCAGCTTTCATCTGTGAAACTTCACTTTTTGGTGAATAACTGACCTTTGAATTCTTTCTCCTAAACCAAATGTTTACACCACTCAACTTCAGGGCTCAGGGAGCATCACAAAAGAGGAGAGGGAAAGAATATAAGGTCTAGATTGTTGCAGGATATTACTTTAACTAGGCAAAGATGTTTTATGTTTGTTTATGCTGTGGAATATTACTTTAACTGTGTAAAAGTATGTTACATTTGTTTATGCTGCATTTGTTTAAAGATGTAAGGATGTGTTACATTTGTTTATGCTGCCTTTGTTTAATTATGAAAGATGTGTTGCTGTTCACCTTGCCTGCCTAAGGCCTCTGATTGGTCTAATAAAAAGCTGAATGGCAAATGGCTAGGCAGGTAGGAATAGGTGGGGCTGATCGTCAAAGAGAATAAATAGGAGGAAATACCTAAGCTCAGAAGATAAGAGAGAAGAAGGAGAAGAGAATGAGGGAGATGCCGGGTATCAGAAACCAGGCAGCTGCCAGCCAGCCAGCCATTAGAAGTAGTGAATGAAAGATATACAGAAGGAAGAAAGGTAAAAGGCCTGAGGTGAAACATAGAAGAAAAACAGGTTAAGTTATAAGAGCTAGCCAGAAACTAGCCTAAGCTAGGCTGAGTATTCATACCTATGAAGTAGGCTCTGTGTCATGATTTGGGAGCAGTTTTGTGGCCCAAAAGGAAAAGCCTGATATACTAGATGAAAGGAAGAAAGAATGAGAAATTCTGTCAACTAGGTATGACACCACCATCACAGTCATAAACTGACGGGGATGGGCTCTGCAATCGTCATTCATAGGTGAGAGGAGGGCTTACAGGGTCCTACCCCTCCCTGGGAAACTACTGGTTGTGGATGGATGAAGTCATTGTCTCCTCAGCTAGAGCTGTGTTCCCACTACCTCCCCAGCCTACAATGCTTAGTTCCACGTCAATGGGCACATGGATGACTGTGGTAAATCCCAGTGGTGCATAAAATAAACCAAAAAGGCATGGGTGTAGGGAAGAGACTTGAAGGGATCTTAAGGGGTGTAGGAGACCTGTAAGAGATCGTATGAGATAAGAGGAATCAGAATGATAAGAGGAATCAGAATGCATTATATATATGTTTAACACTGTAAAATAAATTTTAATAATAAAATACATATTTTTTAAAAAAACTTAAAAAATACTTCAAATGATTTGTGACAAATGAAATTGTTCTGGGCTATAAAATGTAAACTTTCTCTACTTATATTAAGCACACAATATTTAATTAGTACATTTACAGTCATAATTGTGATGGGCACAAAGTAAATTCATGGATAGTAAAATTCATTTTACAATAAGGCCACCATGACATAATACATTAGAATAAAGGATGGAACATTCATATATTATCTTTTGATGTATAAGGTCATTAAAACTGTTGGGTATTTAAATATAAGGCAGGGCACTATGACTGGCCAAGCAGAATCTCTAGAAGAAGGAAGAACATTCAAAGTTGTTTATGGGCCTCATAATAAAGGCACATGATGCTGCAAATGCAAACACCGTTGTTGGGGCAACCCACCTGCTGTGCAGTGGGATTTTGTAGCTGGAAGTTTTCCTGTGTCCTGCCCAGCTGGAGGTTGGGACAAGTCTTTCCTATTCACATCCCCCAAGGTAAACACACAGAGGCTTATATTATTTGTAAGTAATAGGCCATTAGCTCAGGCTGATTACTGACTAGCTCTTACACTTAAATTAACCCATAATTCTTATTTATGTTTAGCCACATGGCTTGGTATCTTTTCTCAGTTCTGTCTTGTCATCTTGCTTCCTCTGTGTCTGGCTGGCAACCCCTGACTCAGCCCTTCATCTTCCCAGAATTCGCCTTCCTTGTCCACTCACCCCACCTATACTTTCTGCCTGGCTACTGGCGAATCAACATTTTATTTATTAACCAATCAGAACAACACATATTCATAGCATACTGAACGACAGCCCACAGCACTTCCCCATTTCTGTCTAATCAAAAAGGAAGGTTTTAATTTTAACATAGTAAATTTACATACCAAAAACCAGTTAGCAAGCAAGAATCACAGTTACAATATCCAGTCCACTTATATTTGGCAAATCCAAAGAAAATATTCTATTTATCCTATATTTGTGAGTCTAAGGTTTCTTATCTAACTTGTCTTTTATCATAACCAAGGAAAATTATAACTATAACTATTTAGTCTTCAACTACATCAAAGACCCCAGAAGGATACAATGTTACCTAAATAAAAAAGAAATGAGTTGTAAGCAACTTCCAAAATTTCTAGAAATGACAGAGAGAGCTGCCTCCCTGGATAGTGATCCAAAGCTCTTCTGTAATGTTGGGACATCCATTGTTCAGCCTACAGGCCTAGAGTCTCTCAGTTGCTTCTTCCTGTGTCCTGTAGAATGTTTGGCAGTCTCCTCTATGAAACAGGAACCTGAAGGACCATTTCACCTTGTTTTGGAAAATTCAGTGTCATTTTCCTATGTGTCCTGTATGTCCAGTTTATACAACATACTATCAATCAGTCAATGCACAGGCACTTTTTTTTTGCCCAGTGGCTAACTTTTGCCACAAAGAAAGCAAACTCCATAATGAATTTCTTCAATGCCCATTATCCTCCTTGAAGTAATTGATGCTGCCAGAAGCAGACGTGTCTCATTGTCCAGAAAGTCTAAATTTTTAAAACATTTAAAATGCCATATTCTATAGGTCTTTGAAGTGTTTGAAGATCATCTATCTAATTGAAATATATCTACGTATACCTAGAAAACTTAACTAACATGACTGTAAGTGTGATTATCATAGATGACTAATTATTAATCTGTATTTCTTAACTATACATTATAATTTTAAAACAGATACATAAACATAATACCTTAAATAAGAGTAGAAATGTATAGAGTATAACAAAATTAACTTTAAATTTGTATCAGTAAACTAAAATCCATAGCAATTTAAAACATTCCAAATAGGTTGCTACTCTTTAAAAGTAGATTTAATAATCTACCTTTTCATCCTACCATATCTATATCCTATCCCCTTTCTTTTTCTTTTAGAAAGATTGACTATGACCAATAACAATTTGTAACCAATCTCTAACAAAGACAAATATCTGTAATCCATTTTGGGGGAATGTGGGAGTAATGTTCTAGGCTACTTCCTGCTGATAGGGGCACTGTAGTCTTATGGGGATCCTGAGAAAATTATGTATTATGGCCAAGTCCTGCCTGGGATAGTCTGTGACACTGTGTTTTCTGAGCCAGTTGCCTTGAAGCTAATCTGGATGTTGGAACATCTGGAGACTTCTCAGGGGGTCTTCCTTGATCAAACCGATTAGCCTCGAAGCAATCCACAGGTTCTCATCTTCTGTGGAAACAAAAGCACAACCTCTTTTCCAAAGCAATGTATCCTTAGACATAAATTTTGAAATCAAGATATCTTTAAAATATACATATTGATTTAACTCAGCAGCTTTTACAATCAAATGTCTCTCTGCAGTTAAAAATCCCAAAGACAATATAATCCAGACTCTGTGTGATTTCCATCTTCACATGGCTTATTTTTTTTTATATTTCTTTTACTGTCTCTTTAAAGACTTTATTTTGTGAAACTATCATTTCTTTTTATAACTGTCTATATTCATTTTCTTCTCTCTTCCCAGCCTATGTACATTTTTACACACACTGTAAACCATTTAAAGTCTTGTTCCATCTGAGTCTGCCTTATTGTGGATCTATTGCTTTAAACTGCAGTGGCTAGTACTGAGTCTGAAGCCTTGGCTGCTGGCTCCTCCCACTTCAGCTTCCCAATTTGGTGGTGGTACATTTACTGCCAGCTCTGGGGGCCGTGGACACCACCAACTCTTGGAAGCCTCCATCAAAGCGGTGTGTAGCCCAAAACCTTCTCTTTCTTCCTTCCTTCCTTTGTTCTCTTCTTTCTTTCTTTCTTTCTTTCTTTCTTTCTTTCTTTCTTTCTTTCTTTCTTTCTTTCTTTCTTTCTTTCTTTCTTTCTTTCTTTTCTATACTAGCAAAAGCTAAATCCTTATGCAGCATACTACACAGCTTGGAGACATCTCTGTGTACCATGACAGAAATCAGTCATGCTGCAGGTCAAGCCCACACACTGCAAACCTGCCATACCACAGGTGGCCTGAGAGACAAGTAGGAAGCTGTTTTTAGCTCCATTATAGAATCCTTTTTTTTTTTTTTAAGTTCTCTCAAGTTTCACATGGAAACTCAAGCCAACATGTTGGGCACCATTTGTCGTCAAGATGATTCTCAGGTCCTGCCAAGCCCCTGTAGTCCTGTGGCCTGCTTATAAAATAATCAATCTTGGATGTTTATATCTAGAAAATGGGAATGCAGAGCAATTTGCTATTACACGTTTCAGGATTAACACTCAAGTAAAAATACCACGTGTGCATTTGAGATATGCAAAGTTCATAAAGACAATTTATTTGCATAAAGACAAATTATTCAGCTTTAATATTATTTTTTTTTGTCAAATTATTGTTGAGTACTTTCAGTGGGCCTAGCTTTAACAGGTAAAATAAAATCAAAGAGAACTTTAATAAAAGTGAACTACATGACTGAAGAGTATGCATAAAGTAAAAATAATAATGTTTTGTCATTGTTTTCTTTGGGATTTATAGGAAAAGAATCAATGTTTTGACTTGTAAAATCAGTTCACATATTAATTACTTTCCTGTTGCTGTTCTGGTAGAAAGGCTCACAGGAGAAAGGGTTTGTTTTTGCATACAGTTCCAGAGGCTAGACAGTCCATCATGGAAGAGAAAACATGGAAGTGGCTTGTGAGTCTGGCCAGGCAACAGGAAGCAGAGAAAATGGGAAGTGAGGCCAGGCTATGGGACATCAAAGACCATCTTGGTGATTTCTTTTCTTTCAGTGTTTTACCTTCCAAAGGTTTCACAATCTCTCAAATGGTGCTATCACTTGGGCACCAAGCATTAAAACACAAGAGTCTGCTGGGGACACAGTTTTTATCACCGGATGCAGTTGGTGACTGTGGTGAGATGTAGTAGTCAGTATCTGAAACCCTGCATCCATTTCTGACTTAGGTTGGAGGCCAGTATTTCAGTACTTGATCACCAATCTGCATTTCTACTCTGTGGAATGAAACATGTAGAGAATTTCTTTCCTTACCTTTCATGAAAGAAGACATATTGAGTGATCTTTCTGAGTAAAGACTGGAAATTTTTAAAAGTATGAGGGAATGAGGTAGCCACATAAAGATCACACTTATGACCTTTGGGTATTTATAGGGAATCTTACTTACATCATTTTTCTTTCCTCTTCCTTTCTACCTTCACTGTCTACTTTTCTGCCTCCCTACTCACCACTGATATCCTGCTCTCTTGTCATTTTATCAAAAATTATAACTCCCTTATGAGGTAGCTGGTATAACATGAGTGTGCTCCTAGCCTCAGAAGTACTTACGGAATGCTGCCCATGTGTATAACCTTGAGTTTCATGAAACAAACAAACAAAAAATAGAGGGTTTCATGGCAGGAACAAGTAACTGAACATGTTATAAAGCAAATAACCTTTAACAGAGATTATAGGGTAGAAATTTTAATACAAGAGAATGAGATAGGGAGGGAGGGAAGGAGGAAGGGAGAGAGAGAGAGAGAGAGAGAGAGAGAGAGAGAGAGAGACAGAACACAGAAAGACTGAGATTCTAGTTATTCTACATCAAGAAAGAGATGTGAAAATATTTTACTTTTGAAAAGGATTTGCTAGTTTTGTGGTGTAAGAGAATAAGTATAAGAATGTGATTTACGGGGATATTATAGGTTATTTCCATATTGTGAATGCCTTCATTTATCATATAGAGCAGCTGGTACTCTATAATTTAAACAATGTTACAGATTCCTTTTTTTTTAAAAGAAGGATACCTGGACTGGATTGTGTACATGTGCCTTGTTTTCTTGTTGTTTTTCTCCCCCAAATGTTGATACTTAAATGGGATGGCAAATCCCCATATGTCAGTGAGAGCACTGCTAAATGGTTCTAGCACATGACTGGATACATGTTTCTCAAGGACAATGGTTAGGAATAGGATGGGTATAGAGTATGGGAGAATAATTGCTTAAATATTTGGGAGAATTGTTTATTCCATTTGTGGGTTTTTCTGTTTGTCTTAAAAAAAAAACCCAAAATTTATAACTGACTATTTCTCAGATCTCAACAACTCTATAAGAGTCTGAAATTGTGGCCCACACCTTTTACCCCAACACACACGAGTCAGAGATTTTTGTAAGTTTGAAGCCAGCCTGGTCTGTACAGCGAGTTCTAGGCCATCCAGCACTACATAGAGAGATCCTGTCTCTAAACACCAATAATTAACTAAGTAGATAACTAACTAAGTAAACATACAAGAAAATACTGTAGGTAGTTATGATGCAAGCTTATTGTTCTGTGTCTCATTGCCAGTGGCTCAGAACTAGGTAAGTATAATCTTAATCCTTTAGCAGTGGATAGTCACAGCAAAAATCAGTACCAGCTAATGTCATAGTTTCTAGGCCCTGAATTTCAAGACACTTCACCCGTTACCAAAAGATAGCATCACAGCTCTCAGGCTTTGGTTATTTCAAACCTTGGTCCTTAAGGCTTCGTGGTCCATGGAACTATTCCACTGAGAAGTTTGGCCTTTCATAGCCTTTAGCCTTCCACAACATTATGTTGTACCTTCTCTCCCTTTCCTTATCTTCTGCTTTGGTGTGAGCTACTTTGACTTCTGTGGTCACTGTCCTGGTCCCTCTATGGAAGTTCCTGTCTTCTCTGGGGTTACTTTTATGGATGCCATTTCTACCACCAATGTCTGTTGTTCACAATACCAGTCCCATGCACTCTAAGAATGATGGAGTCTGTGAGTTAGCAAGACAAGACTCAGTGTTTCGTTGGTCCAAGTATTGCAACATCTCCTAGGTGACACAAAATATCTATAAACAGGCTGTTCATAGAACTGGAAGTAGGTGTGGTGTGAGCATTACATGAAAATGTGAAATTGTAACTTGAACTCATCACAATACAGCTCCCAGTGGTTCAGTGCATAAGCCAAACGTAAGAACCAATCACAAGCCTTACATTGTATCAGCCACAGGCTTCAGTTGTATCAGTAAGGGAAGTTATCCCTTCCCCAGTACAACTAAGTGAATGTGATTTCAGAGTAGCACAGGACATTTATAGTTTACTGAAGCTTTCCATATTTGTTATAAAGTGTTCTCAGGCCGGATCAGGTTATCTAAGGTAGTGATGGCTGGAACAAGGCTTTGTGAAGCAGGAGATATGGTCCCAGTGACTGGGATTTCTGTATTTCTTCCAAAAGGAATATCGTTTTCTTAAGGCAGCTGTGTAGCTTTCAAGCTATCTGAGCCACTATATTGACAATACAGATACTGCTGAAAGAGGAACTTCTTAGTTGACAGCTCCATGATCAATGCAGCTGGGCACAAGAGAAGAGTCTGATGACTGTCAATCAAAAGTCAAATCCACCTGGTTTCTAACAACAAAGAAGACATCCCACTTAGAGCTGTACGTTTCAAGGTCTCTCTCTAAGGGTAATGTCTGGCTGTGAGTCTCTGTGTATGTTCCCACCTGCTTCAGGAAGATGTTGTCTGACGATGGTTGAATAAGCACTGATCTTATGAGTACAGCAGAAAGTCATTAGGAATCACTTTACCACTACGCTTTTCTTTCTGACCAGTAGTATTTGGTTTTATGCTAGGTCCCTGGGCTATTCACATTACATAGAAACACACATACACATACACACACACACACACACACACACACACACACACACACACACACACACACATACACACACACACACACATGAGAGAGAAAGAGAGAGAGAGAGAGTTTGAGAGACATACAGACAGACAGACAGACCTTGGAACATATAACTCTAAATGGGATGTCTCTATCAAATTCTTCTGCTCAGAGCTCAGGGAACTCCATAGAATAGGTGGCAGAAAGAGTGTAAGAGCCAGAGGGGATGGAGAACACCAGTAGAACAAGGTCTTCAATATCAACTGAGCAAAGCTCCCATGAACTCACAGAGCCTGAAACAGCAAGCACAGGGCCGACACTGGTTTGCACCAGGTCCTCGGCATATACATTATAACTTTCGATTAGTACTTTTATAGGACTCCCAAGTGTGAGAACAAGCGGGTCTCTGATTCTTGTGTCTGCTCTCGGGGCTCTTTTCTGTCTGTTGGTTTGCCTTGTCCAAATTTGGTGTGATGGTTTTTGTTTTTATCTTATTATATTTTATTTCATTATTATTTTGTTATCTCTTAAAAGCCTATTCTTTTCTAATGAGAGACATGAAAGGAGTGGATTTGGATGGGAAGGGATTTGGGAAGAAACTGAGAAGAGTAACAGGAGGGGAAAGAGTAATTGGGATATATTGTATGAGAAAATAATTTATTTTCAACGAAAGGGGGGAAAGAAAGTGAAGAAAACATAAAAGAGTACTTACTGATAGTAAAGTCCTTTCATAATCTTAATACTCTTAATATTATTTAGAAGGGGTTGCTATGGCACGAATTCAAATTGGTCTTAATAATAAAAACTCAGCCAGATACTGGGGTAAATGCTGAAAGAACAATAAATGAGCCAGCCACTAAAGAGACTTCTTACCTACACCAAATCCTCAGTGAGAAAGAGACCAAGCTCCTGTCTCCACCTCGTCTTATTTCCTCTCTCTGTCCCACCCTATTGCTTCCTGTTTCCTCCTCCCATGCTGGAATTAAAAGTATGTGTCACCACTGCATGGCCTCTAGTGGCTAGCTCCTCACTCTGATCTCTAGACAAGCTTTTATTGTGAGAGTACAAACAAAATATCACCACAGGTAGCTGAATAAACTTCAGAAAAGTTGAGTCATTCTATGTTTCTGTGGTAATAGTATAAAAGCTTGTGTGGAGGGTTAGATTTCAATGTGTAGGCGTCAGATGTACTTTCACTATGGATACCATTGAAATATTCATCATGAAATACATGGCATCAATAATGAGTATAGAAAAAATAACAGATAGGTTACTGGTTAAAAATATGTATTCAATAGAGAAAAACCAAAAAAATAATAATATGAAGTTCCACAGCTTATGATTGGCTGTAGTAAATGTATAGAATTTCATTGAAATGTATATACACTGGGTATGATTTATTTAGGAGCATGATTTTTTGCAAGTTCTTCATATTAAAAAAGATTCCCTTGATGATAGTAACTAGAATCCTGGTAATCGCTGTCATGACCTTGTCAATGTTACCATGAAATATAAAGAAAATGCATAGATTACTATGAAGTTATTTTGTATATGTAGAATATGAAGCATAACACTTGGATAACTACATTGTAGAATATTAAATGTAATGGTAAATAAAAACAAAATTTCACACACACACACACACACACACACACACACACACACACACACACACTGTCTTTTGTAGAGCTATCTAACCAAATGTATTGTAAGCATTGTACGTTTTTAGGTCTTAATTATTTATTTATTTATTTATTTTTAAATTTTTATTTTTATTTTGCAATACAATTCAGTTCTACATATCAGCCATGGATTCCCTTGTTCTCCCCCTATGGCCCCCCTCACCTTCCCCCCAGCCCAACTCCCATTCCCACCTCCTCCAGGGCAAAGCCTCCCCCGCGGACTGAGATCAACCTGGTAGACTCAGTCCAGGTAGGTCCAGTCCCTTCCTCCCAGGCCGAGCCAAGCAATCCTGCTTAGGCCCCAGGTTTCAAACAGCCAACTCATGCAATGAGCACAGGACCTGGTCCCACTGCCTGGATGCCTCCCAAACAGATCAAGCCAATCAACTGTCTCACCCATTCAGAGGGCCTGATCCAGTTGGGGATCCCTCAGCCATTGGTTCATAGTTCATGTGTTTCCATTTGTTTGGCTATTTGTCCCTGTGCTTTATCCAACCTTGGTCTCAACAATTCTCGCTCATATAAACCCTCCTCATTCTCGCTAATTGGACTCCCAGAGATCCACCCGGGGCCTAGCCATGGATCTCTGCATCCAGATCCCTCAGTAGTTGGATGAGGTTTCTAGCACAACAATTAGGGTGTTTGGCCATCCCATCACCAGAGTAGGTCAGTTCGGGCTGTATCTTGACCATTGCCAGCAGTCTGTTGTGGGGGTATCTCTGTGGATTTCTGTGGGCCTCTCTAGCACTTTACTTCTTCCTATTCTCATGTGGTCTTCATTTACCATGGTCTCCTATTCCTTGTTCTCCCTCTCTGTTCTTGATCCAGCTGGGATCTCCCGCTCCCCCAAGCTCTCTTTCCCTCGACCCTCGCCCTTCATTACCCCCACTCATGTCCAGGCTGTTCATGTAGATCTCATTCCATTTCTCTGTCATTGGGCGATCCCTGTGTCTTTCTTGGGGTCCTGTTTTCCAGGTAGCCTCCCTGGTGATGTGAGTAGCAGTCCAGTCATCCTTGTTCCACATCTAGTATCCTGCTATGAGTGAGTACATACCATGTTTGTCTTTCTGAGTCTGGGTTACCTCACTCAGGATGATTTTTTCTAGATCCATCCATTTGTCTGTAAACCTCATGATGTCATTGTTTTTCTCTGCTGAGTAGTATTCCATTGTGCATATATACCATATTTTGTTTATCCATTCTTCAGTTGAAGGGCATCTAGGTTGTTTCCATGTTCTGGCTATTACAAACATTGCTGATATGAACATAGATGAACAAGTGCTCTTGTGGTATGGTTGAGCTTTCCTTGAGTATATGCCCAAGAGTGGTATAGCTGGATCTTGGGGGAGACATCACCATAATTTGGGTCTTAATTTTAAACTTTTTGAACTATGTTACCCTATCCCATCTTTTATCATATATTTTTGATCATATTAATTAAGTACAAATTAGTAACAATGTATCCACGCCTTGATGACTAGCATATAAGAAAAAAAATCACTATGACCACTGTTTTCTAATCACCCATAATTCTAATTTTCTAATTGATATGATAAATATAATCTCTACTCAAAACTGCTTACTATAGTATAGTATCTGCAACTTTTAGAATTAAAGTTGCATGAGAATATTTATTAATATACTGATATATATATATATATATATATATATATATTTTTTTCTTTCATGACAATAACAAGTGGCCACCAATTCTGTGAGATTGTTGGTACTTGCTCTTTGCTTTTCTTGGTTATATATGCAATATCAAAATCCTAAAAATCATGTAGTCTTTTTTGTCTGGGTTTTGAGGGAAAACATGAAAAATGTTCTTTTTTTACAAAATATGAAAAAAATTTCAGGGGAAGTGAAATAAATATTTTGAAAAAAGTCATTTGTTTTTAGAAAGGTTCCTTAAATTCACCTGTCATTTAGCTTTGAGCCTTTTCTCACTCTTAATCAGGAAGAGAAGAAGCAGTAGTGAAAAAAATTTTATATTTGACACGGGATTTCATTGAACAGCAGTGTGTATCCCATTCATTTCCTCTGTACTTTGTGTTTACTTGCTCCAATGTCATGCAATTCAAAGCAATTTTATCTTCACTAAGGATGGTTTAAGTCATTTTTGCTTTTGACTGACACATAATGATATGAAGTGACAGACTCTTTAAAAATGACATATATGCATTCCACCAGTTATTTATGAAAAATTCCAGTTTCCATATCTTCTCAAAAACATTTCACACACCACACACACACACACACATACACAAACACACACACACACATTCACAGACACACACACACACACACACACTCACTCACAGACACACACACTCACACACATACACACAACACACACATACATACACACATACACACTCATACACACAAAAACATGCACACACATACACAAACATACACACACATACACACACATACACACACATACACATACACACACATACACACACATACACACACAAACGTACACACACATACACACATACACACACACATACACACACATGTACATACACAAACACGGTTGGAGTTTCCCTTTTTTGATAGTATTATTATTATCAACATTAAATAATTTCACTAGCATCTATTTTATGCACTTGTGTCATCTATGGTCTTTGCTCTTTAATGTTTTACCTTAAATATTTGCTCTTTTAAGAAGGTGTAAGTTGGATATGTGGGGAAGTGGGGGAGTTCTAGCAGGGGACTGGGGAGGGAAGCCATGATCAGAATACATTGTATGAAAAATCGTTGTTATTATTATTATCATTATTTTCAAGACAAGGTTTCTCTGTGTAGCCTTGGCTGTCCTGGAACTCACTCTGTAGCCCAGGCTGGCCTCGAGTGCACAGAGATCTGCCTGGCTCTGCCTCCCGGGGATTAAAGGCATGTGCCACCTTCGACCAACAAAAAAATTATTTTTAACAACAACAACAACAAAAAAAAATCATCTGCTCTTACATTTTTCCAAAAGTTTGAAGTATTTATATATATATATATATATATATATATATATATATATATATATGAGTAATTTAATTAACATCTGCATAAGTTTAATCATTGTCTCACTGATATACAGTTGTCCCACAAAAATAGTGTGTGTATGTGTATGTATGTGTGTATTATGTCTCTGTGTGTATATTGTATGAGCACACAATTATGTCATATGTGTATGAGATACATATTATATATCTCTCTTATATATATAGTGTATATGTGTATAGTTGTGGCTAAGTGCACATACTTGTTTATGTTCCAATGCCAAGCACTGATGTCAGATATCTTCCCCTCTTACTGTCTACATTTTCTGAGTAATAATCTCTGATAGAATCTGGAGCTACCAAATGGATAGAATAGATGGTAACGAGATCTTTGTATTCTTCTGCCTCTGCTTCTTAGCATGAGAATCATGGGCATGTGTCATCACTTCTAGAATTTTCTATGAATGCTGGGGACCTGAACTCAGCTCTTCATTCCTGAGAAGTAAGCACTTTACCCCCAGAGTCATTTCCTCCATGCATACATTTAACATTGATTGAAAGAATTTCCTTCCTCATTACATTTGCTGGTCCTTTTTATGAAAACAGTTGATCACAATGTGTAGGTAATTTACGTATCCCAATCCCAATCCATTCTTCTGTATGCCAGTCTATTTGCCTGAAGACACCACAGTGACAATTCCTGCTTTATGATAAATTTGAAATATAGAAATAATAGTGCTATTACTACCATGAATTTCTTGCAATACTATATAAAATACAAGTGAATCACATTTAGAAAATAAAAAGTTGAAAATACAGCTGTGTTTTTGATAGATTATGTATATTAAGTCCAAGAACATCACCATTATAAAAATAAGTATTTCCATGATTAGTTAGGCATTCATTAATATTTTCCATAATTTCTTTCAACAATGTTTTATATGTATAACAAATAAATCTTGTAGCATTAACTATACTATGTAGCATTTTATTATTTTGATGATCTGTAAATGAAATTGTTCTGATTTCATGTTTTTTAATATTTTTACTATTAGTGTATAAAAATAGAATTTTTTTTCATAGTAATCAGTTACTGACACACTTTAGATTTTTCAAATATCTAATTAAGTTTTTCTTATTCAGAGTCCATCACCTTCTTTCAACATCTATTTTAAGCACATCTCCAGCTAGTTTCCAAGTGATGATGCTCCATCTAAATCATTTGAGGTTGTAGATGGTTCTAAAGGACATGCTATTATAGAAACTAGATAATAAAATAAAATAAAAAATGTGTTTTACTGAAATAAAATACAAAACTACATTAAAACACAAAGTTTAAAAATGTCTAAAGAATGTTTAATATCTAAATTATCTTCATAGCTGGGCCAGTTATATTAGATCTATTTGTAGTGAAAATATCAAAAATATATTTTGGTGCTATTTTCCCATTCCAAGGTGGTGTTATTCACATTTTGTAGGATCATGAAGTACTAGCACTCACCTCTTTAATATACACACACATATACACCACACACAAACACAGACTCACCACACACACATACACACACACACATACACACACACACACACACACACACACACACACACACACACACACACACAAACCTGACCTCATCTACTGCCCACCCCAACCAGGACAGCACAAAACCCACAAATATATAAACATTGAAGAAATAGTCATGATTATAAATGTGAATTTTTTTCTAAATTCTCAAAATTTCCTGTGATTTAACTAGGCCCATGGAGTCCTATCTCAATACAATACAGTTTTAGTTTTGATTCACTTATTTTAGCTAATTCTTTATATGCTACAATAAAAGATGTATTTTGGCTTTATGAAAGTTGGACTGTGCATATTTAAGCAATAAAACAATTCCATCCAGGAAGATACCTGGGCCCTCCATTTTGAACATAGACAATTTTGTTCTGCATGGTCTGGTACCTCCATATTATGTACATTTGCTTAATTTCCCATGGTGATACAAATTCTCCGTATCTCTAAAAATCTCTAATTATCATGTCTAGGTCTGTTTCCAGAATCTTTAGTGTTGAATATACATGAAATTATTTTTAGCATGTCCTTCATATAACCTCAAAACTGCAAAAGTTGAATTAGCTTATATCATACTTATTTATTAACATTCTGATTTATGTTATTTAGTATTTGTGTATCATTTCTTGCAACTCATAAGTTTGAAGACTTTTTACTTTTTTATAGACTCATATTTAGAAAATAACTTATTTTTTCTTTCATTATCTCTATGTTTATTACTAAAATCAAAATGAAAACAACTTAAGTATAATCATTATTAAAAAAGAAAGATAATAAAAAGGTTTCATTAAAATTTCAAGAACTAAACAAATTGAAATTATTTTATACTTTATTATTTTCCATAGATTAGAGTGTATTAGAGGTTATGTCAAATGAAAATAATAGGTGCAAAACGATACTTGATCTAATGCTCTAAGATCTAACATTTCAACAATTGAATAAAAAAAGGAAGAAAAAAGAAAAATAAGAGAGTTAATTTGAAGAAATATTGAGAGACTATCTCTGAGAAATAAGATTCTGACATTGATACCAATGGCTGTCAGCCACTAAAGTATGATTAAACATATTAGGTCAAGCACTGTTTTATTAGCCGTATTACAAGGGAGATGACATATTGAAAATCTTTAGCACTGGTTTCCTGTCAGTGGTGAAAAATTTTATGTTAACATGATATCAACCTCTCCGTTCCAAGAGTTATTTGTCACCTAGAATATATTGAAGTGGTGACCAGATGACCAGCAAAGGAGATTGATTTTGACATAAAATAGTCTGGATAAAAAGTGAATCAGACAAGAAGGTGGATTGATACCTAAGCTGAAGCCTGAGTCCAGAAATGAGGAACGTTTAGCCAGCAACTAAGAAATAAGTAGAAAGTGTCCTTTGAGGACTAAAATATACTTTTGTACAGCCATTGAGCAGGGCAGAGGTGGCCACCAACTGAGGCAAGTACTGAAGTCCCTGCTCCGTATCCCAAAGACAAGCAAGATGCTCAGACAAAGCCGCTGTTTCAAATTGGCTTGTATGGAAGGTATCTGTGATCTAGGGTCCTGTTAGCATCTGTAACCATCATGTGTAACCTTCAGGAAACTTTTATTACTGGAACTAAGGGGCCGGGAGTTATGCAGATTTCCCGACAAGAAGACAGAGAGGGAAATATGCTATGACTAGGTAACAAGGATAGTAACAAGATTTCCAAGCTGCCCGGCTTCTTTCCCCCCATCTTGACTTGAGACAGAAATCGGGCAGTTTACAACTTTAGGTTTAGGAGGTTTTTTTCCTACCATAGTAAGGCCTGCTGCTGATGAACTGGCTCAGCAAGTTCAAGGACATGTTTATACGGCATTTTTGAGCCAATCAGTCATCCTGCCTTTCTTCAAAGTGACCAACTCTAACGACTAAACCCTTTGAAGATCCTTCAGTGACTGGAAAACCACCAGCCCTCAAGGAGAGATCATATTGACTTCTGGAGTCTCGTTTCTGCTTTGTGGAGGGTCTTGCTCTCTCCCTCTCCCTCTCTCCCTCCTTCTCCCTCTCCCTCTCTCCCTCCCTCTCCCTCTCCTCCCTCTCCCACCCTCTGTCTCTCTCTCTGTCTCTCTGTCTCTGTCTCTCTCTCTCTGTGTGTGTGTGTGTGTGTGTGTGTGTGTGTGTGTGTGTGTGTGTGTGTGTGTGTGTATGCTGAGTTTGGCATAGTCTCATCATTAACAAAAGCCTTTCTTTACTAGCTGGTTCTGCCTGCTCTTGTTTCCCTTGCTTGAGAATTTCTCCACGCTACCCATTACACTGAGATTTTTCCTGTCTTTCAAAGGGCAGAGAAAAATGACACGATCAAGAGCCCTATATGGTAACAGCACATTTTCTTTCCCATGTCTTTAAATCTCCAGCGTTGAACTTAATGTATGACTTACTTTTCATAGGTGTCTTCCTCTCCCATCTACCTTGATAGTCTTGAACTTCTTCTCATTTTTCACAGGATGCTGTTTCCTTCTCCTTATCACAATCGAAATACAATTTCTGCCTAAAACTGGTCTTTACACTTTTGCTTTGGGCCATGTTCCTATAAACAGAGATTTGTATCAACCCTCCCTTCCCTGTTCTTTGCATGCACTTTCCACTTTTTTAAAAATCTGGTTCCATGCTGCCATTTGAATGTGAAATATCCCCCACAGGCTGATGTGTTTTGAACATTTGCTTTCTCAGTTAGTGGTGCTGTTTTAAGTTGGGGTGGGAGGCTGACTGACCTGGGCCCTCGGGTAAGGCTTGGAGGTTATACCCCTCGATTCCACATACATTCTGAAGTCTCTGCTTCTTGGTTGGTTGTGATGGGAAACAGCTACAAACTCCCACTGGCATGAGCCAAATCACAATGTCATGCCAAACTCTTTATTGTGTACTATATATCCTGTGAACTGTGAGCCAAATAACTTCAGCTCACTTAAAGTGGCAATGAAAGGTAATTGATTACAGAGACATAGGAGCAACAAATCTAATCTAATACAAATAAGTTGAGTTAATCAACATTTATTTAGCACCCTTCCTTTCCCTCTGTTTCTTTCCTTTCTTCCTATCATGCTTCTCAACAAAATCTCTGAAAGGAACTACTTAGCATCTCTGACCTTGTCATTTACCATTCACATCTCCACCCCTCTCCTCCCCCAGTCTGGCAGTCAGCAGTCTCCACCTCTGCCATGGGGAAACATAATCTTCCCATTTGTCAAAATCTTTTCAATGACATTGGATAAATAGGCCTCAGCCCTTCATATTCTTAGTCATTTTACAGATTGGATTATAGTGTCCAAATGCCCAGAGGCTCCTCTTCCTCTGGTACCCATTCTATGGCTTGTTCCACTCTACATTATGAGACCACTGCCCCCATTCTGTCATTTTCCTTTTGTCTCCCTAGTGTTCTGACCATGCTCTTTATTTTCTCTTTCATCTTTTAGATATTTTATAGAATATTTTTATAGTTCTATGATCTCAGTCACCATTACCTTACTTTTGATTTTTCATCTTAACCTCTCATGAAGATAACACTAAGGGATTTAGAGGACCATGTGGAGCTGAGTAGGATGCACAAATGAAGCAATATCCCAGGCAAAACCCAAATGTGCATGGGAATTTCACTGCAGGGCACTTCCTACTCAGTGAAATGACAGGTTCAAAGCCATTTGCTAAGGGCTGTGTACCTGACTGTGACCATGACAACTATCAAACAAAGATGGTGATTTTGTCTGACTTCAGTTGCTAATGTCCAGGTTAACCTTCTTGGTATTAGGTTTTATAGTTCTTATTAGCCTCAACACACACACACACACACACTTACAGCAGACCTTAATAGCACAATTTGAGGGCCATTGTTTTAAGACTTAAGTGGGAAAGGACTGTAGCTAGAGTTTTCCTGCCTGGCCCACAGTCAGGACAAATCTCTCTCACCTGCCAGTCCCACAGCCGCTCAGACCCGACCAAGTAAACACAGAGACTTACATTGGTTACAAACTGTATGTCCGTGGCAGGCTTCTTGCTAACTGTTCTTACAGCTTAAATTAATCCATTTCTATAAATCTGTACCTTGCCACATGGCTTACCGGCATCTTCACATGCTGTTTCTCATCATGGAGGCTGGCAGTGTCTCTCTGACTCAGCCTTCCACTTCCCAGCTTTATTCTCCTCCTTGTCCCGCCTATACTTCCTCCTGCCTGACTACTGGCCAATCAGTGTTTTATTTATTGACCAATCAGAGCAACACATTTGCCATACAGAACATCCCACAGCAAAGGACAGTCTTCATCACATGCAAATACGTTTGCCATTAGCTTCATAAAACAGAACCATTTAGTAAATGGTACTCTTTCACACATTAGTCAGCTCGGGTTACCATAACACAAAGCCACAGGCTGAGTAGCCAAAACTTTCAGACATTTCTCACAGCCTGGAGGCTGTGAACCCAAGATCACATCAACACCACAGAGGGCTTTATCACATAGGGTTGCTTTCCTCTGCATTCTCAGAGAGGAGAAATCTAGAAACACGAATGTCCCCTCTTACAGGAACTAATCCGTTCATGTGGGACTGTCATGATGGCAGTGTCTCCTTGTCCTACATACCTTCCAAAGGCCCCACCTCCTAATGTCATCACAATAGAGATAGGACTTCAGAACTTGGGGTATGACACAGACTAGTTCACAGCTAGGAATTAATATAAATATTTTAGTATAAAATTTTACTAATTCTTTGAATATTTCATGGGTTTTGGTCATATTTACCCCTATCCCTTTTCTAACTCTTTCCATGTCTACCCAAAACTCTCATATATATTTTAAAAGTATTATTTCTTTGTCCAGCATCACTAATTTAAAATTAAGTTTAATATCTTTTAGAGAAAGAGTAAGGGAAGACGTAGTTTTTTGAATTTCATTTTTTTCAAAGTGATATAAAAATGGTTTAAATTATCTGAAAATACACATGCACACATATTTCACATACATACATATATACACATATGAAAACAAGCACAATGCATGCATGCACAAACCTACACATCCACGTATATGCACATACACATACACACACTCACACATGCACACACACAGATTTACATTCATGAACACACACACACACACACACACACACACACACACACACACACACTCTCTAGAATAGTAATCCTTAACCTTCCTAATGCTGTGACCCTTTAATACAATTCTTCATGTTGGGGTAACCCCCAATCATAAAATTATTTTCATTGCTACTTCATAACTGTAATTGTGCTACTGCTATAAATTATAATGTAAATAAATGTGTTTTCTCATGGTCTTAGGTGACCCCTAGGAAAGGATCTTCAATGACCAACAGAGTCATAATCCATAGGTTGAGAACCATTTTTTAAAGCAAACATCTGTAGAACCAGAACTTGTGCCCTAGAATTTTAGCATTGGTTCACAATTTACTTAAAAATGAAACAAATTGTTTGCATGTGTGTGTGTGCATGGCATGTAATGTGCTTGTGTGTATGTGTGTGTTATTTTTTTCTTCAAACCCATCTGAGTAATAATTTTTTAACCGATCTTTTAGATCATTTTTGAGCCAGAAGCATTTTCCATGTTTACCAGCCCGACAGCAAATAGTAGGGAAAAGGATGTCTGACTTAAACTGATGTCTTCAAAGGGTGTTTAATTTGAAGAAGAAATTATGAAATCAATTATTCTTTCATAGGACCAGCTTTAATTTATTCTTGAATTACATTTCTTTTTTCATAACTGCTTCTTGAAGTGCCCTACAAAAATATAGTCACAATGAATTTTGATTTTTCAGATTGTTTCTCTTATCCTTAAGACATTTAGCTCTTTCCACTCTGAAAGTATAGCTCCCACTGTACTCTTCCTTTATCAGAAGCAGAAACAAGCTAGAAAGAATCAGTGGACCCCAGAAGTCAGCATCCCTCACAAGTGACAGGAAGTATGAATAATGAATAGCTCTGTTACCCTGTCTCAGCGGCATCATAAGCTGAGCCACAGCCCCCTTTAAAGTGGGAGCATGCTCACTGCGGCTATCTCCCGGAGCAATTTTCAGGACTGGCTATCTTTCAGTGCAGCCAGACTATCCTCTTCATAGTGTGGGTCCCATGAATATCAGCAGGCTTGTTACAGCTCCAAGTGAGCTGACAGCTGCCAAGCTTGCTAACCAGAGATTTCATTTTCATTACCAGTAGGTGAACTGCTCCATGGGTCTCTTATTAAGGTCAGTCTGATTCAATAGCCTTGAACTCCTTGAAGCCAGACTACTTTTTTTTCGTTTTCCCTCTCTATCTTTTTATGGCTATCATCTGTTAACCAGGTAAATGCCATAATAAACTAGCTTTTTACAACAGGGGACATAAAAATTTAACCCTGGTCTTTCTTATGAAGCATTTTCAGATATTTTAAAATTAAAATTGCATTGCTCACAATAACTTAAGGGTTTTCTAATTACGGAAAATATCATCATCTACACACAAGTCTTCCATACCTTGAGTATGCACAGCATAGAATTATAACATATAACAAAGAAAACATATCAGTTTGGGTGTTATAATTGATAAGATAAAGAAATAAATTCCATGGCTGGGACCAACCGCAGAACAGAGAGACTAAAGAAAATAGTTAATTGTGAGACTGCAAAGAGAATTACAGAAGCTAAGCCAAAGGAAAATGAAATTGACAGATAACAAACAGAATATGAGAGAGAAGGAGAAAAATAGTAAAGAAGACAAAGGGTGTGACTGAAAAAAAGGAATAAAAACATTGTCTTAAAAGTTCTGAAATTCGATAATATGTATAGTCAAATAAATTTTAGGGAGCTGAGTACACTCTAAGCAGTTTCAGGAGTCCCCAAACAGCTCCCTCAAGTAACTAGAGAAATGTCAGTGATTCTACTAAGTCTTTTCCGTAAGACAGAAAAGGAATACATACTTCTAAAGCCCTTTTATGAACCCAGAACTACCTGGAAACAAAACTTAGACAAAGGGAATGAGTAAGCCTGTACTACAGAATGAGAAAATAAAACTCCATTACAAAAGAAAATGAAAGAAATGGGGATAAAATGCAATATATTCAACACTGAACGTAAAAATAAGTTTATTTTAGCATGCAGCATTGGTCCAACATGTAAAAATCAATAATGTTGCTTACTATATTAACAAGTTGAAGAAGAAAAATCATGTGATCATGTCAAGACAAAAATTGCATTTGAAAAATTCAGCTTCTATCTGTCCTTAAGCACATGAGGAACTAGGAGTAAAGGGTACCGCCTTCAGTGAGATAATGCACATGGCAGACTGGCAATAGGTAATACCAAAATTTGTACTTAATGACCAAATTGTGTTGTTCCTAAAATCAGGAATAAGGCTAGAATGCACATTATCCCCTTTGTTTGTTATAATATTGTTAAATATTATCGTGCTATAAGTTATAGTTGAACTAAATCAAAATATAAAGCCTGCATATGATAAAGAAGAAAAAACATGACCTACCTGTGAATGGTATGATGGCACTGATAAAATCTACCAAGAAAAGTCACTTAGAACTATAAACTGCAGTCAACAATCTCAGAGCTTAAAAGGTGAATAATAAAAAAACTAATTTTTGATTATTGCAACAGGATCTTACAATGTAGCCCTGGCCAGCTTGGATCTCATTATATAAAACAGGGTGACTGAAAACAGACAGAAATCTGTTTGTTGCACCTCCCACATGATGCAATCATATTAATATCAATAATCAATTTGATCTCTATATACTAACAATAATCATGTGATATATATATATATATATATATATATATATATATATATATATATTATCAAGATGAAAAAAATAAAACTCTTAACAAAATACAGGAGGTTTATGCTAAATATTATAAAATGCTGATAATTTAAAGAATATAGGAATATTATTCCTACAAATGTTCAACAAGCTTTTGCATGTTAAACCAGGCAGGGGTGGCATATGTCTTAATCCCAGAATTTGGGAGGCAGAGGCTGGCAGATCTCTCTGAGTTTCAGGTCAGTTCATTCTACAGAGCTAGTTCCAGGACAGTCAGAGCTACACAAAGAAACCCTGTCACACACAAACACACACACAAAAAAATTAAAAATAGATTTTTCATTTTGATTAGACTTTGTGAATCTTAAAGACTTCTTTAGCAACATGAAAAAGCAATGTGCCCACTGCAAGATGTATTTTATATAGTTATAGAAGTAAAACTGCAGTTTATTGGAGACAGCGATACAAAATTCAGTGTGTCATGGTAGTAAACCAAGGAATAGACCAATGACAGCATACCAAATTAACAGAAATCCAATAAAATATGAAAGAACACTTTCAACAATAAATACCGCAAATACCACTGAAGATACTAACAAAAACAAAACCTCCAATTGTCTTACAACTTTTTAAAGTTAACAAAAATTAAGGGAGACTTAAATGTAAAATTTGAAAATTATAGGAGACTGTCTCCAAAGTCTAAGACTGAGTTAAGAATCTTCAAATTTGGTAAGGAACGAAGTATCCATAAAAGACAAAGCATTTGTTTTAAATTTCATTCTATTAAAATTTTGGTCCTATAAAATATTGTTATGGCAACACAAAGACAAGCTATTGCAAAACACATTTCCAACAAAATATTGTCTTTAGTTTCAACGTATATAATTGTTAAATTTATGTATTTTTTTAAGAAGCTCAATCAGAAATGGTCATTTTACTGAAGTGGAGACACAAATGTCCACAAAGGTTTTTTTAAATAATTAGCATGCTTAGATGATAGAAAATTATCATCTAAACTCTAATAGAATATGATCTGCTCTTAAAATGGCTAAAGTGAAGTTGCTCACCAAATGTGCATGCACCCTCTCACACATTCCTGTATGAAAAGAAAAATACAGTCACTCAAGAAAAGCAGGTGTCTGGCGATATTTTAATTGTATTGAAATGTGATTTTATTTGTATGTTAATAAATAAAGTTGCCTGGGAGTCAGAGCAAGCCATAGCAGAAACTGGGCAGTGGTGGTGCATGCCTTTAATTCCAGCTCTTGGGAGGCAGAGCTAAGCAGATCTCTGTGTGTTCAAGGATACAGCCAGCATGGAGACACATGCCTTTAATCTCTATACCAACCATAGAAGACCTGGAGGTCTGTACAGACAGGCAGTTAGGAGGAGTTCATGTGGTTGGGTTTACAACCAATGAGAAGGCTGAATACAAAGTCTATAAAAAAGACAAACAGACAGGAAGTAGGTCTCTTGCTGAGGAAGATAGCAGCGGCAGTGAAGGGTAAGGTTTTTAGCTCTAAGCTATCGCTCTGACCTCTTGGGCTTTCATCTTTGCATTGGCTCTGTGTTTCTTATTTAAAAAGACGGTTTCATCTACACAGGTGAATTTTCTTAAAGCCTGAACATACAGTTACCAAAACTAATGAACAATTTTGATAATGCAAATGTTCTAAATTGCGGCTACTTATGTCAATATCCTTGTGTGAAACTGCACTGTAATGTAATAAAGTATGAGACTGTAAGGGGCTCAGGCCGTCATTCCTCCGTGTCATGGCTTACAGATACACGTAAATCTACAGTTCTCTTAGACTAAAAATAAAGGTCATTAATGGGAGGGAGAAAGTGAAAGGAGGAAAAGGTAAGTGGGTGGATGTTAATACATTCAAAGTATTATATATATATATATATATATATATATATATATATATACATATATATTATATAAAGGTATGAAAATGTCCTTATAGAACAGAGAATGAATACAAATTATTAATAAAATAAAATTTTAGGTTCAGTTAAAAATAAGTTAAATTAAATTCAGGTATGAAGCCTATTTCATATACCTTTTAAGGACACACTTGTACATTTTGAGATTTGAGTTCTAATTTGGGGTGCATTAAGATGATTGAAGTGAGGGAAAGTGATTACAACTCTTAGATTCAATATCTCCATCAAGTCACAGATAGCCAACTAATTGGAGGATATTTATAGCAAAACTGTATTCTTTGATTGTCCTGAGTTTCTGTCATGAATTTTAATAACTTTGCCTGGCTTTGCTTTTAGTGCACCCTCAATATGGTGGGCTGAATACCCTGAATACAAATTCTTAAACTTTCCATTAATCATTAAGAAGATGCTTTTGTTAGAGTGACAGTACTTTTTCATTTTTCTATTTGTTGAGGTTATAAATGCATCATTCCTCCCTTCCTTTTCCTCCCCATAGGCCCTCCTTACTCTCTTTCAAATCTATGACCTCTTTTATCATTAATTGTTATTACATGCATATATATGTATATATGTATGTGTGTGGCATACACATACAAACCACTCAGTTTGTATAGAATTACTTCTATGTATCTTTTCAGGGCTGACCTTTTGGTACTGGGTAAACAACTGGTGTATGTTTCCTGGGGGAAGACTATGTGTCCCATTCCTAGCATTCATTAGTTGCCTGTAGGTTTTTGAGTTGTGTTGACGCCTAACGGGATTTTCCCTGTAAGTACAGTCTTCACACATCATCAAGGCAATTTTTCTTTGCCACAGAGTGAGATCATTTGCAGAAAATCACAGCCAATCAAAATGCAGATTTGTGGAGTCCAGTTTCAATGGATGATACATCTACAAAACAATCCTACAACTAAGTCTCAGGGAATATTATGGAAAGGGGGGTGAATATTTTAAGAGACAAAAGATCAGGAAATTTGTTGTGAGATTTTTTTCCTAGAAATATTAGAATCTACACCCTTAAAATGTCACAATTATGACCACCTAAACATGAAATGAACAAGGATATCACAAATATACATGATGGTTCTTTTGAAGGCATCCTAACACAAGAAAATTCAAAGCAACACATCACTAAGCAGATGTCCGTGTTTAATAATCTGCTTCTGAAGACTGGGGTTGCAGGCTGAGGCAAAAGATCCAGAGTTCAAGGCTATCTGTGCTACATACTGAGAAAAAAAGCACCTTGCTGCTATGCTAGACCCCCCCATCCTTCCATATTCCATCAATCATGGAACATGATTTTTCCTCATTTCATGTCAGAAGAGGTTCTCTGAAAGTGATATTTATCAGTAGTCAACTTTCAAGTTGTCTTTATATTTTTAGACAGTCTTTTAAAAGTATGTTTAACCTAAAAAATGAATCTGCAGATAAATTTATTTGCCAGATAAATATAGTTTCATAAAAAGGTGAGAAGAAAACACAGAGGCTAATCTATTTATGACATGTAGTGATTGGGGCTTCAGTTTCAAGTGAATATCTTGAAACATTTTGCAACTGTCTTAGACATTCACATTATTCTACTGGGATTTATTTTGAATATCTAATTTGAAAGTATTGGCATAAATGAAAAAAAGTATAATCAATTTGGCTCATTTTATAATTAGTTATCCAAACCAGACTGGCCACTAGAATTATTTTAGTAGACTAGAAACACTTAAAATAGAAAACAATGCTGGAAAAGGTTCAAATATTGCTCTTTCTCATACAGGCTCCCTTCAACAGAGAATTTGAAATAAATGTACTTTGAGATTTTTCGCTTATCATTTTAAATTCTGTACTGTTTCATACTAGCAAGCAAAGATCACTGGTTGATAAAGATTCTCACTTCAAAATGCCAAATCTTCTTCTATGGCTAAAGTATTTTTTATCACTAAATGGCCTTGGTTCTACCATCACATCGCCCATTGGTGACTACCCTAATTGTCATCAGAGAGCCTTCATGTAGTACCTGATGGAAGCAGATGCAGAGATCCATAGCCAAGCACTGAGATAAGCTCCAGGAATCCTTTTGAAGACAGGGAGGAAGGATTGTATGAGCAAGGGCATCACCAGGAAACCCACAGAAACAACTAACCTGGGCTCATAGGAGCTCACAGACACTGGACTGCCAGCTAGGGAGCCTTCACGGGACTGGCCTAGGCCCCCTACATATGTATAACAATTGTATAGCTCGGTCTTCTTGTGGGAGCAGGACCTGTGTCTGACATGTTGGCAGGCTTTGGGGAACCTATTCCTCATACTAGGTTGCCTTACAAAGTCTCAATACAAGGGGAGGAGCTAAGTCCTACCTCAACTTGGTATTCCATACTTTGTTGACAACCCATGGGAGATCTGTTCCTTTCTGAACAGAAAAAGAGGAGGAGTGGATTGGGGGAGGTAGGGTGCAAAGATGAGGTGGGATGAGGGAATGGGAGAAGAGGGAGGGTAAATCGCAGTCAGGATATAATTAAATGAATAAATTTAACTAATAAAAAAATAACATCAGGGTGTTGTGGCCAGATCACAACCCCCAGAGAGACCACCGAAGAAGAGCATACTGGAATGCAAAAGCAAGGCTTTATTGGGGAGCAATGCAAGCCTAGGCAGGGACCCCATCAAGCACACCCAACACAGTGGAGGCTGGAGGAGGTGCCCGCCCCTCTGCAAGCTCAGTTTTTAAAGGCAAAAACCACAAGGTGACATGAGTTAGGGGTGCGAGTACAGGTACAATTCTGACTGGCTCACTTGTAGGGCCTTTCCAGAAACCTTATCTTCATCTTACTGCTAAGTAGGCAGTTGTTTGTCAGCATTTCTCATTGGCTGACTCCGGGTTGGGACATTCCATGGTTAAACAGTCACTACCAGATGGTTAACTTGATATCCTGTACTTTGTACTTTCTGGTTCCTGGAATTTACATCAGCAGTTGTGAGAATTTGAAAATCGAGCCTGTTTCAAACTGGGGTTAGGGACTTGCTTAAAATGGAGGTGCTTTGGTTCTTCAAGGAAAGGAATGCCAAAGCCACGGGATAGATGAATTTACCAGTAAGAATGGAGCAAGCAGGCTGAAAGCAGTTTCTTCTTCCATGTCCTTTTTTTCTTGGCTGCCACCAGAGGGTGACACTCAAATTTACGGTGGGATTTCCTGGTTAAAATAATCTGATTAAGAATGTCCCTCAGGGAGGGTACACTGGCTGAAGGAAAGAGCCAGCAGCTGGACCCCATGCCCAGCCCTGACCCAAGAAGGCACAACAACAGAAGAGCCAGCAGCTGGGGGTCAGCCGGCCATGACTATGACCACCTGTGCTCTACTCAGCCGAGTCCTGCTGGGGCCTGGGATGATGTCTATGGCACATGTTACCACCTATGGCCATATTGAAGCAAGTGGCCTGCACTGTCGCCTGAGACCATGGTGATGCAGTTCCACACGAACGTGAGTCCTTGCTGGCACCAAGGGCCACACGTGGGTCTGAGGCACCGATGCAGCCAGGGTCTATGTTGATGTCCATGACCCAACTTACCACCCAAAGGCCATGCAGAGGTCTGTGGGCTAGGTTCCAACCCAAAGTCACAATGACATCCATGGGTGATGCTGCCTCCAGGGGCCACATAGTTGTAAGCATCCTGCCCTGCCACATGAAGCCATGTTGAGGTTTGGGCCGGTGCTGCCACCAGGAGGCATGTCTGGGTCTGTGGTCCTACAGCAGCAGAGGGTCATATGCATGGTCTGTGCTACCACGAGAAACCTAGTGGAGGCCCATGATATCTGCGTTCCCACTGCTGACCATGAAGGGTAAGTGTTGGTTTATTTATGGCGCTCTTACCCTGTGAGGAAATGTCACAGAAACACAACAGAATCCACTAACAAGAGTTTTATTAAGATAAGGTAGAAAGACAGATGTGCATAGGCCTGTGGAAAGACACATGAGTGAAGTGGGGCCGGGAATCATGGTGCAGGCTTATAAAGGCTGGGACACGCCTGCGCACAAAGGCACATGTGGCTATTCCACGCGTGTGTGTAGATCACATGGTTGCGCTTAGCGCTTTACACAAAGCCACAGGGTCCTGGTCACGCGAGACATTTTGACCCAGAAATGACAAGGCAGAAGTGACTAGGTCCCACCAGGCATGCACGACCATGCCCAACCGTGGGGGCATGTTGTGAGTCCATATCAGTAAGTACACTACCTTTGATGAGCTCCAGAGAACACCACTGGACTGTGATATACCTTCCCCAGACCCCGCGACCTACTTATCCCTTTATTTGTAAGTTACCCACTAAATAAATCTTCCTTTTAACTACATGGAGTGGCCTTAATAATTTCACCAATATCTGGCACCCAATGTGGGGCACGAACCCATGACCCTGAGATTAAAAGTCTCATGCTCTACCGACTGAGTTAGCCGGGCACATCTGAGAGGGAGAAACATGCAAGGCTTCTGTGATAATACCTACTGTCACCCCAAACTCCACCCCAGAATAAAAAAAGGAAAGAACAATAGCCTAGGCAGGAAGTCACCAAAGAGAACTCTTAAAAAGTGTAAGGGACATGCAGAACTGTAGCTCTCCATAATTGACGGCTTCTAGCAGAGATATGGAAGGGGGAGGACTCAGTACTATTTAAAGGGTAAGACACTAAGAATTTGACCATGCTCCAGCGATTACGTAGATAACCATTTTTTTGTTTTGCTTTATTATTTCTTTGGGAGGGTCATCAGGAAGGCAGACATGGAAGGACTGCAACGGAATTATGATCAGGTTGTATGATGTAAAACTCCCAAAGAATCATTAAAAAATGTTATGTGGGGAAAAAAAAAAGAATGTCATTCAGATAAATACCTAGAATACTGGATTTTAGTTGATTCCACATCCAGTTAAGTTGATAACTAACCTTACTTATCACATCAGGATAGTGTCTGTGTTGGAAAAGAAGAACACATTAGGAAAAGAGTTTTAGATAAAAATAATAAAACATTTAAATATGGTCTTTTATGGTTGTTACTTTATGTGAGGGGGTCAACATGTGATATTCTCTGAGCATTCTGTGCATATATGCTATACTTAAATTGTTTTAAAATTACTGACTTTAAATTATATTTGGAGTATTTTTTCTTATTTAAATCATTTTTTCCTTTGAATTTATCATTTCTGACAACTTCATACATCTACACAATATAGCGATCATATTCATCCCCAGTATTCTCTTCTCCATTCCAGCCCTGCGTCTACTAGCCCTGCTCTTCTTTTCAAATTTCTCCTTCTTTCTTCATGCTCTTCCTTTTCATTTCATTTTTCTTTTTTCCTTCCTTCCTTTCTCCTCTCCTCCCATCCTTCCTTTCTTGCTCTTGCCTTCCTGCCTTATTTTCTTTCTTCTCTCTCTCTCTCTCTCTCTCTCTCTCTCTCTCTCTCTCTCTCTCTCTCTTTCCTTTCCTTTTTCTTTTTATACACACCGAGTCTAATTAGAGCTGCTTCTTTGAAATTGTGGTTTGAGATTCTTTTTGAATAATATCAGTTAGGAGGTTCAGAAAGTTTGGAAACCAGTGCACTTTCTATTTCCATTTTATTCTCATTTGAAAACAAAGTCAGAAGAAAACTGATTCTACTGCATTATTTCTACTCTTCCCTACATTATGTTGTGTGGGCTAGATAGATTTATTTACTCGAAGTTTGTGAGGTAGCTGCCTTAACTACATGTAAAAATGGCATGTTAAAATACCTGAGAATCATTAAAGTGAACAGTAGTTTTGTTTGATTCCTTTGCCATCATAAAGCCCCTTAAATTGTACAAGATTTCTGGTAAGCCAATAGTGCTCACAAAGGAAGCAAAATAGCACCCAAGCAAAGCAGCTGTGTTTAATGGACCTGAGGAAATGCTTTAATGTTTTTCAGTGGGTTTTGGATGGGTGCTGTTTCTATACTTTTTTTAAATATGCATATGATTCTGGGAAATCTAAAATGAGAGACTATTGGCACAGAGATTATTTACAGATGAGACTCTTTACATCTAAATGTTTCATACAACATTGTATGCTTTGAACTAGCATTTTGAAGAATATTGTTCATTTGCTTTGCAAAAATGACTGAAGTTGAAGAGGCAAATTTAATGAGTAAATCCATAAAAGTAAAAAGTTAAAACAATGAAGAAACACTAGTCATTTCAAGGTTTTTGTCCCTCTTCATTAGATACATCAAATACCAAGTGCTGAAAGGGGGTTTCAATCCCAATAAACATTGTTTAGCATTTTATCTTGATCTGCATATTATTTTCTTTGTATATATAGTCTGCTGGGAATAGAATGACAGCTCACTAATAAATTCAGAGGAATAGCTTTAACCTCTGTAACATAAAGTGGCAATCAAGCGACTATACTAAAGTGTATGCACTGATTCTTTTAAGATTTAGCTTTTGAACAATTACTGGCTGTGATGCACACAAGTGACTGACACACATATGTAGAAGGACATAATGAGGACTTACTGCATTATCTGTAAAGGCTTCTCTTGCTTTGGAAGCTGAAACCAGTGACAGTAGAACTTGGTAGTCTTTGAAATCTTGTCTTTTCCCCTTGCAATCAGGCTGTGGGCATATATCAAAAATAGCTACGTTAACATGAGCCCTGATTGCAGCACCCAGGCCTCCATCATTAGCACTCAGATTTCTTAGCAGGGTCACGTTATTAGAAGGTGTGCTTTAGGCTATCCCATTTTTCTTTTGTAGCTAGAGCTTTTCCTGCCTGGCCCACAATCAGGACAAATGTCTCTCACCTGCCAGTCCCACAGCTGTCAGACCCAACCAAGTAAACACAGAGACTTATATTGGTTACAAACTGTATGGCCGTGACAGGCTTCTTGCTAACTGTTCTTACAGCTTAAATTAATCCATTTCCATTAATCTATACCTTGCCACATGGCTCGTGGCTTACCGGCATCTTTACATGCTGTTTCTCATCGTGGTGGCTGGCAGTGTCTCTCTGACTCAGCCTTCCACTTCCCAGCTTTATTCTCCTCCTTGTCCCACCTACACTTCCTGCCTAGCCAATGGGCAATCAGTGTTTTATTTATTGACTAATCAGCAACGCATTTGCCATACAGAACATCCCACAGCATTCTTTCTTTCATGTTCCTCCTGTTCATTCCATTTGAGTTGCTTGTGTAAGAGAAGTTTCATCATGGAGGGATAAAACTGGAAGCATTGAGCCTCAGTCATGTGATTGACATCCTATCTCACCAGCTTTGGTCATCAGCTTGGCCAGAGTAGAATTGAATGTGCTTATTATGCTCTTTCTTTACCCCAAAGAAACCATTCCATCATCAAAATCTAGAGGAAGCAGAAATAGTATGAGGTTCATCAAGTAGCAAAAGACAAAAATGTAGGAAATCAGCTGCAATTTCAAGTGAAATTACATATTTAAACACAGCCAAGAATAGTGACAGAACAGTAACAACAGATGTCTTTTTTTATTAGAATGTATAATGTGGGTCCTGAGTGTGTGTGTGTGTGTGTGTGTATGTGTGTGTGTGTGTGTGTGTGTGTGTGTGCATGCGAGTGTGTACATGTATGCTTTTTTGTAGATTAAAGAACAAGATAGAATGAGATTTGAACACTACTTCATAACCATCTCTCTCTCTCTCTTCACATCTATTGAGAACAAAGAAATGGAAGCAAGGCAAATCTCACTGTCAAGATTGGATATCTGTGAAAATCAACACTGATCATCTCTTCTAAAGTGAAATCAAATGGAATAATCAGTGTCTCATCTACGATGAATGCAAGCATATATATGTATATTAGTGTTTACACACAGTAATGTTTATATCTAAGAAATGATAGATTGAGAGAAACAAAAACATCATTCCCTGAAGAGGTAAACTGTAAATTTTGCTACCTAGAGTCTTTCAGAAGAGAAATGGGAACATATTTTTATTGGTTGTAGTATTAAGGCAACTCCACGTAGTTAAAAGGGAGGTTTATTTTGTGGGGTAACTTACAAGTAAAGGGATAGGTTACAGGGTCCTGGAATGGTGTAATGCAGTCCAGCAGTGTTCTCTGAAAAACTCTGCTTGGTCTACATCCAGCATCCAGGATCCAGGAACCAAGATCTCGGATCTCGGGTCTTAAGGGCTCCTGTCTCAGCCCTGCCTTGTAGGCATGATAATTACTAAGGCCTCAATGGGGGTAGTACTTCCAGGTCAAAGCTGGAACAGCTGCCCACTGCATATTGTTGGCACCAAAAATAAGAGTATGAAGATGCAGAAGAGTGAACGGTTCCTTGCTTTGTTCTTCCTAGGCAGAAGCATTCTTCAAGGTCATTATTAAAAGCAAGAGCATCAGTGGTTTTGATTTCAGTTTCACTAGTGATTATGAAAGACGAGTAGCATATTGGAATCCCTATGCATGCTTAATTACACTATCAAATCTGTTAAATTTTTGTTGCCAGCTAGGGAGAAATAAGAAGACAGAGGGAGCAAATCACAAGACTCAAATAGAAAATGTTCCTCTCCTAACTATTCTTTTGTCCTCAATTTTTAATCTAAGAGTCAAATCTCTCCTCCTTCTTACTGAAAAAAAGTGTGATTAAATAAACAAGAATGATAACAATGGAATCTAAATTGTAACGTTAGGTTTCTGTAGATATGTAAGTTAGCATTTCTTATAAAATTCCCTCTCTTCTACAGGTAAAGCACTGTGGTGATCATAAAGGAAGATGATGCTGGGCACCAAGCTGCTACCTCTTACGTTCTCCTACACTATTGCAATATTGGCATGTACTCCAAAGTTCTACAGAAATAATATATTTTATTTATATACTTACATATAGGATATAAAAATGTATGAAATAAAATAATCTATAAAATAACTGTCACTTAAAAATTAGCATCATGTGGTTCAGATGATAATGATTCCTTTAATAAATGTGAAGAATTTTCTTTTTCTTTTATTTATCTTTTGGTTTTTGACAGAATATCTCATAGAACATAAAGTGTCATATAGTCCATGATCCTCCAGCCTTTAATTACTGACTACAGGTATTAAATATATCTCAGCACACATGACCTAAGAATTTTGTAAACTCTCACTAATGTTTTCTGTCTTTCTTCATATCACCATTTTGTGGTTCTCTTAAAATACACTAGGAGGTTGAAGAAATTCCACTGACAACATAATCTTTACATGATCAGCTCATCTTATTCAGGAGAAGATAATTTTGAAATTATAACTTGAACTAATTTTATTCATACCTGCTAAAGTGGGAATATATTACTGAAGTGATCTATAGAAACCACAGCAATACCCATACTTTGAAATATTGAAATAATTGTAGCTACCATTTAAAAAGCAATGGACTTCTTATTGATTGTGGTAATGGATAGAGGTGAGAGTATTTTCTTTGTATCCTAAGAAGGTTTAATATATAATGGACTATATTACTATGAAGTGTTGTGCTAGGGAAATAATTTCTCACCATAGAAGTGAGAAAATGTTATTAAAATCATATGATACCATGAGCCTTTCTTCCAGTAAGATGATGGTTAATCAATTTCTGGTAACAGACTGTATTAATATTAGTTGTTATCTTATTATTTTACTACTTTCTAGATGGGTTTTAGCACTTAGAATTCATTTTCTCTATTTTAAAAAGTCATCTGAGCATATTGGCTTGCCCTTCTGGCTCACTAAGTATTTCTGTGGGTTGCTTAGTCACTCTCCTGCCAAAAAAGTGCCAGAGTGGTTCTTCATATTCCTGAGAACTAAGGCTTAAAAATTCCTAATAAGTCTCCTATTAAATTGCTGTACCTGGTGTTATATTTTAATGAAATGCTTGGATCAAGCAAATGGACCCTTCTACTCTTAAGAGCTTCTAATTTGTACTTGGAGGAGAGCATATGAACTGGACAGTATGAAAAAAATCACAGCTAAAGTTTTACACTTTCATTCCCCTCAATAAGGGATGTTTCCATACAAACACCTTTAAGGAAGCCCTTCAAATCCATTTGTTCATGTCTTTGTCTGCTGTCCTTTCTCTCCTGTATGAACCATTCACTTAGAGAGAAATGCAGAATTCATTTGAATTCAAATGAGATTGAGATTAACATCACACACACACACACACACACACACACACACACACACACACACACACACACACACACAAGAGCCACATAAAAAGATGAAATTTTACTGTCATTTCTAGAAATAGATAAACTCATTTCTATCTCTGTATAGACAAATTTGATCTTGAGTATGAAAGAGCCCTGATCCTCTCCTCTGCCTTCTGTTATCTTTCTCTCTCTGACTGCAGAAGGTATTTTGATAGTGTTTGAAACGCCTGGGAGGGGTAACCAAGGCATCTTTTCTTTGCCAATATGAGACCTTAGTCCACTTACAATAAAAACAACTGCTTCTCAAGTCATTGAAAATGGCAGATTCTCACTACAGTGAGACATATCTTCTCCATTCCTTCATCCTTCCTTCTTTCCCTTTTCCTTTCCATCTCCTACCCTTCTTCCCTCTTTCCTGAGATCTTTTATATGTATCACCATGTGTATATATATATATGTATATATATATATATACATATATATATATTTATATGCATTGTAACTCAGTATTGTGTTATTTATTATGTATGTATTTACACACCACTGTATGAATGATGTTGTGAACAATAATTGGTTTATAAATATTGACATTATGTAGCCTGGTTACACATGAATAGTCTCAAAAGTCCAGTTGATGTCATTTCCTTTTGTAGAATAAATGAAATCCATAGCTTGGAAATATCAATATTTTGCTTTGTCTTATATTACAGAACTTCTAAATCTGTTACTTTGAACTTCTTTCTCACCTTATCTCACCATGTAGTGACTGACAGTGGCACCAAGTTCTCTCCCTTCTTCTTTCTAACCTCATAGAACAAATTCTCTCCATTTCACCAGCAATGTTTGACACTGAGAAGCATCCCGATGTGAAATCTTTCTTAGCCCAATTGTTTTCTGCTACCTAACTTTCTCTTATATTCTCATGATTCTTCTGGCCAGTCCTTGTCCTCTGGATGAATCTGTCTATCTAATAACATGCTACTATTGTTTCTAGAGCTATCTGCACAGAAACAAAAGCGGATCAGAATTCACAACAATGTACTATCTTGCTCTTTAGGTAAAAACAGCAGCTGCACAAGTTAGATCAAGCAGTTCGAGGGAGGCTCAGTTGACTGTGGATTTACTTGCTATAGATAGATACTAGTGTTTGGAACCCCAACAGATTCATTTTTTTGTCATTTTCTTATACACTGTCAAGCAGTTTTGCTGGGGATCATGTTAATTATGAGGCTTGCAAAACATCGTGCTTGAGTGAGAAACAGCATTTGTACCAATATCTCCACTTCTGAACTGCTGCGGGCTTTCACATGATCTCAGCAGCTTTCTTACAAGATGCTGTGTGAGATTTCATTTTGAAGTTAATCTTATTTTAGCATCAGATGCTCTCAATTAGCTGCTGTCTTTGTTTCATGAGGAATTGCTTTTGATTAGCAGATTTCCTTGTTTACATGGTTGCTCAGACCATATGCAGCAAGGCAACTAATTTGCTGTCCAACTGCTTTATTCCTACAGCGGAGATGGCAAGAGCTGCAGAGAGTTTTGTCTTTATTTAAGATATTATAGAGTAAACTATGCCAAAAAATTATTAAATAGAAGTAATTCTTACCTAACCTACAAATTGTGTCTTTACTTAATTCAACCACAACTACTTAAAAATAGGAAAACAAACAGGAAAGAATAATGTATTGAGAATTTTTAAAATAATGTTATCTTAATATTTACAAATTATAATTATAAACCCCCTAGATTCAGTATTTGTTTTTATTGCTTGGTAAAATAGACTCTTAATCAGAAATTGTAAATGTTTTATGTTTTTATGACCCAGAGCCAATGATCAAAATACAAATAAATACTTAAATACTTATTAGATAGTAAGGCTATTCAGGTTACAGCTATTGACATGAAATCTACACTATTCAATCTAAAATTCACAAGCAAGAGTATCATATGACCAAGAAAATTGTAGTTAAAATATTTAGATATTTTCATTAGTTTCAACTTAGAAGCATAGGCTGCAGTTGTTACTTCTAACCTTTTATTTTTTCATAACTCAAATAAAAGCAATCCTGTGCTGAGCCAGACTCAGTCCCTTGGTGTTGGTCATAGGAAAGTGTGGTGTCTTCACAGTGTTGTTTTGCAGCTGTTTGATTTTTGTAACTGTATTCAGTATTGTGTCTTTCAAGAGCAACATGCTGATGTCTTAGTTGTGATCCAATGAACTAAAGATTAATGAACTGTTTCTCATTATAGGGTAATCACAACCCTTCACTTGTGAATTTGAAAAGTAAATTTTGCTCTTAAAGTATAATACCTAGAAGTCTGATCCAGGTAAAATGCTTTGCAGATCACAATTCATTGTAACTCAGCAGCTTCCTGTAGCAGAACCGACACTGTGAGATCATTACCATCTTACACACTGCGAATCAGAAGTCCTACCTGCGTTTTGATGAGGTTGTACATCATGATCAACAGCTGAGTCTCGGGTTTCATTTCCTCACTCATACTCAGCAGCTGCTGTTTTATTATTGTTGTTGCTGTTGTTTGTTAAGTCCCATTGGACATCACAAGCACATTGATTAAAATAGCAAGAAGGCCTCTTCACCTTTCTACACCGCTGGCTTACTCCCGGTGGGACAACACAATGCATTACTAACAGTCATTGGTGAGAGAGACAGAGGAGATCTCAGCTAGGTCATTTGTGTTTAGGATTTGTTCCTTCTAAATCATGTTAAGTTTTAACAGCTCACTTGTCCAAACATTGGCAATCCAGTCTTCTGCCTCACCTGTTTCATGTACACTGTAGGAACTGACCTTGAGCCCGGGAGAAAGCTTGGCAAGTATGTTCGAGTTACAGAAACCACGTGGAAAATAAAAACTGGGTATGGTGAGGTTCACTTTTAATCCCAGTGCTGGAGAGCTGGGCAGAGCCAAATACTTGGAGCCTACTGGCCAGCTAGATTAGCAGTCATGGTGAGTACTTAACAGAAATTGTGAATGGCACCCGAGGAATGACACTTTGGGTTAGTCCTGAGACTCTGTATGCATATGACACATGCAGAATTATCTGTACACATATGCGCGCGCGCGCACACACACACACGCATGCACACACAAATGCACACAGATGAAATAAGATTGGACTTCATTTTCTCATACGTCAATTCCAACAAAGAGGCAAAGAGATTGTGGACATGTCTGCTTTTCTAGGGCAAAAGACACCATGAATCATATAGAGAAAAACAAGTGGACTTGAGTCTGTTTTTCTCACCGGCTTACTGCCTGAGGGCTCATTCCTTCCTCCAAGTTGAACGTTTACCTCACCAACCCTCTGCTGTATACATAAAGACTTCCTTGCTGTTTTTTTTTTTTCTGAAATTATCCCCCCCCCTTTTTTTTTAACATGCTGTTGGTCTATACAAATATATTTAAACATTTAAAGTGACTTTTTAATCTTTTAAATCACTACTATTTAACCTGCAAAATAAAATTATTGTTTTTTTTGGTTTTTCCTTATAGAGTGTTTGTTTCTTAATTCTTCTTTCATATATTACATCCTCATCACAGTTTCCTCTCCCTCTATTCCTCCTATCTCCACCCCCGAAACATTCCTTGAGGTTCACTCTTCCTCAGTTTCCCGTCAGAAAACGGCAGGCCTCCCAGGAATATCAACCAAACAAGGCACTTCAAGTTACAGTAAGTTTAGGGACATCTCCTCATATTAAGGCTGGTCAAGGCAACCCAGGAGGAGGAAAAGCGTGCTCAAAGCAAAATGTTGGCTATATATACATAGTTACATATAACAAAAATAAATAAATAATATTTAACATCTCACTCTCACTAACTTATTTTGTGAAAACACACTTGAAATTTCCTTCTTCAGTTATTTTTAGCATGCCATATTATTACTAACTGTAGTTACCTTGCTATGCATTACATACAAGTTTTAAAACCAACTAAACACACTAATTCTTTCCTTAGAGACATCTTTGTGCTTTCCCTCGGTGTGTGTGTGTGTGTGTGTGTGTGTGTGTGTGTGTGTGTGTGTGTGTGTGTGTGTATGTGTAGTTTGTTTCTAGTAGTTAATCAAAAGATAAACTCTTATCTTGTTAATAATATAAACATTTTCTTAAACAAGAAGCTATTTGGACAATTATTCATTCTTTCCTTCATTCTTTTCTTTCTTCCCTTGTATCTGATAAACATAGAATGCCAATGTAACATGAAATATACTAAATTTTATTATGGGTTCACTTCTGAAAATATTAAATTCTATACCAAAGTGAAAAAGTTTCTCAAAACATAGTTACACTGAGTCAATAAAACCCCGTATGATTACTTGTTAAATCCCAGTGTTACTGCGATCATACAAATAAAACCTTTCTTGTTGAACCTGTTGTAGTGTGAAGTCATCAAATATTTAGACTACTTAGTCCACTTTAACTCAAGCATTCCAATCATCTGTTTATACTTCTTTCCCTGTATTTGACACTATGGGACACTGACAAAATAACTGTCATTATAACCTAAGCTTGGTTTCAATTTCTATTTTCTGGCAAAAATCACCACGTCCCCATATCTAGAAAAACGCAAATAGCAATGCAGAGGCATTCAGTCTGAATAACTTCATTAACATTCAGTTATCAGACTGAGGTACTTCATGGGACTCATTGGGAACAAACTGTTATAATAAACCTTTGAGTGTGGTACCTCAGGAGAAGCACTACTTTAAAATGCTTTTAACAGTTAAAATATTTCTGAGTAATAATACTTTGATTCAAACGGAACTTTATATGTTTTGGTAGGTATAAAGATGCATATTTAAAATCAAGCTGTTTTACAGTTATTTGTTCAGTAAAACCTAATATGTAACTTATACTACAACAAAGCAATGTCCCCTCAGTTTCACTGTCATTAATAAAGAATAAGAGCAGTTGATTGTTGTGATATTTTCCTGGTAGAGTGTCTTGTTCTCTTTTCATCCTTTGAGAATCACAACTTTCAACTGACACTGCCAATAGAAAGTACTTTAAACTTTGCTTAGAAACATAAATTATTCATTCTTCAATTGAGATGAAAAGTTATCTGCATGGATAGTCTGCCTATTTCACAAATGAATTCTGGCAAATAGACCCTAAGCAAATTTTAGCAGTGTGTTTTTTCATGGCAAGTTCTAAGTAAAATAGAAAGTAAAAATTCTTTTTTTCCCCTAACACTTTCTTATACTTCCTTCTATTTTCTCATTTTTCTATTATGATTAGATAGTCCACCATATTAGAATAATTATTCTTCTGATGTTTCAAAGAAAAATTTAAATACTCAAAATTATTAACTATCAGGAATACAGTGTTAAGCACTAACAATCTTGGCAACAATTATCCTATTTTTCCATGAAGGCTTAGTGATTTCAAAATAGTACTCTTCTGGGTACTTCATGTTCTTACATTCATGAATCATCTCTTAGTCCTGCTTAAATATAAATAATTCTGGTTTTGACTTTCTACAAAGAAACAGAGAGGTAGGGATAACAGCATCCTTCACTAACTGCTTTGTCTGAATCTAAAGTGGATTTGGTGAATATCACTCTTCTTCTGCCAGAATTGTCATTGATGATGAATCAAACCAAACTCACTTATGAAAAAAATTGCAGATTTTTAACTTGACACTCTTTTGTGCTTATATTTTCTTTGGATACTTCATAAAGTGTAGTGATTATGGCCTGATGTGGAAATTGATGCTGTCCTCATTTGAGAGATGGATTTTTTTTTCAAACCAAATTTGCCACTTTTGTTTCCAACTTGAAAGTTTTTATTTCTTATTTTTCAAAAACTTTCAACAATTACTGGGAATGGGTTAATTACCTGAATTTTCAGTTCTATCCTGAACTGTGGAAGTGAATCCTCAAATCAAACATCTTTGTGTGTGTGTGTGTGTGTGTGTGTGTGTGTGTGTGTGTGTGTGTGTGTGCATTCATGCATGATTTCATGCACATGTATATGTATGCTTCTGCATGTATTAGTGGGCTTTTTCTTGGCTTGTTTGCTTGTTTTTCTTTTGAGACAGGATTAAACTGTACCCTCAGATATCTTGGAACTTACTAGGTAGACCAGACTGGCCTCAAATTCTCAAGTCTCCTGCTTTTGCTCCCTGAGTTTCGAGTGCAATGCTTACAGATGTGCACCAATGTCCCCAGTGTAGATGCAGATTTGACATCAGTTAGAAAGCAGCCATTTTACTCATGAATTCTAAATTTTCTTTCTTTGTTATTCATGATAATTTATTCTAGTATAAAATTATTATTTTGAGTTAGGTCCAGTTTTGAGGTATTGACATAAATATATTATAAGGAAATGTGAAACTAAATTAAGTCAAGACAGAAATGTCACTCTCCAATTTAACTAAAAATGCCTGACATCTTTGTTACATATCACTGAATTAAATTTTATTTAAATACTGTTGCTATTCTATGACATTTCTATGGCTTTCTGGAACAGATTTCACCCTTTAATTTTTCTATTTAACTAACTTAACAAATAATTGCATATGTTTACCTGGCACAGTGTAATATTTCAATACATAAATACTATTTATATTGATACAGCTATGTTATTTGCATGTCTTTGTTCATTGAACAGTTATTTCTATTGTGATGAACCTTTGAATCCTCCTTTTCTAGTTTTTAAATAAAATCAACAATTAATTGTTGCAATGCATTGTAATTTAACTGTGCTGTAGGTCAGTAGAACTTACCCTCATCTCTAATTACATAGAAAAACATGCCACCAAGAAATATAAACACATGTCAAACACTATCTATAACCAAAACATGAAATTCTAAAGTTGGTAATGTGATGTTGTAAACCTAAGACAGTTCGCTACATCATCACTGCTATGTGAAAGAGAAAACCCTTGTTATTAGAAATTAAACTTACTGTTTTTATTTTGCTATGTTAAAATTAAAACCTTTTTTTAATTAGACAAAAAGGGGGAAATGCAGCAGAATAATCCTTTTGTATGGTGTGAATATGTATTATTCTCATCAGTTAATAAAAAGCTGATGGGCTGAGAGCCAGGCAGGACATTAGATAAAAATGATGGAAAGAAGGAGGGCAGAGTCAGAGAGTCACTGGAAGATGCAGAAAGAGCAAAGTGTGCACACCACGCTGAGAAAAGGTACCAGGCCACATGGCAAAGCATAGGTAAGAAAAATGGGTTAATTTAAGTGTAAGAGTTAGCTTTTAACAAGTGTGAGCTATCAGTTGAGCATTTATAATTTAAAAAAAAGAAATTAAACCTATTCAGCATAACTATTGTTCAGTATTTCAATATAGAGGAGCATCTCATTTGCACTTCCATCTTCTCTTCCTAAGCCTTATTTTCACTTCCTCCTTTGTCTTTTTCTGTTTTTAAATTGCTATTGATTCTGCATCACTTGAGTAACTGAAAAAAATACATATATAAACTCAAAAAAAACCCCAAAAGAATTATTTTACTGTTTTTAAAATAGATAAGTAACTATTACTATAGTATTCAATTAAATAGCCCTAGAATAAAAAAGAGTGTTTTTTTTTCTTTATTTTAAGTCACTTCAAAAATCTATTCCTAGAGATATGATGACACACATATAATCAAGCACCCTAGGAAGCTGAGACAGGAAGATCATAAGTTTACTGCTGGCCCAGATACCCAGCAAGCCCCTATCTCACAACTAAACAGACAACTGAAACAAAACAAGCAGCTCAAGTAATAATATTTTTCATGTGTTTGGATGACTTTCATTAAACAACAGAAATAAAAAAAAAACACCTTTCCTCATGACTTTTATATGGAAAAACCATAGCAATAAGGGAACCGTCATTGTTTTTAAGTTGGCTTTCCTCCTCTTCATTCTAGCAAGCAGCTGCCTAATTCAAGAAATGTCTACCATAACTCACTGAATTTTGAGTACCAAACACAAAACAATTCATCTTCTAGGAAATGTGTGTGGTAAGAACAGGGAATTTCACATCTATGAAAATATCTTTGGCAAAATAGAATGAGGAGACAGACTTTATGTTTGAAAACATTGCAAGATTACATAATTCGGACCCACAAAAGGAGGAAAGCCTGAGTTTTAAAGGAAGTATGTAGACACAATGTGAATGTTGGTAGAAGTTTTCAAAGGTCAGTTTCCAGTTGTTCTGCACTGGTTTCTTGTATTAAACAATACTCTTTAGAAGGTTGGCTTTGCTCTGTGTGTCCATGGGCACCATCTAAACTCTAGAACTGAGTACATGGTAAAAAAAATTAAACAAACGAACAACAAACACCCCACTGATTTTTATCAGGAGTAGTGATGATCTCAGTACGTTTATAAGACACTTCCAAGGAGTCCTGGAGATGAGAGCAACAGAAAACGTCTCCTCACCGGGAACTTTAGTAAAGATGATGGGGAAAGAATCAACACCACAAGAAAGCAAAGAAGTACGGGGAAAGAAAACGACTCCTAAGTACAGTTTCTGACTCAGATGTGACTATGGAACAGAAGCTAGACCGATCGCAGCAGCAAAGTTCACATGGTAATTTATGCAGTGTCTATTCAGAAAGGGTCTGGTGGCAATTCAGCTGAATGAAAGCACACAGTGTGATGTCATGGGATGGGAAAGGTCATGATCACTGACAAAGCTAGACCTCAGAGAGTTGCTCTTTAGACAAGTGGCCCAAGGACAAGTTCCCAAATCAAATCACATTTACAGTTCAATGATTCAACTCACAGGAAATTTATGGGGAGTAATGGGGGTTGGCTGTGAATAGAAATAAATGATAGAAAACATGATTTTAGAACATGTGAATTGGCAGACAAAGATTCACATATGACACATGTTTTGTAGGCTTCTATCTAGTTAAATAAAAATTAAGTACACTTTAAATTTTAGGTAACTCCTATGGAAGAGTTGGGTTCTTTTTTTAATTTGTTTTTGTTTTTGTTTTTTGAGACAAGGTTTCCCTGTGTAGTTTTGGTGCATGTCCTGGATCTCACTCTGTAGACCAGGCTGGCCTGGAACTCACAGACATCCGCCTGGCTCTGCCTCCCAAGTGCTGTGATTAAAGGCATGTGCCACCACTGCCCAGCTCAGAGTTAGCTTCTTAAAGAAATAGGTTATATGAGATGCAATCTTGAGGCAAGAGACAGATGAAATATTCTGTCAAAATTCATTTCAGATTAATGATTCAGTAGTGTTTGCTTTTATGTTCAATATAAAAGTCAGTATTTTTATTTCAAAACCAGTGCCCTACATGATCGAAATATTCTGTGACAGGTTATTGCTTATATAAGAAAAACCTCAATCTTCCTATGCATAGCATATTGAAAATTATTATGTATGGGAGAATTAATTTTCTATCTCATCTTTAGTCATTATTGTTTTGGATAATAGGGTAGAGTTAGCCATAGCCCATAAAAAGATAAATTGTACAGAACATAAAATCTTTTAATTCTGTTTGCTTTAAACGTGTCTGGGAGGGTACCTACTGTTCTTATAAAAGCTAGGCATCTGTGAGCACCATCGTAGGTTTTAGAAGACTTCATCTAAGTACAAACATGTGTGAGTCTGTCGAGATTAAGGACATGTGCTCCATCACCTAATTATTGTCACAAAAGTGAAGCATACTATCAACTGTGGAATTCTGTTTCTTTTTAAGCAAGTTTACATAAGGTTTAATTCACTAAATAAAATAAAATGTACAAAATAAACATGAAAGTCCGGCCCTTATTTTCAAATTCTTCTCATTCAGGAGCCATTGAACATCACTTAATTCACACTATCTGTGAATGATACACAAATCAATTATTTGATTTAAGTGGGATCTTTAAGCTTTATGGAGTGATCCCAGTTTCTCTATCAAAATATTTCAAACAATAACTAACATGGGGGTCAGGGATTCTCACTTTGCCTCAATGTGCTTAGTATGCAAGAAGCCTAGGTTTAATCCATGGAACAACAGTAAAAATAGTGATGGTAATCTCAGCGAGTTGGAAGCTAGCGTGATCTGCAGAGCTAGTTATTGTACAGGACTACGTAAAGAAACCCTGTCTCTAAAATAAAATAAAATAAAATAAAATAAAATAAAGAAAACAACTGAAAATAGTGACAGTGAAGACGCTTCTAAATGCTTTTAAATCACATCTGTGTCTCATCATCTACACAAGAGCTGTATTATATTAGTATCACTATATCATTATTTCCCCTTTCATACATGTGAAAATATAAGTACACTAAATTGAATTGTTTGGCCCAATGACCCCAATCTCTAAAACAGATTCCCAGCTGTGGGCTTTGCTGTGACTCTGGGACTATTTTTAATTAATATTGTGTTGAAAGTAGTCCAAAAATTCTCCTTTTTCCTCAAATTTCTTCTTTGTAATTAACATGAGACAATGAAAATGTATTTATTTATTTACTTTTATTTATTTAATTATTTTTGAGACAGGGTTTCTATGTGTAGCCATGGCTGTCCTGGAACTCACTCTGTAGATCATGCTGGCCTCTACCTCATAGATCCACCTGCCTCTGTATCCCTAGTGCTGGGATTAAAGGTGTGCATTACCACTTCCTGGCTTTTATTTTTTTAATTTTTGAGATTATAATATAATTATAATTTTTCTCTCAACCCTCTTCTTTTTTCAAACTGTCCCATGTAGCACTCCTTGCTTTCTTCTAAATTCATGGCCTATTTTTTTAATTGTTATTACATACATATACGTACATAATGTGTTACATACATCTACACATATAATGTATATATTATATACATATATATTCCTAAATACAACCTGCTCGATCTGTATGGTACTTGTATTTATGTTTCTAGGGCTGAGCTTTTGGTATTGATAACTAGCTGATGTGTAATTGATCTATAAATCACTCTCTCTGTTCATGTTTTATTCTCAGTGCCTTTCTCCATAACATTCTTTTCCACGTGTGTCCTATTATTTTTCTAATGCTAACTGCGTGCATCCGAACACTGCCTCCTACCTTCAAGGAAGGATTCTGTCAAAGTGGTGGTGAGTCCCCTTAACTCCTCACTTCCCACAGCATGAGGTTCTGGTGCTCTCAAGCATATTACTGACAATATTACATGGATCCATGAAGTGACTCAGAGCAGCTTCCATGATGTCTGACGAAAATATCCATCAATAATTAGAGTTAGTTGGGTGGTGAAGATGTCCTCACCACAATCTCATTATCTAGGAGTGTGCTCTGAAAGAAAGTTTCTAAAGAAAAGGTGGCAGGGATCATTGTGCCAAGATGTCATTGGTAGTAAAAGCAGCAATGACTTGAAAAGGAGGATTATTATTTAGTTCAAAGGCCTAGATTGTCCAGACTGCCCCCTGAGGAAGAAGTGTTCTTTATATTGCCCTGATATGGCATTTCAAATTTTAGTTTATATTCTGTTAGGAATTGTAAGTCTTATTTCTAGCCGAATTAACTTTCCCTTTTGAATATTTATGGTTGTCTCTGAATTATTCAAGATGACCAACCATTTATTTCTTATAAAATTGCTTTCAGAAACATATTGTTTATTTAATAAGATTTGAATAGAAAAATCCCATTTTCAAAAGTTGTGCAGTCTGGTTAGCCAGAATAAAATATTAATAGCAATAATTCCAGTGTTTGGCAATGAGAACACTCAGTGAAAACATTATGCCCCCAAATGACCCAGGCTGATTAGGTGTTTTAACAAGTATGTGATACTAATATCTTTGATAAATATTTCTTTTGATAATGGCTAGATATTTGTAAGGCCAAATATCAAGGTGAAGTTTAAAATGTAAGTAAGTCTGAAGTCAAATTTCTCTCTGCATGCAAATACTATTAAGGAACAGGAAGCAGACACACACCTATTTCACATCTATGGGGATTTCCTTTTGCTGAAGAAAGTACTATAATTAGCAATTTGCTTGAAGAACACTCGAAGATCAATGGAATTCTGCATAAACAGAAGGACCAGCTAGACTTATAGCAAAGTGGTGATCATTCATGAGAAGGCTGGATACACTGCTGCCAGGATTCTGGACATGGAGTTGTGCTCCACAGCATTGATCTAGGCAGATTCTGTATGTTTTGTATGTATATTTTAAAATGCGAATGTCATTTCCCATAGTACTTTAGACTTGGAAATCCATTCTGCTGTTTAATTTTTTCTCTAATATATGTTCTGCTAGTGAGCAAATTTAAATCACAGTCCATTTTATTGCCAAGCCTTAAGTAACCAATGGCACTGATTCTATTGTTGTGATCCTATTGATTCTTGGTTGGAGATTAACATTATCTGAAGCAATGATGATTCTTAATCTGTTTCCCTCATAAATGAAATTCTAAACGGACTTATTAAATAAAAAACACAGAGCCGAATACAGAGTTAAAAGCCCAAGAAATCTGAGCACTAGTGAAGAGCTAAGACCACCTTATCTTACCACTCGTGCCATCCTTCCTCTGAAAGAGAGACCTTTTTCCTGTGTGTCTTGTGTTTTATTGCTTTCCTGTTCTGCCTTCTCATTGGCTCTAAGCCCAGCCACATGACTTCCTCTTCACTGCCTGTATATACAGACCTCCTGGTCTCTATGGTTGATACTGGGATTAAAGACTCAAGGGTCACCACACTTGGCTGTGTCCTTGACCACAAAGAGACTCTGTCTGCCATGTGATCGGATTAAGGGTGTGGGCTACCACCACCTGACTTCTACTCCTGGCTCGCTAATTACCTCTGATCTCCAGGCAAACTTTATTTATTAACATACAAATAAAATCACATCTCCGCACAATTAAAATATCACCACATGTTAAATTTTCCTAAACTATCAAAAGAATCTGAGCAATTTTAAACAAATATGTGTTTGTCTATAATATGCTCCATTCTGAAATATTTTTATTAGAATCACTATAAAAGTAACATAGTATCAAGAACTTGCATTTGGTAGAACTTTTATAGATCTAAACTTACTAAAACTTTTTGTTACAAATGAAACCTAATCCTGGTTGAGAAATACTCTGTGTTCAGGATGAAGTTCTAAGACCCTGCAGTGCAATGGAGATTTCCTAATGTGCACTGACTATGCTTCCATCTGTCACGTGATTCCGGTTCATACATTTTTAATACATCATAGTTTCCTGTCTCAACACTTGGATACAGCTTCAAAGGCATCAACAATGAATTCCATAAAATAGGTGCTAAGTAGGCATACTTAAAATCTTAGACAAATTCTGCTTTCTCCATGTCCTAACACTCAAATTTGTGGTATCTTCAGTGAGAGGGTATTGCCATCCATTTCTTGATAGTAACCAAGAGTGTAGGCAATAGCGTGAAATGTTAAAGATCTATGGGACCTCATGACCTATGGCCAATGACTCAAAAGAGGAAACCTTGGCCTCATGCTAGGTTAATTTTATATGTTAGCCTGTGCTGTCTGGAAGGGACATTGTTGCCTCATTATAAAGCAACTCCATTAATACACACACACATACATATATATGTATATGTGTATATATATGTGTGTGTGTTAATATCTCTATATAATACATGCTACTGTAGAAGATTCATATATGTTACTAATATTAATATGATTGTATATATGTATATATGTTACTAATTATTAATATGATTGTATATATATATGTATATATATATATATATATGAATCTTCTACAGTAGTAGGTTTCCATATGACTTTTTCTAAATTTCTATAGAGTTAGTCATCCCTTCCCATATCCACTCCTCTAACCTGCCCTTTTCTCCCCATCCCAATTTAAAGTGTCCGGTGCTGTGTTACTATTCCTCCTTAACCCTTTATAAAACTACATTCTATTTTCCTTCTTTCAAAATAAGAGCCTATGACCCCCTATTCATTTCTTGACCTTTGTGTGTCTTCCAAACAGAAGACACGTATCTGAGAGTTCAAGGTAATATATAAAAATGCGAGAAAATGTGACATTTGTCTCTCTAGGTCTGGGTTACCTCACTCATAGTGACTGTTTTCAATTCCACCCATTTATCTGGGCATTTTATAGTTTTGTTTTCTTTTCTTTATTCTATTCTCATACAATATATCTCAACTGCAGGCTACCCTCCCTCCCCTTCTCGCAACCGCTGCCCCCTCAACTTCCTCTACCCCCCAGATCCACTGCTTCTTCTTGCCATTCAGAAAAGAGCAAGCCTCCCAGTGTTATCAACCAGACATGGCAAAACAAGATGCAAAGTGTCTATGCACAAACTCTCATATCAATGCTGGATAAGACAATCCAGTAGGAGGAAAAATGTCCCACAAGCAGACAAATGAGTCAGAGATACCCCCACTCTCATCTCTCATCTTTAGGAGTCCTACAAACCCCCCAAACTAAAAAAACCACAGCATGTATACAGAGGACCTAACAAAGACCCATGCGGGCTCCATGGTTGACAGTCTCTCTGAGCCTCTATGAGCCAGGTCTAGATAATTCTGTGGGCTATGGTCTCCTGGTATCCTTGACCACTCTGGCTCCTACAATCCTTCCTCCTCATCTTCTGTGGAGTTTCCTGAGCTCTGCCTAATGTTTGGCAGTGGATCTCTGTATCTGCTCCCATCAGTTGCTCTGGCTTCTTTATCAAAAAATCAGGTGTCCATAGGTGTGCAGATTCATGTTGGAGTCTCCAATTTGATTCCAATGATAAATGTGTCTGTTTTATGCCAATACCATGCAGTTTTTATTACTATAGCTCTGTAGTACATCTTGAAACCATGGATTTCAAGATTGTTCAGGATTATTTTAGCTATCCCATTTTGTTTATGTTTTTGTTTTTTTTTTTCATGGGATTGAGTATTGTCTGTTCAAGGTCTGTAAAAAATTGTGCTGGAATTTTGATGGAAATTGCATTGAACCTGTAGATTGCTTATAGTAAGATGACTATTTTTACTATGTTAATTCTATTGATCCATGAGCAAGGAATATCTTTCCACCTTCTCATGTCTTCTTCAATTTCTTCTTTAAAGACTTGAAGTTTTTGTCATACAAATATTACACTTTCTTGGTTAGGGTTACTCCAAGGTATTTTATATTGGTTGTGGCTATTGCAAAGGTTATTGTTTCCCTGATTATGGTTTCCAGCCATACCAGAGCAGTATGAGTTCATAGCAGAATACATGTGAGTTCACAGCAATTGAGACAGCATACACAAGACCTGTGCAGTGTTAAGTCAGCCAAAAGCCCAGCATTGAGAGCAGTGGTGGATGTGAAGTTTCACCCCTCACTTAAGAGGTGTTTACAATTAGTTGTCAGCTGCCGAGGGCACAAGATTTAGTTTTATTTAAGGGTGTGGCCCCTGCTGTGTTGACCATGCTCCAGTGGAAGAAAAGAGGACACAAGTTTGGGTGAATAAGGAAGGAGTGGAGGTGGATCTGGGAAGAGAAGGGGGATGTGGAAAATAGGATAAAAGTTCATTATACTGTTTTCTTAAAGAACTAATATTAAGTGATATTAAATCAAGACAAAACCTTAACCTTGATCATTTAATATAGATAATGTTCTCTTATCAGTTTCATATATTAAAACCTTTGCAATAAGAGTTGCTGGAATATTAAACTTGAATCCACTTGAGTTGTGTCAAGTAGAGTTCCACTAGGCCAATATATTAAGGTATTTTAGAGCAGATACTCCCTGCGGGGCTTTTGTAAAAGCCAACCAAATGTTCTCTTAAATGAGAAGTCAGTTCTAAGCAAACTAAAATGTTTCCCACAGAACCCTTTCAATAAAACCTTTAAAGACACTTTTCCACCCGTTCTCTCGCTTTTTGTGAGTTTCTGCTAGTCCTTTGTGGTTGACACAGTTTCACGATGTGTTCCCTAAGTTGTGCTTTGACGTGTTGTAGATTCATCCCATTCAGTCGCCTCTTTGGGCAGCCTTTTAGAACAGCTGTGCTTCATAACTCTTTCATTTGTCCAGAGAATACTAAGTGGTAGCCTGCTGGCACAGCACTGCCAAAGAAAATTAGATGCTGTGATTCCTGTGCAGTGTCCCAATTACAGCCAGGAACAGCTCTTACCAAGCTGTACATGCCCCTATGTGTGGGCATCCTAAGTTTCTGCCGGGAAATAGCTGTTCCCAGGAATGGTAGTCACCTATGATGACATGAATTTTAGAACATTTCAATACCAAAAATTTTAATCACATATAACTGCCTAAATTTTTCACAGCAGTGTTCATAAAATGCTAAATAAAATTTGCTAAGTATTTGGATGAATCGAACTAGGAAATGAGCCCATAATTTGTCACTGGATCTTTACATATATTTAGACCATCTTTGTGAAAAATGGAATGATGAGCTCATATCTACATAAGGAATATTTATATATGTGAACAACATACATTGAAACATTTGTAAGTATAAATACTTGAAAAATAATTAGGCAAATAAATGATACATATATATGTTGGATACATATATATTTTTATATGTATTGTACATGCAAATATATATGTTTATATATTACTATGTACATGTTTATGTTTTAAAATTTATATATATGTATATATCTATCTATCCATCTATCTATCTTTATATATATATATATATATATATATATATATATATATATAGAGAGAGAGAGAGAGAGAGAGAGAGAGATTCACATCAGAATAACTAAATAGTTTATTTGTTATTAATTTCTTGACATTCACAATCAGTTCAATTTAACTTTACTTTTTGGATTGCTGTTGATTATTTTTTAAGCTATTGATCACGGAGGCCAGGATCTTGCTATGTAAGTACTCTACTACTGAGCCTTTTGCTAGTGCTGTTGATTTTTTTCTTGAAATTTTGCTTGTTTCTGTTTTTTGTTTTTTTTCCTTTGAATCATATAAAACACATAGTTAATGATTATGTAATTATTCCCCAGGAATTATGGTAGGAGACTTTATATGTATTTTATTCTTCATGAAAGGCTATGCATATTCTATTAATTCTATTTTATAGATTGAAAAGTAAGGATTGAATAGGTTAAGTAACTGGTACTAAATGCAGTAAATATGCCTGAATTTCAGAGCCATAACCTACAGCCCTGCTACTCATCCTTGTGACCCCTTACTCTAGAGCACATAGATAATTTTGGTACAGAGACATTTTCTGATAAACCTTCAAACTGACCCTGGTTGCAGAAAGAGGCTTTGGTTTCAGTTCTTCAGGTGTTTGGCTGTCCAGTGTGTTCTGGTCCACACTGAATTCAGTTTTTCTACATGTAATATGATCTGCTCAACACTGCATCCCAAGGCACTTAAGTACCATTAATCCTTTAGTGGCCTGCTCATAGTTCATTTCTGACTTGAGAGACCCAGATGCCTCCAGATGTCTTGTATCCCAGTTTTCCAGAACTGTTGCTGTTGTTTTCAGAATGTCTAAACCAGCAATTCATAATTCTTCTGAACATTCTTACTTACTGTAGGATTATTTTTCATGATATAAAACTATGGACTTAAGAAATAACATTTTGCACAGTGATACAGTAATATTAGATTTCTGACTTTTTCTACCATATTTTACATAGACTTATCTAGATTGGATAATGTGTGAGTAAAGATTATACTCCCTAATTCTTTTTTAGCCCTGTAGACTTTAGTTAAACATTATCACAATAAAATATACCCTGAAGTATTTGATTGATTGAAATAAAAATGGTTCCCAGTCACATAAAAGTCAGGCTGATACTGCAGACACACGATTGCCCTACTTATTATGCCAATAGGATTGACATTAAACTTTGCAAGCATGTACATGAGTGGTTTAGAATAATTCCCAATGTAACTCAAGTCTGATGACATTTGGTACTACTGCACTTTCCAGAAACTCATGGAAAATGTCAATTCTTCCCTGTGGCACTTTTGCCAATTTCAACTAAAGTGAAAATTGGTTGTTACTCAGAAAATAAACTAATTTCTTCTAGAAAAATGCATCTGTTAATAACCAAAACTCTTTGTGTTGAAAATTCACGTGCCTCCTAAGTAATACAGTGCTGAAAATTGGCTGTTTGAACATACGAACTTGGAAATATTTTAAGTCAATTACCAGGCTGTGTCAGTGCTTTGACCAATGAAAACTCACCTCACCTTTTCTAAGTATAGATTAAGAGTGGTTTTATTTGATCTACTCCAGAAAAAATGAAAACAAAAACAAATAAGAAAACCTGCCATACAAATACTTCTATGCCCACTGTGTGACACCAGTTCCTGAACCTGGAGAAAGGTATAAAAAGACAATAGAGAACTTGGTGTTTCACTTAAAGATCTCATACATTCATAAAGAAATATAAATCGATCCTCATAAATTTAAAATGTTCTGTAGATTAAAGGACACCATTTGAGCAAAGTGGTAACCCACAGAATGGAAAAAAAATATTATCCACTATTCATCTGATAGAGGGTTAGTACCTAGATTATACAGAGAAGTAAAAGAAAGGAAGAAAGGAAGGAAGACAGAAAGAAAGGAAGAAGGAAGGGCCGCACATCAAGAAAACAAGTAACCCAATTAAAATTGAGTTATGAAACCATACAGAGGGTTCTTCAAAGATGAAATATAAATGGGTGAGAAACACTTTAAAAATATTCAACATCCTCAGCCAGCCATCAGGGAAATATGAATTAAAACTACTTTGAGATTTCATCATACCCCAGACAAAATGATCAATGTTAACAAAACAAATGACAGCTGATATTAGTGTGTGGGGGGGAGGAAAAAGCTTATTCATTGGTGGTGGGAGTGCAAAAAGGTACAACCACTATGGGAATCTCCAACAAGCTGAAACTAGATCTACCACGAGATAAAACTTTACCATTATTGGGCATATACCCAAGACTCTACATCTTACTATGGGGATACTTGCTCATCCTAGATGTCCATCAACTAATGAATGGATTACAAATGATATATATATATATATACACCATGAAATATTATTAAGCTGCTATGAAAAATAAAATTATAAAATGTGATGTAGGAATAGGATGGAGTTCTGTGAGGAGATTTCTGAGTGCTTGTGAGAAAACTACAAGAAACCAAGACATGAGTCTTGTGACCTCAGGTTCTTCAGATCACAGAATTGTCTTTGGAAAGTGTTTTTGTGCTCTTCCCAGGTGTAGTGGATAGGAGTGCATTTACTTTGGCTGTTGTTATTCATATGCCTCTTTGAAAAACGTATTTTTGGCCAGGAGTGGCTTGTCCTTGTGAGTGAACAACTTACTCATGTGATTATTAACTCTCAGAGTAAAAATTGTCTGATGCTCTGAATAAAGCTGGCTATTGCATGAGACTTTTGTCTGTCTGTTTTTTAGGCCCCACTCTCCCAGGATCATGCTGCCAACTAGAGTGATGAACAATCTGTAAGTAAATGGGTATCACTAGATGCAAATCTTGAGTGAGGTAACTAAGAAACAGAAAGATAAACTGAATGTTTTATGTTATATATACATATTAATTTTTAAACTTTATACATGTTTCCTTTAGAGTATCTACCGAGGTGAAGTAGCTCCTAAGGGACTGGGGTGGGGGGCATCTTCAAATGAAGATGAAATAGTATAATTTTATAAAGAGATCAATAGTGGGAAAATAGAAGAGGGTGTTTAGAGGAAAGAAAGGCAAGGTAAAGGAGGGAATAGAGGGAGAAATTACTAATATAAAAGTTTTTTTTTTGAAATTCCATATGGAAACCTACCACTCTAAAAACTTCCGAAAATATATAAAAAGGTATTTAAATGGATTTACCATTTACTAAGGGAAACAATGTACTAACTGGACACCCTATTCAACCAAGTTAATACCTCAGAACCAACAATGGGTTGCATCCTGTTGAGTCCTTGGCCATAGGTTTGTCAAAGACCTCCAGTGGATGATATTGTTGATTATTTTCTACAACATGATGGTAAGGTTCTATTGCTGAAGACACCTCTTACTTAGGTCATTGAACATGGAGAAATCAAGCTCGTATGATCCCAAACTAGAAACTTGCCCACTCCTGACTACTAGGATGCTGGAAAATACTATACACACAACTAAAGGAGAAAAGTAATCAACATTCCCCCTCAGCTAGGAACCCTGTGGCATACAACAGTTTCCTGCCTGCAATGTACACTGATACAATAGCAGCACAAATGTTAGAGGAGCAACCAACCACTTTTTGATTTACGCAAGGCCCACATCGGAAGATGGAATTCATACCTACCAATGTTAATGAGGCCAAGAACCTGGGACTAGATATGTCATGGGTCCTACTACTAGTCTACTAAATAAAAAAAAAAACTGCTTTTTATTTATTTGAATTGTTTTTTTCATTTTATATGCCAACCCCTATTCCCCATCCCTCCCCTTTTCCTGTTACCCCCCAATCTCCTCCCCATCCCACCCATATCCTATCCTCATAGGGGATAAGGCCTCCCTTGGGTAGTCAACACAGGCTGGCATATCAAGTTGGGGGCAGGACCAAGACCCTCCCTCTGCATCAGGCTGATTAAGGCATCTCATCATAGAGAATGGGTTCTAAAAAGCCAGTTCATGTACCTGGGACCCACTGGTTCCAATGCCATGGTACCCACAAATACATCAAGCCATGCAACTGTCATCCACATTCAGAGGGCATAGTGCAGTCCCATGTAGGCTCCCCAGCTGTCAGAGTCCAGGAGCTCCCACTAGCTTGGGTCACCATGATCCTGACACCCCCTCATTCCTGTAATCCCTCTTCCCTCTTTTTAATTGAACTACAGGAGCTTGGCCAAGTGCTTGGCTGTGGGTCTCTGCATCTGCTTCCATCAGTCACTGGATGTAGGTTCTATGATGACAATCACAGTAGACACCAATCTGAGTACAGGAGAAGGCTAGTTCAAGCATCCTGTCCACCATTGCTATGAGTCTTAGCTGGGGAAATCCTTGTGAGTTCCTGGGAATTACCCTAGCTCCAGATTTCTTCCTAGCCCCTTAATGGCTCACTCTGTCAAAATATCTCTTTCATTACTCTCCTTCTCCATCCCTCTCCCAACTCAACCATCTTGAGCCATGAAGTTCCCATTTCCCATCCACTCCTCTCTACTCCTCCCTCCCAATTTACCTAGAGGAACTTAACCCTTTCCTTTTCCTGGGGTGATCCATGCATGTCCCTCTTAAGGTACTCCTCTTTACCTAGCTTCTTTGGGGTTGTGGCATGTAGCCTGGTTATCCTTCACTTTGCATCTAATATTCACCTATGTATGAGTACATACCGTATTTGTCTTCCTGAGTCTGAGTTACCTCATTCAGGATGATTTTTTTCTAGCCCAATCCATTTGCCTGCAAATTTCATGAGGTCATTGTTTTTTTACAGTTGCTTAATATTCCATTGTGTAAATGTACCACATTTTCTTTACCCATTCTTCAGTTGTTCCAGGTTCTGGCTATTATAAATAATGCTGCTATGAACACAGTTGAGCCTATGTTCTTGTGGTGTGGTTGAGCATCTTTTGGGTATGTGCCTAAGTGCAGTATCATTGGGTCTTAAGGTAGGTTGGTTCCCAATTTTTTGAGATACTGGTATACTGATTTCCAGAATGGCTGTACAAGATTGCATTCCCACCAACAGTGGAGGAGTGTTCCCTTTCCTCTATATCCTCTCCAATATAAGTTGTCATCAGTGTTTTTGATCTTAGGCATTCTGACAGGCATAAGATGATATCTCAGAGTCCTTTTGATTTGCATTTCCCTGATGGTTAAGGATGTTGAAACTTCCTTAAATGTCTTTTGACCACTTGAGATTCTTCTGTTGAGAATTCTCTGTTTAAATCAGTACTCCATTTTTTTAATTGGATTCTTTGATATTTTGATGTCTAGTTTCTTGAATTCTTTATATATTTTGGAGATCAGACCTAGTAAACTTACTCTGAAAGGTATATTGTTACAAATAAATGACCGCATCACTCAATTTTGTAGCAGATGGTAATTAACACAGAGAACTACACAGGACAGTGTGTGGACAGTGCTCTCACTCACTTTGGGGCACTCAGCTCTAAATGGAATGTCTTTGTTACACCATTCCCTCAATCCTTAGGGGGATCTGCAGAAAAGTAGTTGGTAATATTATAAGAACCAGAGTTTGTGAATGACTCCAAGGAAACAGTGTTTTCCAACATAACATGACTGATGTGCATAGGAACTCACAGAGGCTTTGATAGCATGCACAAGTTCAAGACAGACAAATGATAATGGTGAAGAAGAATGCCACAAATTACCACAGTTAACCAAGAGGCTATTTACTATTGATACTGTTGAGAGTGGGAGAATCAATTTTCTCTAATGGGATGTCCTAAGTATATCAATGACAATCCATGGCAGGCCTCATACTCAAGAGCAGTTATCAACAAAATGTGGAGTAAATGTTTTTGTTTTTGTTTTGTGTGTGTGTATGTGTGTGCTTTCTCTTGTTATGATTTGTTTTTTTGTCCTTTTATTTTTACTTTTGTTTTGTTGAGGGGGGGTCTTTTCTTTCATTTGAGAAGGAAAAAGAAGATGAAGTTGGGTGAGCAAGGAGATGGGGAGAATCTGAGAGGACATGGAGAAGGAGAAGCGATATGATCAAAATATATTAAATGAAACATTTTAAACGTAAGAAACAATTAGAAACAAAAGAAAATAAAGGAAACAGTGTGGTGATATTTTATTTGTCCTGAAATGTAGTGATATTTTATTTGTACTTTGATAAATAAAGCTTGCCTGGAGATCAGGGGGAAAAGGCCAGCCATTTTAAGTAAACAAAGTCAGGCAGCACATGCCCTTACTCCAATCACTTAGCAAGCAGGGTCTCTGTGTGTTCAAGGCCTTACTAGGAAACAGAATCAAGTGTTATGACACATGCCTTTAATCCCAGTACCAACTGTAGATACCTGGAGGTCTGTACAGACAGACAGTGACAAGGAAGTGAAGTAGCTGGGCTAAGAGCCAATGAGAGGGCAGAACAGCAAGACAATAAAGGCATGGGTAGGCAGGAAGTAGCTCACATTTGGAAGCTGCAGATTTGGTGAGGTAAAGTTGGCTGGTGGCTCTCTCTATTTCCCTGATCTCTCTAAGGCTTTCATCCCTATATTTGGCTCTATATTTTTTATTTAATAAGACCATTTAGAAATCATCTACAAAACAGAAAGTGAATTTGAAATTATTTTTCTTTTGATTACAGTATTTAATAGCCATGCAGAGAATGTCCACTGGCACAGACATCATTACCCCAAACAACATATCAGTTTGTGGCAAGGCACTGGTTTCCATCTTCAATGTGAATATGAGTGTAATAAGAATTTCTAGCAGTATCTTAATAATATCATTAGAACAATGTTGCCATGTGGGCCCCTCACAAAGTCTTTTTCTTGTTATCTCTAATGCAGACTGTGAAAGCCACTGCACTTGAGAAAGTTAGGAAGAACCTGGACTAATAAATCCCACTCACATACTTTTTATGGCTAAAAAAAGTGCTCTGTTATGTGAACACAGTTTGTTTATTATCCCTCTATTGATGGTTCTCAGATAGTTCCAGTTAAAAATATGTACTCATAATACTGTTATAATTCTCCTGTGTAAACAGAACTTTTTATTATTCTTGATAAATTTCTAGAGATGGGGTTGTTGATAAATTAAACCCAGGTTAAACTTAGTGAGGAATTGCTTAGCCATCACACAATTTAAGTTCTTTTGAGCAACATATCAATATGATAGTAGAATGGAGCCTAACAGACATGGTCAGAGGTGGGAACAGAGGGCATAGACACCAAAGAAGCAATGTGGAAGTAACTTGTGGCAGTTTCCTGCTTTACATTCAGATTTTAGCAAATTTTCTTAACTCTGCACTTTTATTTTAATTTACCATACACTAATAAAAAAGTCAATTCAATTTTAAGTTGGTGTAAAAAAAATGAAGCAAAACTAAATGATGACAGTGTGGACAATTTTTTAAGTGTATCTCACCTGGTAATGTCCAATACCTATCAGCACAGTTATTTATTGTGCTGCTATGTTTTTTTTGTTGTTTTTTTTTTGGTTTTTCGAGACAGGGTTTCTCTGTGTAGCTTTGCGCCTTTTCCTGGAACTCACTTGGTAGCCCAGGCTGGCCTCGAACTCACAGAGATCCACCTGGCTCTGCCTACCGAGTGCTGGGATTAAAGGTGTGCGCCAACACCGCCCGGCTTGTGCTGCTATGTTTTAAAGGCAGAAATATAATTAATTTTATGATTACACTGCTAGCTTAAACCAATTCTTTAGAGGACTGCCTCAAATAGGAAAGTGCAGAGAATCAATAGAGATATCTCATTCCTTTTATATGTGTTTATCTGAACTTACACACAAGAAACTGAATACAGGCATAATGCCATCTACACAGATGTGCTTATTTCCCTCTGAGGCAAGTAGATATGTGTACATGTACATCAAACAGACAAGTATACCTGCCCCTGAAATCACAATTTGTTACTTGAAAATTGTCCAAATATTTTCAGCATGTGATTTGATGATGTAGTTATAAAGGGGAAGAAAATAATATTGCACACTTAGCTAATGGCTAATATGTGAGTAGATTAGCAAATATAAGGAAGTTACTTCCAGGCTGTGGTGAATGTTGGGTATCTTATCAGTGCCATAGTGCTTTGAGGAGAACTACCAATATAGTTGTCATCACTTCAGAGAATACAATTTCAAAAGTTATTCTGGAACATAATTTAAGTTTATTGGGGTGTTATAGATTTTTTTCTTTTTTCATTTTATCAACTTGTCAGAAGCTATAGTTGTCTAGAAAAAGAAAACTCCAATTGAAAAGAGTCTCCAAGGTTGGCTTGCAGAAAAGACCATGGGGCATTTTCTTGATTAATGATTGATATGGGAGAGCCCAGCCTACTCTGGGTGGTGCTACCTAGTGGCAAGTGGTCCTGAGTTGCAGAAGAAGAAGGAGGAGGAGGAAGAGAAAGAGGAGGAGGAGGAGCAGGAGGAGGAGCAGGAAGAGGACAAAGCAGCAGCTGAGTGAACTTTGGGATGCAATCCAGTAAGCGGCATTCCTCCATGAGCTTTACATAAGTTCCTGTCTCCAGCTTCCTACCTTGATTTCCTGCCTAACTTTTATTTATGATGGACTGTAAACTGTGAGCTGAAATAAATATCTCTCCAAGTTGCTTTTGGTCTTGGTGTTTATCACAGCAATAGGCAACAAGATAAAACAATTGTTGAAGTCAGTGGGAACACTAAAACATGGTCTATGAGTATGTGGTGGTCTGGAGGGTGTTCTGTATCAGGAGATTGGCACTTACCAGCACTTTGCCATTGTAAATAGCCAAGACATAAGTAAAGTATATTGTGATGTCCTTTCATTTCCTCTCCTGTCTTCATTACTCAGGGTTAAGATGAGTCATGACAACCCTACCTACTGATGTGGACAGTTTCATCTTTCTTTCATATTCGTTTCTTTGATGTGTTTCATGCACATACGACCACCTCTTGATGTGTATTTCTCTGAGAATCGACATATTGATAAAACAATAAACTTTCATTTTAGTATTTCTTATCCCTTGAGAACACACAATGAATATTCAGTGTTCAGGAATGGAATCAATGTGTAAAACATTCCTGCCATGTACAACAGTGTAATGGCTGTGTTGAAGAAAGATTTCTATGTGACATCTGAGCAGAACCTAACCTAATCACTTAATTCATGCCCATTACTTAAAAAAAAAAAAAACTACTGAGAAAATTGTACACCCATTCAGATAGATAACACACACTATATCAGAAATAATTTTTTATTTTAAAAACTTTTTAGAAAATCAAAGACTATAAATAAAAATGAAAGTTTTTAAAATTTGTGAAAACTATCATAATCTTCAAAGTTTCTCAAATCATAAAGGATTTTCTGATATGATCAGTAGCAAAATTAATCAATATGAACTTTTGTAATTACATAATAAAACACAGCAGGATATGTAATTGGGAAACTCACTGAAACAATTTTTTTCACTTCACAAATAAGTAAGTTACACCATCTTACATAGTTTTAAAAACTATCATTCAAAGGCAAAATAGAAGAACCTACCTGACTAAATGTTCTAATATATTTGTAGATTAACAATATATACCTACATGCTGATGAGATATGATAAATATTGCTCTTGATTTTTTTAAACTAAAATTTAAAATTTTAGAATAGTTTTAGGTAAAAGATACAGTTTGATGAACCCCAGCTTCATATTATTCTACTTAGCAGCTCAAATATTATTGTACTACAACTAATGAAATTAAACCATTTACAAACATACTCTTTTTTTTTTTTATCAATTCTATACCCCATGTTCAAACAAATGTTGATGGAAAGTGTTTGGAGAAAAACATTTTCCACCTTTATGTAACATACTTAACCTTTTGCTTTTAATTGATTCTCTTCAGTCACACAGTCTGAACCTTTATACACCATTTAAATTACACTAACTTTTATATATTGTTTTGGGGTGATTTTAAATATACTGGAAGTTGTATGTAGGTTGCATGCCTACACGAAAATCATTTTTATATGAAAGACTTGAAAACCCATGAATTTTGGTGTTTCATGAGAATCCTTAAATCAATCTACCCAAATCCCAGGGTGTGATGGTTTGAATAAAAATAGCTTCCATAGACTCATATATTTAAATGCCTTGACCCTAGAAGAGGAGTGTCACTGCAGGTGGTTTTGAGATTTCAAAACCCATGCCATTTTCGGTTACCTCTCTCTCTGCCTCCTGTTTGTGGACCAAATATAAGCTCTCAGCTACTGCTCCCAGGCCACATCTGCTGTCATGATCCACAGCATCATGGTCACGAATTCTAACACTCTGGAACTCTAAGTAAGCTCTCGATAAAGTCTTTCTTCCAAAAGTTGCCTTAGTCATGGTGTCTCTTCACAGCAGTAGAAAAGTAACTAAAGCACCATGGGTGGCTGAATTGCATACTAGTTTTGAATATAAACCATACTCTATTCACAGCTCTTCTCTTTTCCTGGGTCCCATTCGGGGTGCTATTCTATAATTAACAGTTATATTGTCATGTATATTTACCCTTCTATGACTGTGACAGGTTCTGAGTTTCTCAACAATGCTGCACATGTGTGAGCATGTGTGAGTATGCATGCTCATGTATAATCAAAAAGTTTACCTGTATATTTTGTGCAATATTTCATTGGTTTTCTGACAATTGCATACAGTGTATTTGAGCATATTCACACACATCGTATTTCTTTCCCTTACCATACTCCCCACCCTCCCATCCTTTCCCATGCAACTTTGAGATTACTTATTCTTTAAGTTATTTTTTTACCATTACATTCTGTTTGTAATGCCCAGATAATCATATTTTATAAATTACTTACCTATGTGAAGTATGAATAATGTTTTTCTTACAGTTAGACATCAATCCTGATACATACTTAGTACAGGGAGGATGCACAAAATATAAAGTGTCATTTTCAGCAAATGATTTCAAAGGTTGATACCTGACTGAAATCAGGGTTCTAGGATTGTCCACTATGAGGTTTCCCTGTCTTTTTCTTTTCCAAATGTATTTTTATGAAAAAACATTATCTGTAGCTAATATCTTTGTGTACGTGCACATTTGTATGTCTGGTATACTTGGTCAACATTTTTATTTATTTATTTATATAAATGTAGACTAATGGAATTTTTCATATTTAGGCTGTCAAGTAATATTTTAACATCATTTATTTTGATGCTCAAATTACTCCTTTTTAGTTGTAGATGCCTCTCTGACAGTGGTTTCTGAGATTGAAATACTGTTCACTGATAGACTGAGTGGTTAGCATGTAAAAGGCTGTAGGTTCAATAACCAGCTCTAAATAAATAAACTGATAAATAAATAATAAATAAATAACAAAAGTAAATTATTCTTTGAATCCCTTTGATATATCTTCATCACTGTGTATTTATATGTGTGTGCATACTTGGTAGCATTACATTATACTCAATTCACTGTGAATGTTTTTTTTTTTTGACTCTATAAACAATTTCTCAAGAACTCCTGCTTCTGCTTACAAGACAGTACTGGTAGAAACATACAAATGAATGCCAGATGATTTATTTATTTTAACTTCCCAGAGTAGAAAGTTTTTTGATATGGTCTCAGAATAAACCTGATGAGTAACCTTGAAGCATTTACCATATGATAAAACTCTCATATAAAACCCCCAAATCCTTCTTGTTTAACGTAAGTATAGAGAAAAGATGGCAGATACTACAAGAATTGACTTTGAAAGAATAGAAGAAGATAAACATGCATGAAATTGTCAAACAACTAAATATAAAGGATAACTGGAAAAATAAAAGATATACTTGCAATGAATAAAATGTCATCACTGGTACATTCCTCCAAATATGGGAAGATTTACACAATCCTTCTCAAGACATCGAATAGATAAAAGAGAAATAAGTACTCCGTATGCCACATCACTTGATTTCTAAATTCATTTTTTTTTTTTTTTTTGGTTTTTCGAGACAGGGTTTCTCTGGGTAGCTTTGCGCCTTTCCTGGAACTCACTTGGTAGCCCAGGCTGGCCTCGAACTCACAGAGATCCACCTGGCTCTGCCTCCCGAGTGCTGGGATTAAAGGCGTGCGCCACCACCGCCCGGCTCTCTAAATTCATTTTAAGAAATTCAAGGGGTAAATACACTGCCAAATTTTTGCCTATAAATAGTGACAGGGGCAATTAGCCTATTAGGAATTCAAAGGAGTTTTTCATGATCATAAATATCCTTTATGAAAATTGGGGAAAAGAAAATCTAACTAACTAACCAATGAAACAAAATATCCACAAACTGAGTATCATGTTCTCTCATAAAAGTTTGGAATCTTTCCTGTGAACAACATGAGAAAGTTGGTTGCTTTCAACACCGCTATGAAACATTTTCTCAAAGATATTTCCAAAGCAGCCAGGAGGAAAATAAAATTAAAATACACTGAAATTTAAGGAATACATGAAATTATTTGTCCCTAGTTCACATAAGCCTATATACAGGTCATACAAATTCCACTGACAGTAATTTCCTAGTTTTAACAATTCCACAAAGCTTCAGGACATAAGCTCTGCATATAAAAATCAACTGTTTTCTTTAAAGTAACAATAAACACTTCAAAAAGAAATCAAGAAAATAATTCAATTTACAGTTATATCAAAAAGAACTGTATATGTACAAATAAATCTAACCACAGTGAAAAAAATGCTGTTTACTCAACACTATAAAGCATTATTTAAAGAAGATATAAATAAGCTGAAAGATATTATGTGCTCTTGTATAAGATGATTTAGCACTGTTCATGTGTCATTGCTACCCAAAGTGACATACAAATTAGAAGAAATTTTTATCAAAATTCAAATACCTTCTTAGTCCAGTTATTGCAGTACTGGGGATGAAGCCAGAGCAAAAATTAAAAAATGATAAGCATGCACTGTGCCATAGACCACTGGCTTGCTTTCAGGAAGAATAAATATGTATCACAAATTCACTTGGAATTAAAATCAACATCTATAAACAAAGTAATCCCAAGATAACCATAAAGGACTCATGTTTCTTCATTTCAGAACTTAAAGTATTGTTATCAAAATAGTTTGATATAAGAATGGACATAGAAAATGGAATATAATTGTCTATAAATAAGGATACATCTAGAGCCAATTATTTTTGCCAAGGTTTTCAAGACTATTGAATGAAATAGAAATAGTGCTTTCCACAAATGGGACAGGAACATATAAATAGCTACAACCAAAGAATATACTTTGAAGCATTTTGTTAAAAATAGATTTTTTTCATAAACTGAATTCCAATTACACTTTCCCCTCCCTCAACTTCTCCTAGATTCTACTAGCCTCTCCCTTCACCCCACAGATCCACTTTTTTTCTCTTTCTCTTTAGAAAACAACTCTGTCTTCTTAGGAAAAAAAAATGGGCATTTAAAGAAATGAAAATAATTAAATTGAATTAAATAGAAAAAAGTAAGAATAGGACAAAGGCCATTTTAGGGTTTGTATTGAAATTTAATATAGTAGAAACTCTTTAATATACACTCATTTATGAAAGCAATATAAATGGAGTTGGCATTACAGGGAGATGAAGCCCCAACTAGGCATCTCTATCCATTCCCGAAACCTCCAGTGGCAGGAATGTGTTACAAATAATCAAGTGTAGGCAAAAGGCCCTATGAAAATCCCCAAATTACCAAAAGATCATTTTCATCGATTCTCACACTGTGAATAAAAACTAACTAAAATTTATTAACTTAGATACCAGAGCTAAAAATATAAAACTATACAAAAAAACATAAAGAAAACCCATAAGATCTTGGATTTGGCAATAAAATCTTGGATATGACATCAATATCCATAAAAGTGTAGTCAAATTAGATTTTAGGAAAATTAAAAACTTATGCATAAAAATATTGTGAAGAAAGAAAAAAATACAATGAAATGGGATAAATTATTTGCAAGTCACATACCAGAGAAGAACTCACTCTTAAGATTATGTCTACAGGAACTGGAGAGATGGCTCAGAGTTTGCAGGCTCTTGCTGCTCTTGCAATGGACCTAGGTTTGGTTCTCGGCACCCACATGTAAAATAAATCTTAAACCCTCCTCATTCTCGCTAATTGGACTCCCAGAGATCCACCCGGGGCCTAACCATGGATCTCTGCATCCAGATCCCTCAGTAGTTGGATGGGGTTTCTGGCACGACAATTAGGGTGTTTGGCCATCCCATCACCAGAGTAGGTCAGTTCGGGCTGTATCTCGACCATTGCCAGCAGTCTGTTGTGGGGGTATCTTTGTGGATTTCTGTGGGCCTCTCTAGCACTTTGCTTCTTCCTGTTCTCATGTGGAGGGTTTATATGAGCGAGAATTGTTTAAACCAAGGTTGGATAAAGCACAGGGACAAAGAGCCAAACGAATGGAAACACATGATCTATGAACCAATGGCTGAGGGGTCCCCAACTGGATCAGGCCCTCTGAATGGGTGAGACAGTTGGTTGACTTGATCTGTTTGGGAGGCATCCAGGCAGTGGGACCAGGTCCTGTGCTCATTGCATGAGTTGGCTGTTTGAAACCTGGGGCCTATGCAGGGTTGCTTGGCTCGGCCTGGGAGGAGGGGACTGGACCTACCTGGACTGAGTCTACCAGGTTGATCTCAGTCCGCGGGGGAGGCTTTGCCCTGGAGGAGGTGGGAATGGGGGATGGGCTTGGGGGAAGGTGAGGGAGGCCGGAGCGGGGGAGAACAAGGGAATCCTTGGCTGATATGTAGAACTGAATTGTATTGCAAAATCGCCTTTAATCCCAGCACTCGGGAGGCAGAGCCAGGCGGATCTCTGTGAGTTCGAGGCCAGCCTGGACTACCAAGTGAGTCCCAGGAAAGGCGCAAAGCTACACAGAGAAACCCTGTCTCGAAAAACCAAAAAAAAAAAAAAAAAATTAAAAAAAATTAAAAAAATAAAAATTAAAATTAAAATTAAAAAAAATAAATCTTAAAATTTAAACATTAAATAAATAACTCTTATACTTAGCAAAAGAAAAAATGCACCATTTAAGTACTGGAATAGCCATCTATACAAATAAGACATGCAGATAGGGAACAGATAAAGAAGATGCACAAACCATTGGTAACATTAAGGTAAAGTTATTGCAAAAAACAATGCACTGCCACACATCATTGGTAAAAATATGAGAACTTAATTGTCATCATTAAATATAGTCACTGTTAAAAAAATCTTACAAGTACATAGTGATGTCTCATTGTGACTTTAAATAGAAAATATCTAATAACTATGACACTGACCATATTACCCTACACAGATGAATGCACATAAGTTCCATGTTCAGTAAATAACACAATTTTCTGTGATTTGCTACTAGATATTAGATTTCTTAAAAAAGTGAAAAAAAACCACGAGATATATTTTACTGCAGCAAGAAAGGTGAGTTCTAAATTCTGTGATTAAAAAAAAATACATACGCTTTGGATAGGTACAATAGATACGCCATTTTCTACAGTCCTCAGGCCTCAATTTAATATACTTTTATGTGGCTTTTCCAAAAGGAAAAGACACATTGCACGTATGCTTCCTAATCTGAATTCTTACTCAGACAGCTGCTGTCGTGGGCTATGTATTTTCCTCTACATTTTCTTCCTGTTAGCTTTTTATAACCTACCAACTCTCGTTGATTCATATAAACACATTAGAGATCATAACGTCTCTTTAAGGCAAATCTAAGAGGATAATGGAAGGATGGGCTGGATAGACACCTATTCAGAGCTGTCTATGATTTTCCAAACTTCTATTTTTCCAAATATGGAGGTGAGAAAAAACAGAGCTTAATTCCACAGTTCTTTTGCCAGAAGAGTCATTGTCAGATTACAGCAGTGAATGGCCAATTGCAGAATAGGACTATGAGGAAGCAGAGATGCTATGATTCTTCTGTGGCAATTTTTGGAAGTCACCAGACTATACATTGTGATGAATCGCCCATTTAAAAGTAGTATCTGAAAACCATCCAGGTTGATATTATTGGTGGGGGATGCTATCGATGGTGGTTTTGAGTGTTTTTGCTAATCCCTCAGAAGGGGTTCCGCTCTCTGAGGTCATCCATACTCTTTCTGTAACTCCAGACTCTCTAGCTTGCATTTCATCTTCCAGCTGTTATAACTTTGATTTTTCCTGTTTTAAAATTATTTCTCCAAATGCTTGAAGAATTTTCCCCAAGTAAGCAGTAATTGATATGTGTTATGTTACTGTTACTTTCAGTGAGCAGCTCCATGGCTCAGACATATATTTATTGTCTGAGTTAGATGAAAGTGTTTATTTATATTATTCAAATTACAAGAATGATTTTTTTTATTTTTCCCCCTGCACATTTTAATACATTTCCACACATGGAAATGGGGAAAACTGGGAAAAAAGAAAAGGAAAAAAGAGCAGATTGTATTTCATATATGAGAATAAAGTTACATTTTTTTAAATTCAAGATTTGCATTTTTATGATTTGATTTTTCTACAACTGTCTCTGTGTATGAGCTTCTACTTCCATCATTCTGAATATTTATTTCCCCATGGTTTTAAGCTGAATAAAAGATTTTCCCACTTACTGACAAACATACCCAGAAGTTGTTTCTTAGGTTTCAATTGATAGAGGCATCCCATTTAGGACTGAGAGTTCTATCCTTGGAACACTCAGTCCTGTAGATGAATTGCTAAATGGTCTTATTAATAAAAAATACCCAGAGCCAGATATTGGGGTGATTAGAAAAGCAAAAAGAAGCCAGGCTCATTCTCACCACTTGGAGATCCTCAGCCAAAGAGAACCACTTCCTGTATACCCACGCCAATATGCCTTTCTATTCTGCATCTCATTTCATCTCTGCACCCAGCATCATTACTTCCTCTTCCTGCCCAGCTCTGTCACTTCCTGTCTGTCTGTACAGACCACCAGACCTGTATAGTTAACTAGTGTTGGAATTTAAGGTGTGTGCCCCCATGCCTGGTTCTGTTCCCAGTGTGGCCTTGAACACACAGAGATCCAGACAGATGCCTGCCTCCCCAGTGATAGGATTGAAGGCATGTGCTACAATCGCCTGACTTCTATGTTTACTATAGTGGCTGGCTTTTTCTTCTGATCCTCAGATAAACTTTATTGGGGGACACAAATAAAATATCACCACACAGTCCTATAAATTATTTCATAATAAATATATGATATATAATATGGTTTCTTATATTAGGCTCCACAAATACTTCATATGCTCTCCTCTCTATCATTGAATACCATTCATTTATCAAATAGAAGAATTTTACTTACAGTAACAGCTGAGAGTAGTTACATAGCCTCATATCCTAAACACAAAGGAGTGTGCTTTGTTCTTTCTTGATTATTTAAAGACAATTATAACATTGAATTCTAAATAAAAAGATGTTGAATGCACACATGAATGTTTAATTATTTTCAAGTATTTTTATTATTCCAGATATATTAAGAATATTTTCCTCCACTTTTAATAAGACTTATATATAGAATAATTTGGTATGCTTGATATAAATTCATATAGTGTTCCCTCCTGATTCTCTATTTCTGAACCTGGGTAATCTTTGCTTTCCTTTCTGAATATATTAAATTTATTCCCCTCATAAAAGAGAGACTTTGATGTTTTCAAACAGAACAGTCAGCAGTTTGGGCTTGGCTATATTTACAATAGAGCTCAAAACATCATTCAGTCATATAGGAGGGATATACGCTAATGTAGCTAATTTAAATAGTCACTAGGGAGGAGCATTTAAACTCACAGACAATTTGTTGGCATTTGTATCTTCAATCACCTAGTTATGAACCATAAAATTAATTCCTGAATCATTCTTATTTTATGATGTAGACAAATATGTTCATGGTGACCTTTCTCCAAACTGTAGTTAAAGTACTCAAAGTTACCTCATTATCAAGAATGCTGAACACTGAATCTCAAACAAGTTATGAAGGGCTTTACCCTGTCCTAAACTGTACCTATACCAATAGCCAATTTGTTTACTTCAACATTTCATTGGTAAAAACAATCACAGTTAAACTGAGTTGGAATTCCATTTTTTTGGGGGGTATTAAGGAACCTTGGACTTATCTATGGTCATAAGCTGTCAGAGATTTATCTTTCCATAGCTCATTCACAGTTTAATTCTAAAAAGATCTAAGTGATTATAAGAATAAAAATACTATCATGTATACTAAACACACAGAATTTCTCTTTTGAGTTTATAGAGTTAGTATATGTAAGATATTCAGTAAATGAGTGATTCATTTGTATTAAACTTAAAAATAATCAATGTTGACTTGTCAGATTGTATTTTATATACTATAGCAAAGAAAAACTAAAGCATGAGAGTAAAGCAGGATAAATCCTATTTTTATTAAAGGATTATTACAGTAAGTAAAAAGAGACCTTGATTGTGGAATTAAATTGAAGTTTAAAAAACTTGAAGAATAAAGCCAAGTTTTACTGCTTTTACCTATTTTTTCTGGCTTCTTTTTTCTAATGTTGTTATACATACATACCTACATGCACATAAATAAATATATTAATACAAACTATTGATACCATTAATTGTCACTCATATGTTTATATATTTTAGAGCTGATCACTTGTTGTTGAATAACCACTAAAGGGCTCATTTCCTAGAGGACTGATTGCCCATCTCACTTACCATTAAATACCTGTAGATCTTCATCTATGTGTGGGGATTCCTGTGAAGGAAAGAGATAGAAAAATGTACTCCAGTCAAGCGGGACCAGGAAGCAAGCAGAGATTTCTGTCTTAATATCTGATAAAAATAGACTTTAAATTAAAACAAATTAGAAGAGTTAAAGAAGCCGGGCAGTGGTGGCGCACGCCTTTAATCCCAGCACTCGGGAGGCAGAGCCAGGCGGATCTCTGTGAGTTCGAGGCCAGCCTGGGCTACCAAGTGAGTTCCAGGAAAGGCGCAAAGCTACACAGAGAAACCCTGTCTCGAAAAACAAAACAAAACAAAACAAAAAAAAAAAAAAAAAAAAGAAGAGTTAAAGAAGAACGCTTAACTTAATTGAGGAAACAATTACCCAGGAAGACATTACAATCCTAAACATATACACACCAAACTATGGCACACCCAGTTTCACACACAAAAATGTTTGCTACCGGAATTAAAGATATAGGACAAATCAGTAACAGTAGCTGATATAAATACCCACTTTCTCTAATAGATAGGCCTTTTGAAAAAAATTAGAGAAACTTCTGAATTACATACATAATACTTCAAATAGTTCAAATACTTTAAATACTTCAATAGCTACAGAATGTTCTACACAAAGAGCAAAGAATATATATTGTGTCCAGCAGTTCACTGAAGAACCTTTTAAATAAACCAAAGAGACACAAAACAAATCTTAACACAATCACAAAATTTGAATAAACTCCTTCTGACTATACTATCTGACTGCAATGCGGTAAAACTTAAACCCAACAGCAAGCAAATATCTAGTAATTACACAAACTCATAGAGATTCCATTACTGAATGACCAGTAGGTCAAAGAGGAAAGGCAGAAAGATCCCTAAAAAATTTTCTTTGACTAAATGAAAATGAAAATGCAATACAACAAAACCTCTTGGACTCAGTAAAAACAGCCATAAAAAGGGAAATTTGTAGTTCTAAGTGTCTACATTTTAAAAACTGGAAAGGTTTTTAGGGAAGAGAAAAATATTGTAATTAAATTAAAATGTCAAAAATACAAACAAAACCGGAATGTGAACAATAAATGATTGAATAAAGCAACACAAGAATTTGGAAAAATAAGAACAAATCAAATCCAAATTCAGTAGATGGTACATGCCTTTAGTCCTAGCACTCAAGAGGGAGAGGCAAGTGGATCTCTGAGATCGAGACCACCCTGGTCTACAGAGAGAGTTCCAGGACAGCCTGGACTGTTACACAGAGAAACTCTGTCAAAAAAAAAATCAGCTTTTTACCTATTACCCAGCTTTGATCTCTTTGTCAGTTACTGTGTTATTTTGTTGGAATCTGATTCACCACTGAATACCTGGAACACTCACATAGAACCCAGCAGACACCCTTTAAGGACAGTCTGGCATTTGAGCCAGTACTCTGGATGACAGGCCACTGAAGAATAAGGGCAGATTTTTGGTTCCCCAGATTCTTGAAAGTTGTGGCAGATTTCAAAATACAGTGTGAGTTAAGGTCATAGGCTTCCATTTTTAAGGGGCTGTGTGAGTTTCTTTTTCTATTTCTGTGCTAAAACACTTGACCAGGAAACTTTACAGAGGAGTGTTTTACTTGGGTCTTAACAGTTCCAGAGGACTAGAAGTCCATCACCATCACTGGCCTGGACCGTGGTACCAGGTGGGCAGGCATGGTAGTGGAACAGCAGCTGAGAGTTACATCCTGATCCACAAACAGGAAGTAGAGAGCAGACACTGGCAATGAGAAGTGTTTGAAACCTCAGAGACTGTCTCTGATGACATACCTCCTCAAATACGGCCACACCTCCTACTTTTTCCCCAAACTGGAGAGTGGAACAAATTGTTTCGCCAAAGGGGACCAAGTATTCAAACTTATTAGCATATAGGGGCTATTATTACTCAAACCACCACGGAGGCTGGAATTAACATCAGTTAACCCCCTCCACTATGCATATCCCTGACCATGTCGCTTAACACAGTGCAATCTCTACTTACTTTCCCATCAGCACGTTTATAAAGAACATTACAAAAGATCACCATGCCCCTTAAAATGTCAAGATGCCCTGAAACTCCCTCCTGCAAGACATTTCTTTCTTCTCATACCCAATCTTTCCTTTTATTTTTTCTCCAAATCAGAACTTACTCTGTATGTCTGCACACCCCTGCCAGACTTTTCCACTCAAAGTTAAGCTCCTCAAGTAAGTATCAGTTCAAACTTTGAAATGATGGCATGCATAGAAACTATCCCAAATGGAGTTTAAAACCACGTGTTTGGAGGAAGTCTTTGAAAAGTAATTTAATAATACTGGTTGACTAGAAACAGCTTTGATTCTGAGATCCCATCACTAATTATAATGTGAATATAAGTTCTTATTCTCCTTTGTTTTATTACATAAAGAAGGTTTCATTATATCTAATATATGTTTCTATTATAAAAGTTGTAAGTTCAAAGCCAGAACAAATGCAGAAGTAGGACTCAATATCCATCACTCCACATACCTCCACCATAGCACTAGAAGTTAAATTGCTGTATTTGACTTTTATTGAGATTTCTTTCCTTTTATTGGTTTTTCCTTTGGTGGCATTTACCCAATATTCATGCACTATAGAAATAGTCAACCTAACAGGTAATGATATAAAACTTGATGCTTGAATTTATTTAATGGTATATAATTAATACCTACTTAAAATAATTTACAAATAATGTCTAAGATAATCTATTGCAATTAAAATGACTAAACATGTTTCCATTTTTCTTCTTCTAACATCTAATTGTAATATAGTATAGATACATTTAGGATATTTGGGTTGCATTATTTTGTATACTGAAAAACAACTTTTTGTGAATGTAGCTAAGTGCCAGATGACTTGACCACCTTGTTTGAGGTCAGAGGTTCAAAGCCAGAAGTTGAACAAACAGTAAAGAAAGCAATGATGAGAGGGTATATTTGTGAAATAGGTTTGGTATAGAACGCTGACACTTTCACTTTTCTCTGTTTCTTTAGGAACAATCATCAAGTTTGCATATGATATTTCTCACTGTCTAGCAAATGTATTCTAGCAAGTTACTTCAAGAGAGTCAGCTAGAGAAATGGAAAATTTATAGGAGAGGGATGCTGTGGAATGTCATTCTGTATGCTATGATTGGTTGATAAATAAAATGCTGATTGGCCAGTAGCCAGGCAGGAAGTATAGGTGGGATAAGCAGACAAGGAGAATTCTGGGAAGAGGAAGGCAGAGTCAGGAGTCACCAGCCAGACATAGAGGAAGCAAGATACAAGGCAAAACAGAGAAAAGGTACCAAACCACATGGCTAAACATAGATAAAAATTATGGGTTAATTTAAGTGTAAGAGGTAGTCAGTAATAAGCCTGAGCTACTGGCCATACAGTTTGTAATTAATATAAGCCTCTGTGTGTTTACTTGGGGAATGCAAGTGGGAGAGATTTGTCCTGACTGTTGACTAGCCAGGACACAGGAAAACTTCTGGCTACAGAGGAAGAGGAGAGGAGAGGAGAGAAAGAGAGAGACAGAGATACAGAGAGACAGAGAGAGAGAATGTTACTCATTCTTTTGAGTCAGTTTCTCAACTCAAACTTGACCCTGAGTTCTGTGTCCATCCTTATGCTTTTCATGTGCAACAATACTCCTACTGTGTAAATTGAAAGAGCACAAGCTCCTGGTACCTGATCTTCCTCAAATGCACCCCAGTATATTTACACCCTCTGTGAGATTGTACAACCTTTAGCCATTTTGCATCTCCAGCTCCTCCACTCTGCTTATGCAAATGTTCCCTTAGTCTCGTATTCATAGTTGAATCTGATCAACCTCCTCTATTGCATTAGTGTAGTTTTTTATCACAACAATTCTAAATGAAGTATTTCTTGCCATTTAAATAAGTGTGTGTATGTACAAAATTCGTGTCAACTTTGCAGGAGATGCCTATACTTTTTTCAGTCATTCTTTCTGTTGCCGTGTTTTTGAGTATCATATAATTGTTTTTATGAGATGTGCTACATGTCCTTAGCTTACCAGGCTTCAAGGAACTATGAAAGTTGTTTTAGTTTATCTCTTAAGAATCCTGTGCACTTCCCTCTCAATTTCAAACTTGAATTTCATCTTGGAATGCTTTCATTCCCCTAAGGGATTGCTGAGCTAAAAGATAATGTTGTCAACCTTCAGTTTCAGAATAGTGATGTGATAAGCTGTACTCCAAAGATTTTACCAGTTATGTTTCCCTATAATCTTTATTCCCTGTTCATATTTTGTTTCAATAAAAGTTGATTAAGGATACACTACAGTGCTATTTGAATACTCCAATTTCATAAGAAGTTAATAAAGATTCTCCATCAATTTGTCATTGTTACACAGATACTTCTTAAGCTTTTAAAATGCCAGAGAATTTTAAAAACTTGCATGTTTGTCTACAGTTTTAGTTTCCAAAACATATGGACCCAAATACACAAACGCACTTCTTTCTAGAATAATTATAAATAGTGGATAAATAGATTAGAAACTTATTTATACACATCTAAGTTATACACATTAAAAAATCTAAAATCAATTTAGATTTCATATGCATTTTAACACTAATATAGTTCATTTATTCATCCTCTATTGTCAGTGTGTTCATGGCTCATTAATGTGGCATCATTTGCTGTATTTAATATCTTTCATATCTGTATTATATAGTGATGATATATACTCGGGAGGCAGAGCCAGGCGGATCTCTGTGAGTTCGAGGTCAGCCTGGGCTACCAAGTGAGTTCCAGGAAAGGCGCAAAGCTACACAGAGAAACCCTGTCTCGAAAAACCAAAAAAAAAAAAAAAAAAAAAAAAAAAAAAAAAAGATAACAAATGTAAAAAATAAAATGGAAGTTATTTGTTTCAGTGGTTCCTGACAAAATAGGACATTTAGAAAGCAAAGGCATGTTAAGCTCAGCTTACTACTATATTTTTCTAAGTCTGCTTAGAAATGATTTCTAGAAATGACAGAGAAAGAAAATTAATTGGGTTTGGAAGATTAAAACTGTGGTGTCCAATCAAGTTAGAGTCACAAAGACTTAATTTATTATTCTGTTTTATAGTTGTTAAAATGCAAGTGAAGAATCTTTAGAGATTGAACAATCGAAAACACATGATACTTACCTCTTAAGCGTGGGAACGTGTGTGTTAAGCTCACCTCACTCTCTACCAACATCTGTTTCGCTGCCTCAGGAAAGTTCGCAGGGAACAGCGCAGGAGGGGTGATTTTAAGCAGGGCTGGTTCTATCACTGGCTATTGGTGATTGGAATCAGGCTCCAGGATGTTTGTCTTCCTGAAAATCTGAGAGGAAGTCTCACATTTAATTGTCTCTTTGGCAACCAGCTCTCATCCTCCAACAGTGACCTTGTAGGATAAAACAGCTTTAATTGAAAGGAAGTTATTACAAATAACAGAACTCGTTCTTCTTACTTCTATCCCTGCAAATAAGAAGGTTAGTTATGTGCCCAGAACATGTGACCCCCACACAGAGAATATATATATATATATATACACACATATAAAAATAATTTCAAAGGCTATGGTATTTTCAGTGGTTGCAATCATATCAAGTTAAGTACTCTGTATTTTAAAAGTGCAATAGAACATTAGAATTATCTTAATATTCTTATAAATTAAGAGCAAAATAAGGATGTCTTTGCCAATTTTTCAATACACTTTATGGGTGTTACTGGATTTAAATAGATTTTTAAAAGCAGTTAAGCAACTTAGAAAAAATACTGTGTAAAATATTTGAATTAATAATTTGTTTGACACTATTACGTGTGCACTGTCTATGGCTTTGCAATGCCTATTTAATTAGAATGGAAGGTATCTAACTTGAATGACACCCCCTTGTGAAAATATAAAAATAGAACTAGGAATTATTTAACTGGTAGTAATTAGGAATGTGGCCACTCCAGCTTATAAGAAGGGAGTCACAGAAACCAATACAAGGAATACAAGGTGGCTATAGGTACCGGGAAAACAGGCCCTCAGCTCTGAGAACAAAGAGGTTTTACTCTGAACTCTAGAGAATCCTACAAAAGTCCCTACTCACCAAGCTGTCAGGGGTCACCCAGCTTCCAAGTTATTCCTCCCTAGAAAGCATTGGCATTTGTCATTATTAAACCCTGGCTCTCTTGATGCCTGGATTTTTTTGGTCCCTTCTTACTCTTTCGTATTTCATACCCACTTCCTACAGGTGGATTTTTTTCTGAGTCTATGCTCTTCTACCACATCCCATTCCTCCACCAATTAAAACCCCCCATTCACATTCAAATTAAACAACCAGGTCCATCCCAACAGGATGCCTAAACGGCTAAATTACAAACAGGTAGGACCTAATTGTCCTGTTTTGGGCAAACATTCTATTTTCATTCTTCATTAAGGCTAAATAAAGCTCTATTATGTGTGGATGCCTTCTGCTCATTTTCCATTCACCTATTGCCAGACAACTTTAATAATTTACGTAGTCACAAGCACATTGTTTATACATTTTTCTAAATCATATTTCTTTTCCCTAATGAGAAATGTTGACATAACTTAAGTGCCTAAGGTATTAACTGCTATTTTATTGTCTTAATCACCTATTCAGAAATGTGAAAAAAACAGCTAGAACACTGCAGCAGATACACGTTAGCGGAGTGACTATCATGTTTTAGCGAAGAAGTTAGCATTCATTATATAAAATTTTAGAATGACTCTTTTTGACTTTGAGATGTTTATCCAAGTATTTACCCCTGGTGGCTTGTTCTTCTTGACTGGCATTGTGATGATGAAATAAAAGCTCTGTCAAGATACAGTGTCTGACAGTCAGTGTTTTGATAAAGTTTAATTAAGATAAATGAGGCTGCTTAGCCATTCCTATGGCATAATGAGCCCACAGTCTGTAAAATAATGTTAAAATTTTGCTTGTCTTATTGAAACCCCAAATTGGATTTAGAATTGGTCCTTTGCCACTGTACTGCAAGCGGGCACCTCTTCAACAGCATCATATTACTATTTCATTACAGTGGTATCTTGATGGCATGGGTTAGACATTATAAAATATCATATCAGGATGCCAGTCACCAGACTCTATTTTTTTAAAAAAACACTTTAAACCTCCTTGTTTGTTATTTGATAATCCCTTTTATTTTTTTGAATAGTGCAATCAAAGAGAATGCATAGTACATTAAAATTCAACATTCACCAGTTGGAAAAATTTAGAACAATTTTTCTCCTCCTAATGCTTTCTACCGTTGTATATAAATTTCCACAACCTGGAGGCTATAGTATAACAAAATTTTGTAAGAGTTTTGATGGGTCACCATTCCAGGCACGAGCTACCAATGTACTCAGTCTCCATGTTGAATTCTATGTGTCAATTTATCCATTATCTAGTCTGATGTCCGTTGTGTACTTTCTTGTCTATTTAGATTATTGACAAAATAGATTCCTTTTGCAAATGAAAACTAGGCACCTCTGTTTTCCTGCAAAATAAAGTCTGGGAAGCTCTCACCTCCTTGAATGTCACACTATCAGCCTAGTATGTTATCTGTAGGAAAGGGAAAGAAATGCAAGGCATTATTTTAAATAATAAAAATGCAAAAAACAAAAACAAAAACCAAACCCTGAAGGATTGAATTCTCATTTCATAGAACTTAATATTTAACAAAATGCACTTTACTTTATCATCAGCTTCATTACATACTTTGTATGTTCTGTCCTATTAATTACTAATGATTTTCTTTTTTGAATGGTGTGAAGCTTCAGAAGGACTGAAGGGTTTCAAGAGCTGCCTTGAAGACAGAAGTGGGAAAAATGAGGACAAAGACTTCATAGGGAACAATACCCTGCCATTGTGCTAACTAGAACTACACAAACGCTGATTCCTAGGGTTATCCGAGAAATGACTGGAAATCACTGGAGAGGAATATCCCAAGAATTGCGCTGTGCTTGGCCCACTCGAGAGCTAATGCTGAGGGTTCTACATTTGAAGACACCTTAACAATGATGTTTACTAACAGACAATGGCGGACAAAGTGGCTTACTCATCATTTTTGTTTCAAGTGAGTCTCCCAAGTCTGCATAATCCTAAAAGACACAAAACTGCAGGAACACATTTAAAGTGAATAGACACCAGAACTAAAATGTCATTGGTCTAAGCAATTTATGAAAATGTACATTGATATCTATACCTAAGTTATTAATCTATATTTATATCTACAATTATTTGGTGTCTATTCTCACATACTTTAGAGCACACACTTTGAAATGCACATAAGTCACATGTCTTGTTTCTGACACATTTTGCTTTGGAATTAAAATTTCTTTTATAGTACTCTTCTGATTATATTTTATTTTATTGTAAATACAGAAGCAGTTGAAGTAAGCAGAAGCAGATCAATAGCCTCTTATTTCAAAACAGCTTAGAATTAACAAAAACCTAGAACTCATTTAATTATTTGGACAAGGATTTCCATGACTATGAAAAAGATATCTGCTTTTAAATCCCCAGCTAGGTAGTGGGATTGCCTACCAATTACAGATCTCTGTAAACTCACTTAATATAGAAAGACTGTGGAGAACAAAATGATTTAAATTAATTGCTATTACTCTGTAAACTTTTCTTCTTATTTATTTATTTTTGATTAGTTAGTTAATCAAATTCTCACAGCCAGAACATGGTTTCCTCCCTCCCTCCCTCCCTCCCTCCCTCACTCCTCTTCTCCCAGACTCTACCCCAACCTCCTTTCTCCCCACCCTATCCACTCCTCCTCCTCCTCTGTTTCTCTTCAGAAAAGGCTTCCCATGTATATCAGCCAGCCATGGCATATCAAGTTGTAGTAAAACTAGACACCTCCTCTTCCATTAAGGCAGGAGGAGGTAACCCAGTAGGAGACAAGGGTCCCAAAAGCAGGTAACAGAATCAGAGACAGCTCCTGCTCCACTGTTACTAAATGTGACAAATGCTCTTAGGCAAATAATGTATGCCCCATTGAAAACACATATTTTAACAACCAAGCTGGTGCACATGGATTAAGAATTTACTTTTAAAATAAATCACTGTTACCTAAAATGTAACAAATGAATTCTTTTTTTTTTTTTTTTTTGGTTTTTCAAACAGGGTTTCCTTGTGTAGCTTTGTGCCTTTCTGGAACTGACTTGGTAGCCCAGGTTGGCCTCGAACTCACAGAGATCCGCCTGGCTCTGCCTCCTGCGTGCTTAAGGGAGAAGAAGTTATATGGAAGAAACTGGTATGGCTACTTTTAAAGGGATATATTACTTTCTTAATAAGGACAGTTCACACTTACTTTAGAGGACTGGGTGATAGATATGTGTAATATACCAAAGAAATTAATCCTGAAAAAAATATTTGAAAATAATAGACAAGGGTTTAAAATGTACTTGAATTTTGATTAATGGATAACATTTCCCTTAATTTTAAAAGAACCAATTAATCCAGTATCCATTCAGCTAAGCAGTAGCCACATAAATTGGATCTTTGAAGATTAAAACTAATAGGATTCTTTAAAGTGTTCATTTGTTAATGCTAAGAAACATTTCCTAGGTAGAAATCAGAATATCTGTTAGACTTCTTTGTAGTGTTAATTTTTTAATTAGTTGGATTAATTCAATTAATTAATTGTGTGTGGTACGTGCATGTGTGTGTGTACGTATTAGTGTGTACATGTGCGCGCGCGCACGTGTGTGTGTGTGTGTGTGTGTGTGTGTGTGTGTGTGTGCACCCCTGTGTGTATGTTTGGGCACACGTGTGCTACAGAGTATGTTTGTAGGTCAAATGACAACTTTCAGGAGTTGCCTCTCCCTCTGTACTATGGGACTGAACTCTGGTAGGGAAGAAGTCTTTACCTGCTAGGCTATCTTTCTGGCTCTCTTCAGTATTGTTTTTACTCAAATTTTCTTTGAAAAAGCTCATTCTTCTTTTTATCCTACTTCAGTGAAAAGGTGCCCCTCACAGTAGAATTGCTGAAGATAAGCAATCAAATGAAAAAAAAAAAAACAAAAAACGAAAAACATCCAGGAGAATAGCTGAAAAGAAGAGATGTATAATTTTGCATGGCTTAACTGAAAAAGCAGAAACAATATCATGCTGATTCTGGAACACAGCAACATGTACGTGATAGAAATGTACATGAAAATTCATTCCAGGAATCACAGTAAGTTTCCTAGAGGAAGAAAATTTTGCATGTGTTAAAATATATTACCTATAAAACTGATGAATTGTGATAAAATGTAGATTTATAGACTATTACTTGAGATTCAAAGTATTTTCAGAGTAGCAATGGGTTTTTCTTTTGTGTCCTATATTGAGTTGACCCATGAACATTTCAGTCAATTAACAGTTAAGCCTCCTGCATTGGACCTTTGGCTATGGCAACCCATTGGATCCTAAACACTTAGCAGCCCGAAATTGCCTTATGTCAGGTGACAATAAGTAAGGAGGAAGAAGATGACATGCCTCCAATAACCTAAATCATTCCCAGGAAACTTTGCCTTTAAAGGTTCTATTGCCTTAGGCACCAAGTTAACTCATGAGTCCTGCGAAGGTGTTACTCAAGCAAACTATAGCAAACAGTATCACCAAAAATAAACCATAAAGTCCTAGAAAATAAATGTTATCTAAGACCTCCATGCCTTGTAAGATTTACTTCTTATAGCTTACTATATCTAGTCAACAATTAGTCAGACGACTATTTCTCAACTTACATTCCTTACTTTTCCTTTGACATATCATTTAGGAACAAATCATACTTTTTTTTTTTTTACTAGAATTTCCTTCATATTACTTTTTTGCCATGTGATTGCACACTGATTTAGTGATTTTTCAGCTCATTTCTAAGTGCATTTCTCAGAAGTATCTTCAAAAATTCTCTATATAATTAGGCAAAATAGTATTTGGATACCTATAATTTCACTGTCTCAACATTTATCATACATTGCTTCAAATTGCTGTATAATTTTCTTTCTTCATTACAAGAAAAGGCACAAGAAGAGAAGACTAGGCAATGTCTTCATTAGATTTTTTCCCACAGTACAGAATGAGACACACACAAGAACAAACAATGTAGTTCTTTGGAAATCAAAGGGATGGAACAAGGTAAGAAAAAAAATTAATCGGAAAGCAGAAAAAAAAACTCTTTGATATAGAATGCTACATATTTGGTAGGGTATTATTATTTAATAACTGGTCAAAGGGAGATATTAAAGATTTTTTGAGAGGAAGGTATGCCTTAAGATATGGCTTTTTTCAAGTTCAGCTTATAATTTAGATAGATAGTCTATATTTCTTGACTCTCAATGAGGTGAGGATTGAGTTTGAATTGGGCAATGGAATCAAAGTAGAAAGGAGAGAAATTGATATTGATGATGTAGGAGGTAAATTGATATTTACAAGAATTTGAATAAAGATTGGTATTCAAGTGTCTTGAAGTACTTTTCCAATTTTCTTAGCAATTTCAAGTTTGCCTTTTAGACCTTGAAGCCACTGTGATCTTGTTTATGTGTATGAGTTAAGAGTGTATTCTCATTCTTCTGCGTGCAGATATCTAATTTTCCAGACACTGTTTATTAAAAACTCCTTTTTCCCCAATACATTCTTTAGTGACTTTATCAAAAACTACTTGCCTTGTTAGTAATATAAACGAATCAGCTACTGGAACAACATACGATATGAAAGAAACTCACACACTGTACCAGGAAAAAGCTAGACTCAAAAGTGTGTATAGTCTATGATTCCATGTTTCTATTGGTCAAAAATAGTCAAAATGTATATTTTAAAAAATCAAAATGCATACATATTGAATGAGAACAAAACACAAGAGAACATTATAGTATGGTAAAATTTCCAAATTCTTGAGAATAATATTTGCTGACCAGCATTACAGCATTAGCATTAATATTGTATAGTCTATGAGGTTTGTCAAATGTATAGTGTTAAAAATTCTCCACTATAGTATTCAAGAACTTTTACTGTGCCCTGAGGACTCTGTGTTCTGCCTAGCCCTTCCTTCTTGAATCTGAGCAACCACTGAGCTTTTTACTGAACCCACGGTTTTGTTATTTTTCAAGATATGTAAGTTTTCATGGTGTTCTGTTTTGACTTCACTACATGAGAAAGAATTTGAAGGTTAGGAAGTATAGTAACCAAAAAATAATATGATGTTATATTTCAAGACTGGGGCAATGTTAGTACATATAGAAAGGAGTATAGAGAACACTAACAATATATACTGAAGAATCAGACATGAGTGAAACCCAGAAAGCAAGACAAGGTGGCTCAGATGTTAGACCTGAGCAGCATTGATTAGGTGAGGATATGAGAAAAAAAAGTTTCAGTTGGAACATATTTTAGGTTTTTAAGGTAATTTTGAAGTTAATGCATATTTTATTTATTCATTTATGGAGGTATTTTTTAATTGAAAATAGATTTTTCTTGCCTGTCAAGGCTCCATTACCCCAGGACAACCAGAAGACACCCAAGCACCCACCCCAACCCCTTGGCCTAGGACAGCATGTGTCACTTTGATGAAGAAATATGTGATGGAGAGATGGAAAGATAGATTATGCAGTAAAGAGATGGGGGAGAAGGAGAAGTGGAGCAGTTTACATGCTGCGGAGAGAGGTGGAACTGGAGACGGGAAGGTGGTGAAGAACAGGATGACCTGAGTGGCCTGCACTGTCCCCTGAGGTCATGGTGATATCTAAGGTCTGGGCTGCCTCCTGAAGCCATGTTGATATCTGAGTGCCCTGCTGAGCTGGCCTGACCCTTACAGACAGCCACGCATCCGCCTAGGCAGTGGTGTGGGCAAGGCAAAGCCCAGACTGAACAACTCCGCTACCACTCAGGCCCAGATACAGGGCCTTGAGTTGGCCCACCCCAACATCTAATCCATCTATGAACTGCTGGAGCACATGAAGGAGCTGGTCCTGTGGAACCATAGCCATAGGACCTGTATGACTCTGGGCAACAGCGGGATATCTGATAGGAGTCCCAAAGATGGTCCAGTATTGATGGAATAGCAGAAGCCCGAGGCCCTGAACTGGACCAAGGACTCATTGCAATGAACATTTGCAAGCAAAGCTCTTTGGGGAAAAGGGTAGACTGCATGACACACCGCAGCTCCCAAGGCCTCTATGACCAAGAAATTTGCGATGGAGAGGCAAAAACCCCCGAGGAGACAGGGCAGCTGTGACTGGTGTGAGAGAAGGCTGCAACTGACAGAGGAGCAAGTTGTTTCCCAGAGGGGGCAGAGAGATTTTTTTCCAATTTCAATTTTATTTTTTTTTTTTTTAATTTTCTTTTTTTGGGGGAAGGTCACAAAAGTAGAGAGGTCAGATATGGAAAGACTTGGAAATGAGTGGGGTTGGGGTGCATGATGGGAAATTCCCAAAAAATCATTTACAAAATTATATTTAAAAAAAGAAAGAAAGAAAACGGATTCTTCTCTCATACAATACATCCTAACCACAGTTTCTCCTCCAAGCCCCCCCTTAATTCCCTTCTCACCCAGATCCACTCCTGATGTTTCCTTTTCAGAAAAGAGCAGAACAGCCAAATCGGGCAAAACACAATACAATAAGACAAGGTGAATGAAAACCCTCATAAGGAGTCCGGACAAGGTAACCCAATAGGATGAAAAGAGTCCCAAGAGCAGGCAAAAGAGTCACAGATACATCTGCTCCCACTGTTAGGAGTCCTACAAAACCACCAAGTTAACAGCCGTAACATACACAGAGGACCTGGTGCACACCTATGCAGGCCCCCTGCTTGCCATTTCAGGCTCTGTGAGCCCATGTGAGCCCTCCTTAGTTGATTCTGTGGGCCATGTTCTCCTGGTATCCTTCCTCCATTCCCTCTCACTCCCACAGTCTTTCTTCCCCCTCTTTTATAGCATTATCCTTTTTCCAAGGGGAGGGACCCAATGGAGACTTCCAATTTAGACTCTGTCTCCACATAATGTCTGGCTGTGGGTCTTGGCATCAGCTTCCATCTCCTGCCTCTCTGAACAAGGCACAAATCTATGAGTGTAGCAGAATATCATTAGGATCATATTCAATGTTTGAATCTACTATAGATCTCTGTGCTACCCATCCAGTCTGCTGACCCTAGACAGTCAGGCAGTGTAGGATGTGGGCTCCTTCTCATGGCATAGACCTCAAATTAAATTAAGCATTTGATGGCTACCAACTGAGGGTTTCTATTGCTGTGAAGAAACACCATGATGACAGCTTCTTTTATAAAGGAAAAACATTTAATTGGGGTGGCTTAGATTTTCAGATGTTCTGTCCATTATCATCATATCAGGGAGCATGGCGGTGTACATGAAGGCACAGTGCTGGCTACAACTTGATTTGTAAGCAGCAGGAAGTGGTACACTCGGAGTAGCTTGAGCATAGGAAACCTCAAAGCCCACCCCCACAGTGCCATACTTTCTCCAATAAGGCCATAGCTACTCCACAAAGCCACACCTCTTAATAGTGCCACTCTCTTTGGAGGCCATTTTCTTTCAAACCATCACATTCTACACCCTGGCTCCCAAAGGCTTGTAGCCTTAGCATAATGCAAAAATCATTCACTCCAATTTCAGAAGTCCCCATAGTCTATAACAGTATCAAACTTTTCTCAAAGTCCAAATTCCAGAGTCTCTTCTGAGACTCATGGCAGTCTCTTAACTGTAATTCCCTGTAAAATTAAAATAAGAAAACAGATAACATACTTCTAACACATAATGGCACAGGATATACATTACTATTCCAAAATGTAGGGAAAGGAGCATAGTAAGAAAACACTGGACCAATGCAAGGTCGAAAACTAGGTGAGCAAATTCCAAACTCTGTATCTCCATATCTGATGTCAAAATGCTTTTTAGATCTCCAACTCCTTCAGCTTTATTGACTGCAACATACTTCTTTCTCTTGGGCTGGTTCCACTCTATGTTAACAGCTTTTCCCAGCTGGTGTTGCACAGCTTTGGCATCTTCAACATCTTAGGGTCTCCAAGGTAATTCAGACTTCAAATTCACAGCTTCATGTAATATCCTCTCTAGGCTTGCATTCAAGGACACCCCCAATACATGCCTGGCCTCAACAGCTTTCCTTAGTTGTGGAGGAAGGTTTCGTAATGCCTTTCCTCTATCCTTGATTCTAAAGCCAGAACCACATGGCTAAATCTGCCAAGTTCTGCTACTTGCTGGGGCTGGAACATGCTCCCCTCATTCAACTGCATCTTCACCAGCTTTCTGTTTTCCACCTTCACTGCCTAAGCTTGGCTGTCATGAAAGTTTAACTGTAGGCCAGGCTGGCGTCATACTTGGAGATCTGCCAGCCTCTGCCTTCTGAGTACTGGGATTAAGGGTATGCACTAACACACCTGGACCTAAACTGTTCTCTAATCCCTTTTTATAAGTTGGAAACTTAGCTGGGTAGGATCTTGCCCTGAGATCATCACTCCCTTTATTCCATTCTTAATTTGTTTAACTCCTTGAACACAGGACTTAGCTTCATTCTGCTAACTGGTGTGCTTTTTCTCCTCAAAATATATATTTTGTAATTTACCTTGATCTGCTTTCTCCTTTTCATTATAAACCTTCATTAGACTTATCATTAATAACTGCACAGCAGAGACTATACTAGGCTGTTTTGAGATTTCCTCTGCCAACAGAATTAATCTAAAATTCTTTACCTTAGCCTCAGGCAGACTCTTCAGACAAAGGCAAAACAGCAGCCATATTCTTGACCAAATTAGCACAAGACCAGTCTCTAGGTCACATATAAATATTCTCCTTGGAAACCTCTTGAGCCAGTTCATCATGTGTACCACTGTATCCCATGCACCTACTAGTATGGTCCATTAAGCAGCACTTAGAGCACTCAGCTGCTTTTCTAATCCACAGTCCCAAGGTCCATATTCCTTCAAATGAAAACATAGTCTGGCCTATCACAGCAATACCCCAGTCCCTGGTACCAACTTCTGTCTTAGTTAGGGTTTCTATTTCCATGAAGAGACACTATGACCACAGTAACTCTTATAAATGAAAAGCATTTAACTGGGGAGGCTTATATTTTCAGAGGTGAAGTCCATTAACATGGTGGAGAGCATGGCGGTGTGCTGGCAGACATGGTGCTGGCTACATCTTGATATGCAGACAACAGAAAGTGGATTGTGACACTGGGAACAACTTGAGCAGAGGAGACCTCAAAACCCACCCCTACAGTGACACACTTCCACCAACAATGCCGTATCTACTCCAAAAGAGCCACACCTCCTTATAGAGCCATGTAGTTTGGGGGCCATTTTTTTTTTCAAATTACCACAGCCACTTCTGTGCTACCATTGTCCCAACACATTTCAGAGGCTAGGCATATTGTAGGTGGAGGGTTTTGTAGGTCAATTGGTGTCAAGATTAATGTTTTAAAATCATCCAAATAATAAAGCATAAAGAGAGAGTAGATACTGTGAGTACATATGCAGGTAGGGTGGGAAAAATTCCCAATACCAAGTATTGACACAAAAGTCTCCTGGAGTATATGAGAGGGATTATCCATTAAGACAAGAAGGAAAAATTCATGGGAGGGTACATGGACAGAGTGTGAGTGTTCAACAAATGCATGAATGTTTTAACAGGCTTTTCTCTAATTTAAGTGATGCTGACAGATGAAGGTTACAAGTGTCCTGACTACTCAAAGGCTCACTAAAAGTATCAAGGAGAATGTCACTTCTGATCTCTATAAGATCTGGTAAGGAGAGAACTGGGACCTTCAAACCAGAATTAGACCTGAAATCCAACACAAAAGTGCACGCGAACACACACACACACACACACACACACACACACACACATACACACAAGACCATGACTATCATTCTGAATCCTAAAATTAAGAAAATTTTAGACAATTAATTGCTTCCTACTAATGCAATTTATTAATGTAAATGAATCCACAGGTTGTCAATTTAGCACCTCTTTTGTCTTTAAGAAAACAACATTTCAAAGGGAAAAGGGTTTTATGACAGAAGAAAATTGAGTCTTAGATCACAGAGTACATCCAAGATATTTTTATAAAGATAATTATTATGTGAGAAAACTAACTGAACTAAAGGCATCGTTTTGAAACTTATTCATTTTAAAAATAGACAATCATTGAAAATATATAAAGATGAAAACTTAACAAAAAAAATTGGAAGATTACCCATCAAAAGACCTAAACCCATATCCCGTGCCCTATATAGATAATGTGCATCACCCACATAGACATCACTGGGGAGTAATTGCAACACCTTTTAGCCATTATGTATTTAGGTGGCTTCTTGTCTTGTGCACTATCTTTTCATGTGGAAAAGGGAATAAAGGGACTGTATGAAACCCCATACTCTTTGTATATATAATACACATTCAATAAAATGGTCATATAAACAATCTTCTCTATATAATATGTAAGTTCAATAAAATGGTCAAATAAACAGTTTTTTCCCTCCCTTTGTTCCTCTTGAGCATCCCTACCTGACTTTGAAATCCTAGCAATGCTATTGCCTCATCCTTCATAATCCTGAGATTCCAAGCATATGCCATCACACCTTAGTTCTATAACATCAAATCCTAATATTTGCTGAACATATTGATTCAAGGAAAAAGGCTCTTAATGTTTACAATTTATTGTACAACCAGCCTCAGTGTCTGCAAACTTGTCTGAGCTTCCTATGAGATTGATCTTTATTTTCTCAGATAATTATTCATTATTCTTAGAATGAATGATTTTACATTCTTACAAAGAATGATTTTAAATACAATAATTTGATAAAGAATTTCACAAAACTATATCTCATGTGAATGTAAATATTAATTTTAACTCACCTTAGTTTCCCCTAAATAGCACAACTGAAAATATCTTGTATAATTTGTGGAATAAAGACACTTAACATATTGAATTTTCCAGTTCTCCAGCTTTAAAAATGAGCCTGGCTTGTTCAAATCTCTGCCTTGTGTATTACTATAAACTTGAAATCAGTTTAAAAAGTTCAATATATACCCTGTCATATTATTCTGTTTGCTTAGGTCAATGGTTAATGGCAATCAAAGCCATAAGAAATTCACAAACATGTTCCATCTCTAAACTCATTTTTCTTAATTTTAACAGCTTTAGTCTCCCAGACAGAATATTCTGAAGTTCGCTTTCCATTTTCTCTAAAATTAGACCAGCATCAAACATTCATGTGAGTTACTGAGCCTGACATCTAATTAACACAGTCTTTACAGGTTTAATGAGCAGTGATAAATTTCTATCCTTTCTTTGGCACATTTTAATTAGTTGTAATTATGAGTGGAGTGACCTGAAAAGATTGTTGTCCCACAGAATCACACTAAATTTGTATAATTTATATTTGCAGGGACAGAATGTGTTTTTATGACTTGAAAAACCAAAAGGTTATTTAAGCCATTATAGCCGTCATATAAAATCCCCCATAAAGCTCAGGTAACTAAAACATTGGACATTCATATTTTACCAACATCCAGAGACATGCTTCATAAATCACATTTATCACAGATCATTCCTGCAGCGAGTTGGCCTTTGCAAATTTTGTACAGCCAGGACTCAGATACTCAGATATACACACACACACATATATATGCTACATTTTAATATTCTTTATAGAGGATTATTTATTTTTATGTGTTATAATTGTGAGCTGGTATGCAGATACTAGAACCCAAACTCTGGTTCTCGTCACGAGAAGCAAATGCTCTTAACCACTGAGAAGCATATCTAGACCCTTTCCCTTTCATTTTGTCAATAATAAAAACTCTATTTTCTGTTATTCCTAACATAATTAAAATCACAATTGCTAACTCTTTGTTAAGCATAAAATATGTTTACATACATAGTGTTTCAAAAACATCAACTATGACTTAGGAATGAAGTTACAACCATGGAAGTTCTTTTCTCCCCCACCCCCCAGTTTCAGGAATAAATTACATCTTTTTTTTCTTGAGATACTTTTAATTACAAATTTTTTTATTCATTTTACATAACAATCACAGATCCCCCTCTTATCCCTCCTCTCACTCCCCCCAAGCTTTCCCTTCTAGTCCACTCGCCATTCCCTCCTCAAAAAAGGTAAAGGCTCCCATGGGGAGTCAGCAAACCCTGGTACATTCAGTTGAGGCAGGGCTAAGCCCCTCTCCCTGCATCAAGGCTATGCAAGGTGTCCCACCATAGTTGATGGGCTCCAAAAAGTTATAAAAGTAAAATGTTTGGTTAAGACATCTTGAACTTATTGTTAGAAAACGTGAAAAAAATTAGCATGGTTTCTGATACATTTTCACTTTTAGAAAATAAAGGATTAACTATTAAAAAGTAACAATATGACAGAATATGAAAGTCATTTGCATAAACATCTACATGTGCATACCAGTCATACCAGTCACGTGCAGTAAGAGAGTCCATGTTATTTAATATAGTTTATATAGTCCTAATCCTTCTTGTGACAGCAATTGAGGGCTCACTGAGGCCTCTGAGAAGTGATAGTGATGGTGATGATGAGATAAAATATTATTACTCACTGTATACTTACTAAATTTATCAAAACATAATTATACAAATTTATAATCTTTAATACTTAACATTTGGAGTAATAGAAGTACTAGTCAGTGGTAATTTCTCATTGGAAGCAATAACCATTGTAAACAGTAAAAGAAAAAAAATCTAGTTCATAGTAGACTATTTTTAGAATCATACATACAGTCAAGTTCACAGCGCATGATGCCACTTCTATAATGGAAAAGCGAGTATTTTTTCCTTCTTTTTCCATTTTTGCATTTAAAAATTTATTTTCTGTGTCAAGCCTAAATTAAGACTTCAATTCTCAAGGGTTCCATCTACTGGCTCTTCCCCTACTCATGAGCCTCTTTAGGATTATGCCACTTGCACAGAGTGTTCTAGTATCCTACTTATCACAGGAAAGTTGCAGAAGCTTATCCTCATACATATTTTTCAGAAGAAAGATCTAGTCATTTATCTACCATTGTCAGGGGCGCTTGTGTTATACCAATAAAGCACACAGAGATTGGTTTCTGCTACATTTTCACTTTCAGAAAATAAAGGATTAACTTGTCTGACGTGTCATAGGAAGCTATGATGTGAAGGAGATTATTAAATGGTATTTTATATCAAGCTGTAGTGTGCTCTCCAAGAGGTCTTTGAATACTGTACTTGTCACAAGACAATTGTCAAACTCTTTCCCTGTTCCTTCACTTTTATTGTACTCTCCTAGTGAAAATTTTCTTTTAAAACACCATGTCCTTAAGTAGAAACACAAAAGGCAAAATTACCCTTGCAAAGTTGCTCTCTTGATTCCACTCCCAATAGATACTGAGCACATTTGTGGGAACCAAGGGCTTTCCTGACCAAGTTCTGCTTGTCAACTGTCATGCACAATGGCTGTGGAAAGTCACTTAACATCTGTGTAACAACTTTTTCCTCAGGAAACAAAAGTAATAATGCTTACCTGTTCCACAGGGGTGTTGTATGGTTTAGACAAAGTCATATTTTGAACACATAAAACATTGCAAATCTAAAGCAATATTGTAAACATACTACCCATTATCATTTCTGATTGTTTGGAATGGTACCCAAGAGGACCACTTGATATTTAGTTTTCAGAGTTTCACTGTTAGAGCATTACCATTCAGCTCACTACATCCCTCACTAACCTTTTAAATGCTGAAAAGTTTGGTTAAATAAAAACTCATGTGTTGTCTAGAAATGGATGCTATTTCAGTCTATTTTCCTAGCTATCTAGAAAAATTTTAAGGATTTATGAGGCTCTATGTGTCTCAGTCTGTCTTGGTTCTGCTGGAGAAATTTTACTCTTTAGTATTCAGCATCAGAGAATGATTTACTATGGAAATCTATGTTTGGAGTTACATTTTAGACAAGTTGTCTTAGACTGATGTACCCTAGGTAAAAGAGAATAGCCAAACAGGCAGGATTAAATTAGAATGGGGGATGGAGGTCCATGGGAAAATGGGGAAAAAGGGAGGGTTATATAACACTAAAGATCATTTAAATTTTTTATATGATTCCTACTATGAAACCTACTTTTGTTGAAGCTTCCACGTACAAACACATACATTCACACTCTATAAAAGTAGCTAAAATGCACAACAATGCCCCTACTAGGTACTACATCTTAACAAATAAAAAGCCCAGCATAGGTGGTTTTCCTGTCCCAAAGCTGTTCTTAAATAATCACTCAGAGGCTTATTATAAATGATAAATGATTGGGCAATAGCTCAGGCTTGTTACTATATCTTACAACTTAATCCTTTTCTATTAATCTATGTTCTGCCCTTTGGCTCATGACTTTTACCTCTATTCCATTTTGTGTGTCTGACTAGTTCTCCATCTGGCTGGTAACTCTTCTGACTCTGCCCTTCCTTATCCCATCATTCTCATTTTGGCTTTCCCACATAACTTTATCCTGTTCAGCTACTGGCAAGTCAGCTTCTTTATTAAACCAATCACAGCAACAATCTTCACAGTGTACAAAAGGATTAATCCACAGAAGCCCAGTGCCAGGAAAGTGTTACCACCTTTGGAATGTTGCCCTGTGAGGTCCCATCAACTATTAACCATTACAGCTTGTTATCAATGATGTAGATTCCCTCCCATAACTTGACAATAAAAGCCTATCATTGAGACATAACATACTTAAGCCATAGAACATGGAGAAAACCTGCTGGTATTGATTTGGAAGTTTCATCCCTAATGGCTAGCCTTCATAGTACTGGAAGATACATGGATGCTACTGGAGGGATGAAGTAATCATCAACTGTACCCAGCTATGAAGTCTGATACAGTAAAGACTATCTAGGCAAGATGTGCCCACCAGTGCAATATTGGCATGAGAGCCATAGGAGTAAGTAACAAATTTCTGTTGGATTTAAATACCATTCCAGAACATTAAATCCATACCTGGTGCTATTATTTCCTCAAAAACTGTGGTTAGATATATCATAGACCCTAGAGGAGAGACCAGCATAATTATTATGCTAAATGAACTTAGTATTAAACATACTCCTAGCAATTTTAATCCCCATAAATTAATACATCCCTTGAGACTCTCATCACAGAAGTTTCTCTTTGCAGTAAATGAGAATTAACATAGGTACCCACAATTGATCAAGGTGCAAAGAATGCCCAGTCCTAAATGTGTCATCTCTATCATATTATCTTCCTATGATGCAAGAATCATTGCTAAAGAGTAGCCAGAAGCACTACTTATCTACAAAGAAACATGTTTTCTTGACACAGCAGGGTAGTGCACAAATGAATTCACAACAGTTGTTACAACATGTAGAAGACTTGTTCAGACTGAAGCCAGACAAAAATCCCAGCATGAAGAGGAATGGGTGAGCAAAGTCCTATCCCTAGCTGGGCAGCTTTTGGCAACTGATAGTTTTTGGGAGAAATAGATTATATTTTCTCTAAAAGTGTAGCCCCTGATACTCCAACCGCTCTCCAGAAGAAGGACACACATCCAAGAATACATGGGCAGAAAGCCTGGACTTGTTGAATAAAATAAACAAACAAAAAACAGAACAAAAAGAAAAAAAATCCCACAAAGTTGATATAAACAGCGAGAATTTTATACTTTCTTCATTATAGTACTGTCTTAGTTAGGGTTACTGTTGCTCTGATGAAATGTCATGACCAAAAGCAACTTGAAGAGGAAAGGGTTTATTTCACATAGAATTCCTTATAACAGTTGGTCATTAAAAGCAGTGAGAGCAGGCACTCACACAGGGCAGGAACCTGGAGGGCAGAGCTGATGCAGAGGCCATGGAGGGTGATGATTACTGGCTTGCTCCTCATGGCTTGCTCAGCCTGCTTTCTTATAAAATCCAAGACTATTATCTCAGGAATTCACCACCCACAATGGGCTGGGCCCTCTTCCATAAATTAAGAAAATGCCTCAAAGACTTACCTACAACTTAGTCTTTTGGAAGCATTTTCCTAATTGAGGTTCCCTCCTTTCAGATGACTTTAGCTTGTGAAGTTGACATAAAACTAGCCAGTACAATGACCCATTTTGGTAAATATATAACTAATAAATTTCTGAGTCAATGAATTTATTGAAACATATGCTACTTACAGTAATGTACTTGATACATACATACATACACATATATGTATAAATATGTTGTTAATTTCTATCTGCCACCACATAGCTTATTTGGGTCAATAAAATTCCTCATCAATACTCTATTCATAAAAAGTTTAACTTGTAGTTTCAACTCACTGGACTCCATATAATCATCTACAAAATAAACTTGGTAGAAGTTAGAAAGTTTTCATTTTCTCTGTCTCTCAAATATCTACCATTTTGATTATTTGAAATTAAAATTTGATAGAACTACGTTCTAAGTATCTTCTAAGCAAGTGCTGTGCATGCTTAGCTGATAGTAGTGGGAATAACTCAGTCTGCTCCTCCTGGTCTTCTGTCCTCTACCTAATGCTACCCATTGTCACCAGCCACAGGCCAGTGAAGCTTCCTCTGAAGGAAACCCTTCAGAACTTTTCTCTGAAGATTAAAGCCAGAAATACAATTCTCTGAAACAGTCTTTGCATCACAGAAGACTTTCACGGAGCTGGGAACCTGAAAAATAGTGTTGTACAGTAGTTATGCATAGATGTCCCTGAGCACAAGTAGAATGTATAACATCGTAAGAACAAGAGAGTATTTATAATTATCTTCTTCATACAAACTATCACTATATGCTCTCAGAATCAATAATGTTCACCAATAAGAAAATAGGAGTCCCAATTCTTATTAGGAATACAGGGATCAGGTTTCTTTACTACATAGATGGGCTTCCCTCTATAGGCATAAATATTTGGAATAATCAGGAAAACTGGCATGCTGAAGACTCTTATGAAATAGGGAGGCAAGAGGAGAGACAGGCTGGGTAAGAGAGAATGATAAAGAAAAAGAGAGCAAGATAGAGACAGAGAAGAGAAGGGAAGAGAGAGGAGAGGGAGAAATTCTTCACTGTGTTAATTGTAGCTAGAACACACAGCAGTATCACAAGGTGTTGTTTTCATCAAAGTAACTACTTTGGCACATTAGAGTTCAAAACTTTGAATAATATGGATTTAGATACCAGAGATGGTGTGTATAAAAATGACTAATAAAGAACATGGTTTTATATGGTATTAAATTGAGTCTGGAAACTTACTTTTCAGTTTTGATTTGCTTAATTTTTTTTCTTTTCTCAGATCAAAGGATCAAATTCAGAGCATTACTCATGTTAGTCAAGCGCCCTACTAATTACCTTCACCCTAAACCTATCCCTAACCTATTTTTCAGCCACTGTATTCTTTGAATTAATGGCTATGTTGTCCTGAGCATCTGTGACTACAATCCTTTATAAAACTGAACAATGAAATATCTGTTTATGTGTTTACAAATAACATTAAAAAGTAGATGCTTTTTTTAAATGGTGAAGACACCTAAGTATGAAAACAAATTTATGGTGAGTTAAAAATGAAATGCAAGTCTCCTTGACTGTCACTTATATTTCAGTGACAAATCAGACTTGATGTTATTGACAGATGTTCTGACAATATTAGCTTTAAATTTGACCAACTAGACATTTTATTAAGGGAATATTAAGCATGTGAGCTGTACAACATCTGTTCTTTGGTGATATAGAGGATGAAATGATGACATTGTATGAAATACTAAGGTTGTTACTTAGTTCTTTAAAAATGCATAATTATAAATGAGAACAATTAATTATCTGAGTAGTAATTACCTATATAACAAATAAAATATGTTGATTAAAATTATGTTTTTGCTTACATTTGCATTATCATGTACCCTTTCTTTACAGAACATATGACTATAAAAATGGTCATCACGATATCTTCAAGCATATTCCCAAGCTATTGTTCATACTACATAGTAATATTTTCAAAGGGGCATTGCAACTTCTGTATCAAGTTTAAATGTCTGCCTTTATTATGTATTCAGTGACTTGTGAACGATGTCAGCCCAAGTGGCATGACTTCCTACAAAATCTGTAGTGTAACATAAACTCCAGTAATGGCCACATGACTGCAAAACAATATAAACTATTGACACAGCCTTTGATTGCCTCTCTGAGGATGAGGATGGAGCCCTATTACCAAAAAAATTTCTCATACTATGACACAAGACTTGGATAATTTGAGCTGAATCTAACCTGAAACCCTCCTTTCTGAAGCCTAGTTTCAATAGTATCAAAAATTACTAGGAAAGCTGCAAGGGATGCAAAGAGATTAATAGTCCTACCCATTTGCATCACCTATGAACCACAAACATCACCAGCATATGGCAAGATATCCATAAATAAGTAATAACTGCCATTCATCCATATGTTGTTGATAGTCAAGGACTTTCAAATTGGAAGTAAGGCCCATTCACTAGGAAGGAAATCATCCCTGGTATTAGAAACAGAGCCAGCCACCCAGGGACAATGAGGTCATGAGCCTTAAAAAGAATATACCACTGCCACTTTGATAGACCAGTATAATTTCTTACTATAGTTTAAATCTTCTCTTCACAACAGATAAGTGTAGCTACCAGCTTTTATCAGATAAGCATCTCTTTACAGTAAATGGAGATAATCACAGAAAATCATACCTGGACACAATGTATAGATCAATATGTTATGGGAGCTCCAGTTCCAATGGATACAGCTACATCATAGTTCCTGCATCCATTGCTTAGAAAACATCATGGGAAAGGGAGTGGAAAGAATGTAAGAACAAGAGTATCAGAAAGTCTGTTGCAAATATGTTTCTCCTAGAAACAATGCCAGAAAAAATGATAATTTCATTGGAAATGCTAACATAGATGGGGAAATTTCATGAGGTCCTACCCCTTGACAAAAAACTAAAGGCAACTAATGATTGTGAGAATAGGGAAAATTAGACTCTTCCTTGAGATGAGCTTCCTTATCTGTATCCAATACAACGTGGTCAACCCTGAAACCATATACATACAAACAACAAAATAGACTCAATAGGTTGTATTTCTATATTTGTACATATATATAAAATTATGCATATATATAATAAACTAAAAAGAGGCTATCAATTTGAGAATTGAAATTAGTGGGGAGAACATGGGAGGGGTTGCAACAAGGGTCCATGTGAGGGGTGAGAAAGAATGGAAGAAAGAAAAAGGAGAGGAAATTGATATCATTCTATTTTTTTTTTTTTTTTTTTTTTTTTTTTTTTTTTTTTTTTTTGAGACAGGGTTTCTCTGTGTAGCTTTGCGCCTTTCCTGGAACTCACTTGGTAGCCCAGGCTGGCCTCGAACTCACAGAGATCCGCCTGGCTCTGCCTCCCGAGTGCTGGGATTAAAGGCGTGCGCCACCACCGCCCGGCGATATCATTCTATTTTAATAAAATGTCCAGAAATAAATTAATTTGCAAAATAACTTTTTAGAATAATGGCACCATTATGTAACTTTTTTTAATCTTTGAAAAACCATATCTACACATATTGAAAGTTTTCTTATAAGAATAGATTTTCAAAAATTCTAGATTCATGCAAAATTTTTAATCAGGAAATCATTTCAAATTCACTCAAACACATCTACTTTTCAATTCTATAAAGCAAGAATCTTGTTTTTCCTTTTCTTAATATCTTAATTCTTACCTCTTTAATATTTTAGGGTATATCCCATTTACTTAATTTAAGTTGCTCTAAACATACACCAACTTTTCAGTTGCTATAAATTTTAAGTGAGTAACAGAAACATTTCCAACTTAACCTGTAATGCATATTTTTTTAAGGAAAATCAATTGTATCTTCTGTATTTTAGAATTAACCAGAAATAGGTTCATTGTGTTAGGGACAGCATATGAATAAAAGTACCTTAAATGTAATATAGTTCAAAATAGAATTGCTGATGTCATAGCTATGGAAACCTAATAGGAACAGCAGGTAAATTTCCTGCTATAATCTAATCATCACCTATATTGTACTTAGGCAAAAAGCATCACTGTGGAAGTCCTCTGGATAATTCAGAGCCTCAGAGGAATGCATAGCAGGGGCATATGACTCACATTTCACAGTTTCATTATCAGATTTACATATCTGAAATTTGATTTTAACCTTCTTCCAAGACATTCTAACCCTTCACCACTGATCCATTATTTTTGAAAACTAAAGTGTGTGCATCACGCTCACAGTGACGATTTCCTCTAGAACAGTTAGTGATCAATACCAGCCACTACTCAGTCTTTGTTTCTGCTGAAGATGGATAATGTGGACAGGGAAGCTGCACTGAGAATCCTTTTTGGAAGAAAAACAGGAGCTTTTAGTGCAGCACTCTTCAAGACTACAGATATGGTAGCTGATAATGGTTTTTGAGCGGTGCATGATAAACTGGAGCCTGCAGGCCAAACACTGTCTGCAACTTTCGCAGAAAAACTCACAGGAGGAGTGGGGTTTTACCTTTACCTGTGGTGGAAAGAGTCAGAGCTACATTAATCCCTGACACACCGTGCTTGTATGTCTCTCAAGTTTCATTGCCCGTTGTGCCGAGCTTTATGTTCCTTTGACAAAATGCCTGACAATAATGGCTGGAAGGATGAATGATTTGTTTTGACGCAGACTTTCAGATACTTCCTTCCGTAATTCTCAGCTCTGCTGGTTCTGTGCTGAAGATGATGTAAGAAAATCATGTTGGTAAGAGCAATTCTTCTCATGGCTGACTGGCGACAGCAAGAGAATAAGGAACTGAAGACCACGTAACTTTCAAGGCACAACTACAGTAACTTATTTAGTCCAGCTAGACACCGTAACCTATATTTGTCACCACCTCCCAATATGGCATCACGAGCTTCTCCAAGTGCTGCATGCGTGTGTCTCTAAGGACACTACATCTTCACAGCTAGACGCCCATAAATGAAATTTTACAGGGCTGCATTTGCATAATATCTGTGAGTGCTACCATTACCAGTTGAAGGTTTGTGACAAAAACTACGTGGAACACAGAGCATAAATTGTTATCAGTATATCTCTTCGGTAAAGGGTCTGGTCAATACGCCCCCTCGCCAAGCTTTTCAAAAGCAATGATGTGTCTTCTAAACACAGAGCTTCATATTTTAAGCCAAGGTAGGCTCTGAGTCTGCATTTCTTGGAACATGACACTTTATAAGACTCTAGAATGAAGCCCTACAACTCACTGCACTCTGTATCTTTAGAAAGATACTGATGTTTGTGCACACAAAGGATCAGTTAGAAGAAATAATAAGACTGCTTCCAGGAGTCAGTGTTCTTTAAATATTATAGTGACAAAGAAGTGAGAACGGAGGGTGTGGTGAGTGGGTTAGATGTTCAAGGTTGGTTCGATTTATTACATCTTTGTGTTTGGATGACTCTCTGAAATGCTGTGGGATTTCCGAAGAGAGCAATGGTGTTTATCATTGCTAGATACACCATGTTTAAGAAAAAAAAATTCCAAACATACTTGCTGTCATTCATGGACAACTATACTGAGGAAACATAAAATATGTCCTTCTGATATTGAAGTTGAAGTCAATAACAATATGTCACCATTGCCATTTACTCATTCCCTCTATGCAATAAATAATCCCTTTCCTCGGAGCTAGAATGATGTGCTTTATCACTTAATTACAGTGGAAAGGGATAAGTGGGGTATGTGATTTGTCTCTAATAATCACCCCGAGAACAGAGCTTGTTTTTATTGATTTCTGAAGTTCTCACAATTACGGTGAGGATAGAGTCCCCTCTGCAGATGAAAGCCCTCACAAATCCCACTTCCATTATTCTCTTCTAATTATTAGAGGATTTTAGGCATTGATATTTGGGGTTTGGTAAGGCAACTTACTCATTTTCATGGACTCAGTGCATTAGGTGCTACACACTGAGTAGCTTGTAGTAATGGGAACAGCACAAAATAATTCATGTAGAGGATGATAATGATATGAACTAAGACTACATTAATACTAAAGACCACATTTAAATGTACATTAGCTAATTCTGAAAAATGAAGGAAGCATATACTTTATTTCAGAGGCTTCTGGAGTGGCAAGACAGATATACTGAGAGACTGGCTACCTTACATAGAGGCTGAACTGTGACAATATGTAATTCCATGTACCATGGACAACTGGGTGAATTATGAGGGTGAGAAAATTTAAATAGTCACGGTACTGACACAAACGCAGTACATGTACATGTTCACTGGTTCTCCTAGAAACTCCTAAGGAAAGCAGAGTGGTGGAAAACATACACCTGCATTAACTTAATATTCATTTATTCTTATGCATCCCTTTGTCTCAACTCCCACAACCTTTCTTTGGGAATCTGATAGCCAGGCAGGACAGGGAGGAAGGTAAGAAATCTTGACTTTCCTCCAAACCCAGTCCCAACTCTGTAGCAGTCCAACTGCTGTGGCTTCTCCTCTCTCTCAGCCCCCATGCTCAGGAGACTACACAGATTTTGGCAGCAAAATGTGCGTTCTTCATTCCTGCGGACTTTTTAAGTTCCACTGCTGGCCAACCACCATTCCTAAGTGTCAGCTCCCAATACCTAGAACCTGTTTGCCTAGATGCAGAATCATAATAGGAAGGACAGTATGGCTGCAATAGAGTCTAGCAACCCTACTATAGTAGGCCCTGAGCAATGCAATACAGCTGGAACTCAAGACAAGAACTTCAGAATAGCCTTATGAATATGGTAGCGGTTGTTAAAGAGGAAATGAATACCCTTAATGACATTTATGGAAAAATAAACAACAGTGGAAAGAAATGAATAAAAACATTTGAGACACGAAAGTAGAAAAGAATGGATAGAAAAACCCCAAAGTGAAGGAAAACTGGACTTGAAAAATTAAGAACTTAAACAGGAAACTTAAAGGCAACTCTCACCAACAAAATAAAAGAAATGGATGAAAGAATCTCAAGCAGTGAAGATAATGTAGAATAAATGGATATGCCAGTCAAACAAAACATTAAATCTAAAAAAAATAATCCAGGCACAAAACATCCAGAAGATCTTGGATACTATGAAAATTCAAAATCTATGAATAGTAGGAACAGAGGAAGGAGAATAAACCCATGTCAAAGGCACAGAAAGTATTTTTTAAAAATAAATTAATACATGAAAATTTCCCAAATCTAAAGGAGGAGATGCCCATTAAGATACAAGAAGCACACAGAATACCAAATAGATTGGGTCAGAGAAGAAATTCTCTTCTACATATGAATAACCAAACACTGAACATAGAGAGCAAAGAAATGATATTAAAAGCTGCAAGGTAAAAAGATCATTAACATATAAATGCAAAACTATTATAATACAACACCTGACATTTCAATGGAGACTCCAAAAGCCAGAAAGGGCCTAGATAGATATTCCACAGTCTCAATGAGACCAGAGAAGCCACCCAGACTCTTCTAACCAGAAAAACATTCAAACAAAAAAAAGGCATTCCATGATAAAAGTGAATTTAAGAACTATCTTTCTACAAATCCAACCCTACAGAAGGTGCTAGAAGGAAAACATCAACCTGAAGAAATTAACCACACCCAAGAAAATACAAAAATAATTCATATCAGACAAGCAAGGCATAAGAGGGCAACAAAACCCATCACATCACAAGAACAAAATAATGGGAATCAGCAAACACTACTCTAATAAATCTTGAACCCAGTGGCCTTAATTCCCCATTAAAAAGTCACAAACTAACAGAATAGAAGTAAAAATGCAGAATGGATGCTGCAACCAAGAAACTCCTCTTAACATCCAAGACAGATATCACCTCAGGGTAAAAGGATAGAGGGAGATATTCTACAAAATATACTAAGAAGTCTCGAAAAACCAAAAAAAAAAAAAAATATACTAAGAAGCAAGCAAGAAGTAACCATTTTAATATCTGACAACAGACTTCAAACTAAAACTAATCAGAAGAGACACAGAAGGACACCATATATTCATCAAAGGAAAAATCCATCTAGAGGATAGTTCAATTCTTAACATCTATGCACCAAACACAAGGGAATCCAAGTTCTTAAAAGAAATGTTACTACATATTAAATTACACATTGATGCTTAAGCTGTTACAATGGGTGAGTTTGATACCCCACTTTCATCGATGGACAGGTCATCCAAACAAAGACTAGGTAGAGAAATTCTAGAACTAATAAACTAAACTGACCTAACAGATACTTGCAGAACACTTCACACAAACACAAAAGGCTATACCTTCTTCTCAGTACCTCATGCAATGTTTTCCAAAATTGACCACATACTCAGACACAAAGCAAGTCCCAAGAGATACAAGGAAACTGAAATAACTCCCTGAATTCTTTTAGACCACCATGGATTACAGCTCGATATCGACAACAACAACAACAGAAACAACAGAAAGATTTAAGAGTCATAGAAACTGAAAAACCACACTGTTCAATATAGAACATTAAAAAATATCTCTTTAGGATTGAATGATGATGAAAACACAATATATCTGAACTTTTGGGACACAATGAAAGTGGTTCCAACAGACAAGTTTATAGCGCTAAGTTCATACTTAGTTTTGAAGAAAAAAAATTGGAAATACATTAGTAATTCAGTACCACTTATGAAAGCTCTAGAAAAAAAAAACAGAAGAAATCCCTATGAAAGGGGGTAGATGGCAAGAAATAATCAAACTCAAGACTGAAATCAATATAAAGAAACAACAAAGAGAACAAGAGTTTGTTCCTTGAGAAAAACAAGAATATTGACAAGCCTTTGCTAAATTATCTGAAGCTCAGAGAGAGAAGATCCAAGATAAAATTAGAGATGAAAAGTAGGGCATAACAACAGACACTGAGGAAATCCAGAGAATCGTAAGGACATACTTAAAAAACTATTCTACCAAGTTGGAAAATATAGATGAAATGAATAATTTTCTCAATACATACCACCTACCAAAGTTAAACAATTTGTTTAGTGAGATAAGCAATTTACATAGACCTATAACTCCTAGTAAACTAGAACCATTAATTACAATTCTTCCAATGCCCCCCAACAAAAAATACCAGCCAGGCTGAGGGGACTTTTTGCAGAGAAATCTACCAGACTTTCAAAGAAAATAAATATAAATGCTCCTCAAATTATTCCATAAAATAGAAAGCAGAGGAATACCAGCAAATGACCAAATCATGATGAAGTAGGCTTCATCTCCAAAATGCAGGGATTATTCAACACATATAAATTGCTAAATGCAATACACTGTGTAAACAGACTAAAAGATAAACATCACATAAACATCTCATTAGCTATAGAAAAGCCCTTTGAAAAAATCCAATACCACTTCATAACAAGAGTCCTAGAAAGAAGAAAGGTGACTTACAGAATGTCCACAGTCAACATCAACCTTTATGGAGAAACTCAAATCACTTCTACTAAGCAAAAACAAAATGATGATGTCCACTCCCTCCAAACCTGTTTAATATAGTACTTGAAGTTGTACCTAGAACAATAAGAGAACTGAAGGAGATCAAAATGGTACAAATTGGAAATGAAGTCAAAGTATTGTTGTTCAAATCTTAGATGGTCTCATAATAAAAATCCTGGTACCAAAAGCTGAAAAATCAGAGAAGCAGAGCAAGCCACAGCTACTATCTATTACCTCACTGACTCCAAGAGTCCTCTGACTGAAAGCCTCTGTGTCCTTACCCGAAAGGGTCTCAGATGAACTGTTTTAGTTTCTGTTTCCTCAAGCTTTATATGCCTTTCTCCAGCCTGCTGTCACTTCCTAGGACTAAAGGCATATATGCTTCCCAGTACTGGGATTAAAGGTGTGTGCCACCACTGCCTGGCTCTGTTTCCAGTGTGGCATTGAACTCAGAGAGATCCAGATGGATCTCTGCCTCCCAAGTGATAGGATTAAGGGTGTATGCCACTATTGTCTGATCATCAGGCAAGCTTTATTAGGGTATACAATATACTACCACAAAGTATCTTTGTTTGCAGATGTTATAGTAATATACACAAGTGACCTTAAAATTTCTACTGATAAAGCCTTAAAACAGATAAACACTTTCAGTATAGTAGCTCAACACAAAATAAACTCATAAATAGCAGTAACCTTCCCACATACAAATGAAAAATTGACTGAGAAAGAAATCAGTGAAACAACACCTTTTTACCAGCAGCATCAAAATAGAAAATATCTTGGAGTAGCTAACCAAGCAAATGAAAGACTTGTGTGATAAAACCTTTGAGACACTGAAGAAGGAAATTGAAGAAGACATAAGAAAATGGAAATATCTCCCATGCAATGGATCAGTAGGATTAGTCTAGTAAAACTATCTATCCTACCAGAAGCAGTCTATAGACTCAATGAAATTACTATCAAAATTTCAACAAAATTCTTCATAGAACTTGTAAAAAAAAATTCAGTTTCACTTGGGAACACACACACACACACACACACACACACACACACACACACAAAAAAAAATACAGTAAAGCTAAAACCATCTTAAACAATAAAAGAACTGCAGGAGTTATCACCACCCCCAACCTCAAATTATACTACAAAGCTATAGTAATAGAAACAGCATGGTATTGTCACAAAAACAGATACTGAATGTAATTGAATTGAAACACAAAATATAAGTCCACACACCTATGGACACCCAATATTTGATAAAGAAGCTAGAAACACATGCAGGAAAAAGAGTCTTTAAGAAATGGTGCTGGTCAACCTGGATGGCTACCTGTAAAAGAAAGCAAATAGATCCATATCCATCACCCTGCACAAAACTCAATTCCAAATGGAACAAAACTTCCACATAACAATCAGATACACTAAATCTGATAGGAGAGATAATGGGGTGTAGTGTTGAACTCACCGGCACAAGAAAAAACTTTCTGAACAGAACACAAATAGTGTCCACCCTAAGATCAACAACTAATAAATGGGACCATATGAAACTGAAAAGCTTCTGTACAGCAAAGGACATTATTATTTAGATAAGGCAAAAGAACACAAAATGGAAAAAAAATTACCAACTACATATCCAATAGAGGTTTAATATCTGTATAACTACAAAAACTGGATATCAAGAAAACAACTGAATTTAAAAATGGAGAACAGATTTTGAACACAGGATACTCAAAAGAAGAAACTCAAATAGCTTAGAAATACTTAAAGAAATGTTCAACATCCTTAGTCATTAGGGAAATGGAAATTAAAACTAATTTGAAATTTCATCTTACTCCCAACAGAATAGAAAGTATATCTATAAAGTATATCATAACTCATGCTATTTAAGATGTGGAGTAAGGAGAACAATCATCCATTGATGTTGGGAGTACAAACTTGTACATCCATTATGGAAATCTGTTTGACAATTCCATAGAAGGATGGGAATCAGTTTACTTAAACATCCAGCTAGGTTACTCTTGTGCATATCCCCAGGGAATAAGTGATCCTATTACAGAGGCACTTTCTCAGCCATATTCATAGCTGCTCTATTCATAGTAGCCTGGAATTGGAAACAACCTAGATGTCTATCAATGGTAGAACAGATATAGAAAATGTGATCCACCTGTTGTTGGTGGCGCACGCCTTTAATCCCAGCACTCGGGAGGCAGAGGCAGGCGGATCTCTGTGAGTTCGAGGCCAGCCTGGTCTACAAAGTGAGTTCCAGGAAAGGCGCAAAGCTACACAGAGAAACCCTGTCTCGAAAAAAACAAAACAAAAAAAAAAAGTGGAAGGGGAGGTAGAAACAGTTTAAAAGCCAGAGGGGATGGAGGACACAGAGGAATCAAGGCCTTCTAAACACAACAGGACCAATACACATATAAACTCACAGAGGCTGAGGCAGCATGAACAGGGCCAGTGCAGGGCTGCACCAGATGAGGTCCTATAGCTGAGAAGTGGACACACACATACATCCCTAATGCTGAAGCTACCTCCAACTGAAAACCACTTACAAATGGAAAAAAATAGTTTTCTTCAATGGAGTATCACTGGGTAAACAAAGCTCTCCTAAGGGTAGGCTGCATGCCCAGCAGTGGATGGCCAACACACACCAAATTCAATGGCATCTTTGGAGGTTTCTTGTCTCATAATGTCATGTCAGGGCATTTTTTTTCTTTTTATTTTTTTGTCACTGTAAGTCCTATGTATATACATTATGACTAGAATTTTTGTGTTTTTAGGGGATTCCTGGGCATGCAAGTGTGTGTGGTTCAGCATCTGTTTGTGTTTCACTGGCTCTTTTACTTTGTTTTTTGTTTAGTTTGTTTGTTTTGCCCTATTCTGATTGGTTTGTTTTTTGTTTTATCTTATTTTATTATTATTCCTTAGATTCCTGCTTATTTTCTAAGGAGAGACAGAAAGGTTATGGACCCAGTTTGGAAGAGAGGTCAGGAGAAACTGGGGAGAGTTGGAAGAAGGAAATCATAATTGGAGTATATTTTATGAAAAACTAACTTTTCTTTCTTTCTTTTTCACTTTTTATTGATTGTGTGAGGATTTCACATCATGCATCCCAGACTCACTCATCTCCCTATCTCCTCACTTCTGCCCTATGTCCTTGCGCTGTGGAATAATGCTTTTGTACACTGGTTTAATAAAACACTGATTGACCAGTAGCCAGGCAGGAAGTATAGGCAGGATAGGCAGATAAGGAGAATTCTGGGAAGAGGAAGGCTGAGTCAGGAGACACCAGTCCACTGTCCAGAGAGCAGCACATAATGGCACACAGGTAAAGCACACACGGATCATGTGGTGACATATAGATGACAGAAATGGGCCGAGTTTAAGTGTAAGAGCTAGTTAGTAGTAAGCCTGAGTTAGTGGCCGTGCAGTTTTAATTAATATAAGCCTCTGTGTGTTTACCTGGGGGTTGTGAGTAGGGAAGATTTGTCCTGACTGAGGGCCAGGCAGGACACAGGAAAACTTTCAGCTACAAATGGCGCCAAAACATGGGGCAAGAGTTTCCACCTAAAACCTGAGAAAGCTTAAAAAAAAAAAAAAAGATTCTAAAATGGAGCTAAAAAGAGATTCCTAGTTGTCTCTTTCAGGCCAGCCACAGCCTGCGGGCTTGAGCTACTCTATGGCAGTTCATGGCTTGCTGGCTTGCCCTGCAGCATGGCAGCTTGCCCTGCAGCATGGAGGCTTGCCCTGCAGAATTGTGGCTTCTCACCACAGTACACAGAAGCATCTCCAAGCTGTGCATTATGCTGCATGGTGGATTAGCCCTTACTAGTATAGACCAAAAAAAAGAGGTTTCTGGGCTATATGCTGCTTTGATAGAAGCATAGACCTAGACCCACTGCCTCCCATAATCAGTGCACAGCACGGCTTCCAGAGCTGGTGGTGAATTATCTCCACCATGTTGAAAGGCTGAGAAGGGTGGAGTCAGCAGCCAAGGCTGCTGCTTCAGTACTTGCCACTGCAGTTTAAAGCAATAGATTCATAATAAGGCAGATTCAGATGGAATAAGACTTTAAATGGTTTACAGTGTGTGGAAAAATGTATGTAGGCTTGGAAGAGAGAAGAAAATGAATATAGACAGTTATATAAAGAAATAGTTTTCAAAAATAAAGTCTTTAAAGAGACAGTAAAAGTAATACACAGAGAGTCTAGATTATACTGTCTTTGGGATTTTTTACTGCAGAGAGACATTTGATTGTAAAAGCTACTGAGTTAAGTCAATATGTATATTTTAAAGATAAAATCTATGTCTAAGATATTTTGTTTTGGAAAAGAAGTTCTGCTTTTGTTTCCACAGAAGATGAGAACCTATGGATTGCTTCCAGGTTAATATGGTTTGACCAGCCAAGACTCCCTGACAGGTATCCCATGAAACCATGGCCCAGATCATCCAACATCCAAAATCAACTTAAAGGCAACTGGCTCAGCAAATACAGACTCACAGACTACTCCGCCAGGACTTGACCATAATTCTTAATTTTCTCAGGATCCCCATTAGATTGCCAGCACCCTCATCCAGCAGGAAGTAGTATGAGAAGCTATGCCCAAATTCCCAAAATATTGTTTTGTGAATGTTTATTTTTATTTAAAACAGGTTGATTATAAATGCAATCTGTTTCTAAAAAATGGGATAGTATGGACTTAATAGGATGAAAGGGTAGATTATTGAATCTACTTTTAAAGAGCAACAACATGTTTGAAATGTTTTACAATGTTATGGATTTTAGTTTATTGATACAAATTTAAAGTTAATTCTGTTATACTGTATGTATATTTCTACTCTTGCTTAAAGTATTTTGTTTGTGCAACTCATTTGAAATTGTAGAATATAGTTGAGAAATACAGTTTAATAATTAGTCTTAGATGATAGCCAAACTTATAGTCATATTAAGTTTTCTAGGGATGCATAGATAAAATCCTATTAGGTAGGTAATCTTCAAATACTTCAAAGACCTACAGAATACGGCATTTAAAATGTTTTAAGAACTTTGACTTTCTGGACATTGAGACATATCTGATCCTGGCAGCACCAATCTACTTCAGAGAAGATAATGGGCATTGAAGAAACTTCTTACAGAGTTTGCTCTCTTTGTGGCAAAAGTTAGTCCCTGGGCAAAAAAGTGCCCTTGTGTTGACGGCTTGATAATATGTTGCATAAACTAGAAATGCAGGACCCATAGGAAGGTGACCACTGAACTTTTCAAGGCAAGATGGTCCTTCAGGTTCCTACTTCACAGAAGAAACTGCCAGACATTCTACAGGATACACATACACACACACACACACACACACACACACACACACACACACACACACACACACACACACATGACTGAGAGACTAGGCCCATGGGCTGAAGATGGATGCCCCAATGTTACAGAGGAACTTTGGGTAACTGTCCAGGAAGGCAGCTGTCTCTGTCATTCTAGATTTTTGGAAGTTGCTTACAATTCTCTTCCTGTTTACTTAGATAATATTGTATCCTTCTGAGGTCTTTAATGTAGTTGAAGATTAGATAGTTAAAATTTTCCTTGGTTATGATAAAAGATAAATTAGATATGAAACTTTAGACTCACAAATATAGAATAGATAGAATATTTTCTTTAATTTTGCCAAATACAAATAGACTAGATATTGTAACTATAATTCTTGTTTGATAACTGTTTTCTTATATATAATCTTACTATGCTAAAGTTAAAACTTTCCTTTTTAAATAAACAGGAAAGGGGAAATGCTGTGGGATAATGCTTTTGTACACTGGTTTAATAAAATACTAATTGGCCAGTAGCCAGGAGGAAGTATAGGCGGGATAAGCAGACAAGGAGAGTTCTGGGAAGAGGAAGACTGAGTCAGGAGACACCAGCCCACTGTCCAGGGAGCAGCATGTAATGGCACACAAGTAAAGCCATGGAACACATGGTGACATATAGATTAATATAAATGGGCTGAGTTTAAATGTAAAAGCTAGTCAGTGGTAGGCCTGAGCTAATGACTGAGCAGTTTTAAGTAATATAATTCTCTGTTTACTTGGGTCTGAGCTGCTGCAGACCAGGCAGAACACAGGAAAACTTTCAGCTACAAATGGTGCCAAAACCTGGGTCAAGAGTAGCAGGGTCTATTAAAAGAGCCACCCATTTTTGCCTCTAGCACTGAGCCAGGAAGCCATGTCTTAATTGAGCCATACCTCTGCTCACTGCCAGCAAACAGAGCCCACTGGAGAAAAGGTAGCTACCAAGAAGCCATGATTGACTACATTCTTGTGTGTCTAAAAACCTTTTTTAAGATTTGTCAGGTTTTATATTGAAATTTTGGTCACATTGAAACACCATATGTCATCAGATGTTTCTCTCCCACCTGCCTGTTCCCAAATACCTGGTAGCCACTTCAAAAACAATTGACTCAGAGACTAAATATTACTTATAAATGCTCAACAAATAGCTCAGGCTTGTTACTACTTAACTCTTACATTTAAATTAACTCAATTCTTATCTATGTTTAGCCTCATGGCCTGGTATCTTTCTCAGTATGGCATTCTCATCTTGCTTGTCTATGTTGCAGGTGACTCTCTTACTCTGCCCTTCCTCTTCCCAGAATTCTCTTGCTCTGGCTCTCATGCTCAATCTCTTCCTGCCAAGCTATCAGCCAATCTGTTTTATATTAGCCAATAAGAGTATACATATCCATAGTTTAGAAAAAGATTGTTCCACAGCAGTGCAGGCCACTGAGATCAGTATGCTCCTGGTCGCAGCAAGGCCCTTGGACACTAACATGGTCTCAGATAGCTTTCAAGACCCTGGACATCTGCTTAGCCCCTATTGGCAACAGGAACCATGGACATCAACCCAGACCCTGGATGCTAGTAGGCTACAGACCTAGACATGGCCCATGGCAGAAGCTCAGGCCAGGACAATACTATGACTTCATGTCGCAGCTCAGGTCACCCAGATCAGTATGGCCCCAGTGGCAACATGGCCCTTAGACACCAACATGGTTCCAGTTTGCAGCCTAGGTCTTGGTCATCTCTGTGGCTTTTGGTGGTATCATGGGCCATGGACATCAACACCGAACCCAGCAATGGTAGGACCATGAACCCAGATATGGTCCTTGGTAACTGCTCAGGCTTAGGTGTCACCATGGCAGTGCAGGCCAGTCAGATTGGCATGGGCTCCAGGGTAGCATGACCCTCTGACATGAACTTGGCCTCAAGTATCAACCCAGACTCCTGGTACTGACAATGTCTTTGGTGATAACAAGAGCTGTGCCATTGTTACCTGCATAAACTGTGACTGTGGTGAGGCCATAGACCAAGACATGGCCCTTGGCAGTAGCCCTGACCTGGTCAAAACCATAGCTCCAGGTGACAGTAAGGCCCTGGAGGTGGCATGGCCCTTGAACACTGTGGTGGATTGAAAGAAAATGGCCTCCAAAGGGAGTGGCACTATTAGGAGATATGGCCTTGCTGCAAGAAGTGGATCGCTGTGGGGGCAGGCTTTGAGGTCTCTTTTGCTCAAGCTTCCCTTAGTGTGACAGACAGTCAAATTCCTGTTCCCTGGAAGATATAGCACTCTCAGCTCCAGCACCACATCTGCCTGCACACTGTCATGCTCTCTACCATGATGATGATGGCCTGAACCTCTGAAACTATGAGCAAGTCACTCTAAGTAAATGCTTCATTTATAAGAGTGGCCGTGGTTATGGTATCTTTTTATAGCAATAAAAACTCAAACTAAGACAGACACCACATGGCCACAAGATGCAGCTTAGGCTTCGGGCATTTATGTGGCCTTTGGTGGTACCATGGGCCATGGACATCAACACAGACCCTGACTGTTGTAGGAGCATGGACCCAGAGATTATCCTCAGCAGCAGCCAGGGCTTGGATATTACCTTAGCCCCAAGCAGCAGCTCAGGCCACTCAGATGAGAACGGCTCTAGTGGCAGCATTGCACTTGTACACCAACATGGCCCCAGGTGGTGACCCAGACCCCTGTCACTGGCATTACCTTCGATGGTATCATGAGCCACAGACATCAACACAGACCCTGGCTGTCATGGGGCCACAGACCATACATGGCCCTCAACTGCAGCCCTGGCGTAGACATCACCATGGTACCTTGTGGCAGTGCAGACTACTCAGATCTGTAGGCCCCAGCTGCAGCATGACCCTCAGATCCCCATCTAACCTCCGGTGAGGGCCCAGACCCTGGGTATCTGCATGGTCTTTAATGGTGTCATGAGCCATGGATATCAACCTAGAACCTGCCTACAGTAGAGCCACAGACCCAGACATGGCTCTATGCCACAACCCTGGCTCAGTTATCACCATGACTCCAGGCGACAGTGCAGCCTTCCAGATTAACATGGTCCTGGGAGCAGCATGGCCTTCAGACACAAACATGGACTCAGGTGTCTGATCAGACCCTGGTCATCCACACAGCCTCCAGTGGTTACTGCAGACATGAACATCAACTTAGACCTTGGCTGCTGCAGGGCGATGACCTCAGTACTATGTTAAAAGAACCATTTCTTGTGTGCCTCACTTGTCTGATGGTATTTATGTAAAAACAAAACAAAACAAAAAACAAAAGCAAAAACAAAAGCTACCTTGAAAAAGTGAAGAAAAGAGGCTTGAAAACAAGACCAAGAGCTGGGGCTGCAGTTCACTAATGATACCCTAACTATCTGTGAGGTGTTGAGTTGCAACTCAGCACCAATAAGAAAGCAGAAGAAAGGCAACATTGCTTGGGAACGTTATAGAGTCTGTGATGCTAATGACTAGGGTTTTATAATTCTAAAACAAATAGTATGTTCTGACTCTATACTTTAGCTAATTTTAAATTAGTGTTGAGTAACAATACTATGCAACTTTTAGCTCTCAATTCTCTTGTAATAATCCTTTCCATGTATTAATTGTGCAGGTGAAGCTTTATGTGAAATACAAAATGTCCAAGCTTTAAAAGTTCACCTAATTTTATTAAACTTTTCATTGTAGCCAAAATTACTATATTGCTAATTAAAATCTTGATTCAGTGAGAAGATTGGACCATGGAAAACATACATTTCAACATTGGTCTTGCTCTAATAAGTGAGAAAAGGCTTTTACACTTACATGTTATTTTCATCTCAGTGCTTTTAGCAACTTTGGAAAAGAGAGAATCAGGGCTGGGAATTGAGTTTCTGATATAAACTGTGTGATTTACTATCTTGAGACTGACCTAAATAAAATTTTAAGCTCAGATTTAAAAATCACAGTTTCTATTTTTCTCAGGTGTGCAATTAGATGTTCTATTTCTACTTTTTGTAATTTTTCTGACAAATACTTTTATATAGCTAGCTTTTATTTATACATGCAGCTTTAATTCAAAGCTGAACATTGAAAGAACATTTTTATATCATCTAAAACAAAGAAAGCAAATAAGCAAAAGGAATCATTATTTTTCATTTATACCAAATTGCATATAATACATGTAAGTGTATGTTTGCATATATACATAAATAATTTAAACTATGTTAAACCACTTAAGTTGATAATGCTCTTCCCAAGATCCATAGTCTATCAAAACAAACAAATAAAAGTACCCAGTATGAGAAACCCCCTTCAAGTTGTTGTCAGGGTTACTCTCGGAATTCCCCAAGCAATCTGGGCAATTGTTGTTCTTGATTGCCTCATAGAGGTCAACCACAAGGTCCTATGGCTGTGGATACCACACAGTTTGGACATAGGACTTGGAGGATTTTAGTTAGATCTGACCTGAAAGCCTCCTTCCTAAAGTCTAACTTTAAGAGTCCCAGAAGGTTTTATACAAATTCGCAAGGGAGGGAAACAATCAGTAGTCCTAGCCATCTGTGACTCCTATTAAAATACAATAGCAACCAGCATGGTAACATATCCCTTAGCACAAAAATAACACATGTTGGAGTTTTCTCCAGTCCCACTCAGGCCCGCAGCCGCTCAGACCCAAGTAAACACATAGAGACTTATATTACTTATAAACTGTATGGCCTTGGCAGGCTTCTTGCTATCTATTTCTTATATCTTAAATTAACCTATTTCTATTAATCTATAAGTTGCCATGTGACTTGTGGCTTACTGCTAATTCTCATGGTGGCAGCAGCTGGCAGCGTCTCCTAACTCAACCTTCTACTTCCCAGAATTCTCCTCTTCGCTTATCCTGCCTATACTATACTTTCTGCCTGGCTACTGACCAATCAGCATTTTATTTATCAATCAATCAGAGCAACACATTCACAGCATACAGAAAGATGTCCCCAGCACACATGTTTTGGTGGTAACCAAGAGCTGTCTAAAGGGACTTAAGGAACACTCAACAGGATGGAAAAATGCCTGCTACTAGAAACTTATCTACCTACCAGGAGCTCATGATATCACAGATCTTAGAAGAGAAACTACAACTATGACTTTACTAGACCTGCATAATTTCTAATTGCATTATAATTAATTATTGTCCTTTACCACAGGTAAGTGTAGCTCCCAAGCCTAACCAAAGAAGTTTTTCTTTGCAACAGAGGATGCTACAGAAAACCACAACTACTCAAAAGTGCAGAGAACAGCTGATTGTGGGGATCCCAGTTCCAATGATACATCTACAAAACAACTCCTAAACCTAAGGTTCATGTAATATCACAGAAGAGGGACCAAGAGATTGTAAGAGCCAGAGAACCAGAAACTCTGCTGTGAGGCTGCATCTCTAATAAACGACAAGGGAGCTTTACCCATGATGCTTCAATATGGCTACCTGTAAAAGATCAGAACAAAGATAACACCAATAGACCTGAGAACATAGGAAAAAAATATCATGGGACCTCACCCATCGACAAAGAACTACAGGTGACTAAGGAATGTTATCAGCAGGGCAAATTGTTATTCCTAGGAATGATCTTTCTAAATGGTTACCCAATACCAATTGATCAGCCCTGAAATCATATACACTAACTGGATTCAGCAACTCAGAAGGATTTATTTATATATTTATGACTACACATACAGAGCAGTAACCAAAATAACAATATAGAACTTGAGAGGAAATGAGATGGGGTGGATGACATTAGAGGAATTAGAAAAAGGAAAGGTAATGGGGGAAATATATTTGTAATATTGCTGCTATGCATTCAAGGTATTATACTTGAGATTAAAATAACTAATAGCAAAATATTAATACATAAATTTTCTTAAATAAATTATCACTGGGTACAATGAAAATAATACAAACACTGATCATACTGTTTATTAAATGGAAGTTTTATTTTTTATTAGTTTTGTATTAATAACTGTATAACTCATATATTGTTCTGTTCTGCACTTTAAAATCCAGATCTGACCGACTGGGATAATTCATGGTTTCTACTGAATCTCTTCCTTTATATAGGTTCTAGAGAAGTATTCATACTTCAGGCACTAGTGACACTCATGTTGGCTCAAGACCTGTTCCTCCATCTTGAATTTTCTCTTTTCAGAATGCTGTGTTTTTCTGTGTCTTTCCCCCACATGCTTCCAGCTCTCTATTTCTTGATCCTTTTCGTTCCTGCTTTCACTCTTTGACCTGTCTTAGTTGGTTTTTAACTGTCAACGTAGAGTTAGTGGGAAGGAAAGTCTCACTGGAGGAACTGCCTAGTGCAGGCTGACATGTGTCTGTGTGGGTTGCCTTGATTGTTAGTTGACAATGGAGGGCTGAGCCCTCTGTGGGCTGTACCATTTCTTGATCAGATGGTCTTGGGCTCCATACAAAAGCTTAACATGACGCTGAGAAGAAGAATGCAAACAGCATTCCTCTCAGGTTTCTGCCATGACTTACTTGTAAACTCAAATTAACCACTTCATCCTCTAAATTTCTTGTGGTCAGGCTTTTTTGTCATGGCAACAGAGTTGAAACAGAGTAGGACTTTTAATATTGCATAGTACCTATCAAGATAAGAAAGGCCTGTCTCTGCTCAAGTTCAACTAACTTGCAAATAATTGTCTTTTAACTCATTGCCTTATTTGTCTTTAATATAACTAGTCACAGGTTTCTGAGATTAGCACATGTACATATTCAGAGGGACATACTTCTGCCTATTACTCTTCCTTTGAATTTAAGGATTTCTGATCTTAGATTATTTTGTTCAGGCAAAATAACAGCTATCAGTATTTCTTTCTGCTGTTAGTTTTATTTTTTTCTCCTTCTGTGCAGTCAATCACAGATATTCAAGTAACAAAATATTCTCTGATAGGACAAAGAAGAATGTGTATAGAGTTTTTGAATAGATTGCAAATGAATCTCAGTGATATCACAATAGACTTCATTTTCAAATTCATTTTATCAGTAGCTATGACATTTAAGAAATAGATATTTTGTAGTATATTTGCTTCAATTGAGAAGAAATATGTAAGGTACATGTCAAGTGGGTATAGTGTCTTTATTAGGCAAGTGTGAATTCAGATTTAGGCCTAGTGTGAAACTGACAAGAATGTACTTTGGATAATGGAAGCATTATATTGATAGGGCAATTTATTTCAAATTATCATTAAACTGGTCTAAGCTAATTTCATGACTTAATAAGCTGTTGTAATCAAGAATAGAGCAATTATAGATACAGTGCTACCCTAATATGAGCATATACAGGCAATGAGCCCTCTAATTCTGGAGAACTATGGTTTTAAGAGCCTTTGGGCATTCTCTGAGAATATGCTTATAAACCACCAAAAGTGCAGACAGAGAAGTCTTACAAAATATGGAAAACACTCATTTTTTTTTTGCCCTATCTGGCACATCCATCTCCAGAAAGTCTCTATAGTCTCCAGAGATTTGAGATAATCCTATCTCAGTTTTCACCTCTAGGACTACAGCAAGCCAAAGTTTTTTACAATAGTCTAGATTCAGTAAAATCTTTAGCTGTCTTTCATCTTACATTTAGGTGGATGCTTTTGTGCTCCTCATCTCAGGGATTCATCATGCACACCTCTGTATTCTTAGCTATTTATAGTAGAATACTTTCAAACTTCTGATTACAATTTCTTACTATGCTGTGCCCTGGAACACCATGAATTAACTATCCTCAAGTTCCACTTGTATTTGCAGAAAGATATCCACCCACATAGAACACTCCCATGGTGTGTTATCTACTAAATAAACAAGGCTTTCATTAACACATCTTTTTACAGCATGACACCAAGACAAGAGTATGTCACAGAACACAGATATCTTGACATAAAGAGGTGCTTGTAGGACAACATTCTGTACTATATAACTTTCCCACAAGACGCTGACTCAAAGCTTGCTCTAGGAATGTCCTCATACCTTAGCACTCTAATGATAATTTAACAATTCCTCTAGATTTATCAGCAAGCATACCAACAAATCAACAAAAGACTGATTTTCAAAGAAATGGCTAAATACCAAAATAAAATTAAAAAAAAGCATTTCAGAAGGATTTTGTAAAAGAAAATAGGGTGTACACATGTTTAAATTGTTCAAGTAAAGAAGAAATGATCCAAAAATATATCCAGCCAAGCAGCCTTTTTCACTTTAAAGGTACCCAAAACAAAACAAAACAAAGCAAAGCAAACCCCCAAAACATTAAGAACTATAGGAATCTATGAGGGTGACCCTTAGCTAAGGCTCCCAGCAATGGGAGATATGAAGACTGAACTGGCCATCTCCTGTAACCAGAAAAGACTTCCAGTGGAGGGATTGGGATATCAACCCAGCCACAAACCCATTGATCTACAATTTGCCCTGCCTACCAGTTATGCTGAAGTAAGTGTGGCACAGAAATTACAGGAGTGGCCAACCAACGACTCTTCCAACTTGAAACCCAAATCATGAGAGAGAGCCCATCCCTAACATTGCCTGAAGGGCCAGGACCCAGATGCTGGACAGCCCAAAGACCTAGGATAGAACCAACTATGACTGGCAAATCAATCAATCAATCAATCAATCAATTAATCAAGTCAATGAAATGATTCTTAATTATATCCTGATATAATCATAGATTATTGCCTAGCCCATCTATCATCAGAGAGCCTTCAACCAGTAACTAATGGAAACAGATGCAGACATGCAGAGCCAAACATTAGGTGGACCTCCAAGAATCCTGTGGAAGAGGGGAGGAAGGATTATGGAAGCCAGAGAGACCAAGGAAATGAAAAGAAAACCCACAGAATCAACTAACTTGGGATCATAGAGACTCATAGAGACTGAACCAACAATTAGAGAACTTGGAACTGACCTAGGCCCTTTGTATATACAAACAGTTGTGGAGCTTGGTTTTTTGTGGGACTCCTAATTGTGGGAACAGGAGCTATCTCTGACTTTGTTACCTGCTTTTGAGACCCTTTTCTCCTACTGGGTTTCCTCATCCAAGCTTAGTAGGAGGAGAGGGGTCTAGTCTTACTGCAATGTGATATGCATGACTGGCCAATATACATGGGAGGCCTGCCATTTTCTGAGGAGAAATGAGGATTTGGGGTGGGAGGTATCAGGAAGAGGGACTGGAAGGAGAGGAGGGAGAAAAGGGAAAATGTGACCCAGTTAGAAAAATCAATCAACCAATCAATCAATCAATCAATCAATTTATTTATTCAAGATATTAAAGGGGGGAAAAGAACTGCAGAAACATTCTGCCTTTGAGTACTTCCACACAACACACACATAAAGCTGTTAAAGGAAAATCTCATATAAGAACCCTACACTGTTTCAAAAGAGAAGTCCACATCTTAGAAGATCAGATACTCTTGATCTGTTAAAATCATTTCATATATAATAAAAAAAATAATTCATTTTTATATTTGTAAGTTTGAGAAATACTATATCATAGATGATAAAACTTATCTTGAAAGTCCACATATATTCCTATTAGATATATTCAATATGACTAAACACATACATTCTTAATCTAATTACATGTGTTTTCAAGTGTTTCTATCTGTTAAATATATTGGTCTTAATGAGCAGCAACTTTTTTCTTTTTTTCCTTTAACAATTATTTAAATCTTTTATTACCATTAGCTACAGATCTGAATCTACAACAAGACTTTTCACCACTAGAAATCATGTATAGGCATGTGGACAACTGAGGGATATACCATAGTCATCAAATCAATCAAAATCAGGAATTTTGAATACTTAAGTGATTGTAGTTTCAAAATTTTGTTCCCTTTGATTTTTTTATTGCACAAATCCCAGTAGTTACTATACACACTACTAAAATTACTGGGGACAAAAGTATGATTTAAAATTATTAAATTAGTTTCATAGTTTAAGCTACTTGATGAAGACAAATTTTAGCATGATAGGAAGCAGAAAGTTGGTCTAGAGCAGTGGTTCTCAACCTATGGGTCCTGACCCCCTTGGAGTTGAATATCAGATATTTACATTACAATTCATAACAGTGGCAAAACTACAGTTATGAATAAGGAATGGGAAATTTTTTTGTTATTTTATGTTTTCTGTGGATCACCACAACATGAGAAGCATATAAAGAGTTGCAGCACTAGGAAGGTTGAAAACCACTGGTTTAGGGTCTCATGGCTATTTTATAAGGCTGATATGGTTATTAAACATAGCATTCTATATTTTCCCCTCAGCAGCAAGACTATTTACACTGATGTCTGTGGCTTGGCAACAGGGTTTGGGTGCTGTCCCTCTCAAGACCAATTTCTCACACTGCTATGCAGTTGCCGGCTTGCTCATCTCATAACTGAGAAGCCATTCTCCTTGAATGAGCTGGGCTACTTCATTCATTACATGACAGGCAAACAGAAGCCACTTTTGAGTGGCTTATACCTTGTAGGCAAATCTCATGAATGTTAAAAAATAGCAACAGAGGGCCAAAGCCATCCACTCACCGACAGTCTCAGGAGACTTTACGTCATTGATGTTGCAATAGGGAGACTCCAGTAGGCAACTGTGCACCAGAAGTGCTTACTCATGACGTAGTCATGGAAGTTCTTGCTTCAGACACAGTCTGTGGCTTTGCAAGCCAGCCCTCCAGCCATGGCTGTGCTACCTGCAGTGGAGCAGGTCTTCAGGAGGTTGACCCTAGGGACGAATTGTCTGCAGCATGCAGCAGCTTTCTTAGTGGGGAAGCACAGAGGCCTCTTCTGCAAGAGCAGGATGCTCATTGTCACAGTGACAACTCAATTTTCTATTAGGAAGAGAATTCATCATGATAGGTATGAAGGAGAAAGGAATTAAAAATAAATGAACGGCTCTCAGCAATAAGGTCATAAATTCATAATGTTGGTTATTCCCAGTAATAAAGCACTTCAAAATGATATTGAACAATCTAATTAAAGTATCAATAATATTTCCCTTACATTTTATATGTTTATGAGTGGGTACCCTTACCAGATTTTAACATCAACAATAAGATGTTGATACAGGCGTCCCTCAGGACCCATGACAGATGGCTTCTATGACTTTTCAAACAATTATCAGGTAATTGACAGTTATTTGACATGATGCAGTGCTGCATATAACCTATGAGTATTGTCCCATATGCTTTAAATAATATCAAGATTTTACCTATGATGCCTAGCATCATAGTGTTAATGAATTGTTACTGTATTTTATTGTGCAGGAAATGAAACCTATGTCAGGAATAGATTTCTTCTCAAACATTTTTTATCTGGAGTTTGAAACTACGGAAGTAGAGCGTGCAGGTATATATGGATGGTATATTGCCAGCAGAAGGTACTAGCCCATTTATAAAGCAACAACCATCAGTCAGAAAGAAAAAGAATTAAAAGATTTAAATTATTTTCAATCAAATATGTAATTATGCCACATTTCATTTATTTCAGTAATCAACGATAAAAAAGCTTCCATATCCAGGGAAGAAAGAAAATATATTTCTCACAGCAATTACCACAGTATCATTGTTTGATCTGTTTCTTGAGCTCCAATACCAACAAGGCTCTACACACATTGACACTCAGTATGCTCCCTCCAAGCCCTCTCAATAGAACCTGTCATACAAGCAAAGAACTGGGAGTTTAGGGCACAACTTTATTTTAAATATATTTTTAATATTATAATATAATTCAAAAATTTCCCCCTTCCTTTTACTCCTCCCTCAAACCCTGTCATATTCACCTCCCCGCTTTTCCTTCAAATCCATAGACTCTTTTTTCTCTAATTGTTATTGTACACACACACACACACACACACACACACACACACGCACACACACATCCTGTTCAGTCCATATAAAATTACTTATATACTTACATGTGTATTTTCAGGGATGATCTTTTGACACTGGAAAAACAACTGGTATATGGACATGGAAAGACCAGGAAGCCTTAACTGCACAGAAAGAATTATAGGAAACCCAGGAAATCTGGGAGCAGGAAAATACACAACTTCTTAAACACAGGTTGCGATTCCATATGGAGTCATGTAATTGAATATGAGAGGTTGTGAAAAATTTGACAACAGTAAAATGTTTCTGAATATCAGGAACCAAAGGTTAATTCAAAAATCACACATGAGACAAATCTTCCATGCTTCAGAAAACACTTACCTATATTGCATGATTGTAAACAGAATTTTCTGTGTGATCATGAACTTAGAACTATTCATTGGAACCTGGTGAGCACATAGGTAGCCAGGTGACCGAAGGGAGTGACTTCTTCACCTATAAAATCCCACCAGATTGCAATAGTTCAGCAGAGAAGGGGAGTGGCATTGCTCCCTCCACAATTCATGATTGTCTGTTGATAGGCCCAGTCTCCTGTATGTCTGTCAAAGGCAGCCAGCTATGAGGTCAGGACCGTGTCGTCACTGTCATATCCAGGAGTCACAGGTCAGCATTTCACAGCCCTTCTCCCTGTCTTGCTGCCTTTGTGTTTCTTCTGACCTATTTCCAGGTAATCCCTGAGCCTTAGAGGTGGTGGTATAAATGTTGCAATTAAGACTGAGCCCTCCACAGGCACTTATTCTCAGCACCCTGAGCAGCCGTGGATCTCTGCAGTCATGTCCAATAATTTCAAACTTGGCACAGTAACCCAGGCAAAAAGCCATGCCGGGGGAGCCTGGGTTACTGTGCCAAATGTTAACTCTTTTTGTGGAGTGGGATTCAAATCTGGACACAAGCAACAAAAAAAAAATCACATGAGATTCTAAGTAAATATTAAATAGTTCTTTCACAAAATGAAACGTGTCTTCATGATAAAAGTCCTAGAGAGAGTAGACCTGGAGGGGACATATCTCCACATAGTAAAGGTTAAATAAGGCAAGCTCACAGCAAACACCATCTTAAATGAAGAAAAGCTCAAAGCAGTCTATAGGGAAAGCTGGTCTGGAACGTGTGTCTTCTATCTCAACTGCCTGGGTGCTGGAATTACGCATGCACAGTTAAACAACCCCAAATGTATTTCTAAGTATAGAATCGTTTGCTGTTTTTCCTTTTCCATTCCTCACAGAAAAGCTCTTAATACTAACAGGAATAATAAATACTAAATGGAAAAAGGTAATTATGAGAAAGATAAAAGACTTAATTGAATTATGTATTGCCAAAATAATTAAACTAAAACAATTTCTGCTAGTAGGTAAGAGGATGTTATTTCGGAAAGGAAAAAATTGATTACACTTTTTAAGACAATTATGGGTAGATTCCAAGCAAGGTATATTCAACAAGCCATTATTTTTATCTTGGGTTTACTATAGGGACTTCTAAAAAAAGGCTTCTTGTATTTCATGATTATATTTTCCAATATATTCCTAAGATGAGACTATTTTATATTTTTATTTTTACTTTTTAAGACAATTATGGGTAGATTATGGGTAGACACATCAAAATACATATGTTCAAACTTTTGTATGAAAGTTTGTATTTTTTTTTACAGTTCATTTTTCTTGTAAATAACTATGTTCTGCTAGCAGAATAATACTGGTGTTGTCAGAAAGGATGGAGAATATTTCTTATTCTTGGAAACAATTTTAAGTCATTAATTTTTCTTACTTATTTTCTAATTAATTAATAATTTAAAATACACAACTATCTCTGACTGGAATTCTTTTTCATTAAAAAACACAAACAAACTGAAGTCTAGAATTTTGAAGTAATGTATTGAAGATTAAAGAGTGACAGGGGCTATCATTTGAACTCCAAACCTTTCATAGTCATTGACAACAATGACTGCTTCTCTATAAGTATTTGTCAATCCTGAATGCATATTACCCTTACGTGAACACTCTTTCAAAAGACTCCAATTATTGTGCCCTATCCCTATAGCTTATGAAAGCATTAATTTGGGTTGGCTAGTGACAATTTTTTAAACACACTTGATTTTTTAATATTTTGCACCTGAGATTGATAATCTGTAGATCTCAATAGTCTATAAAATAGACTATCTCACACAAAATTTTGAATACTTGCCTCAAGCATTTTTCATTAAGATATAACTTGTTTATAATAATTTTTTCTGTTGCTCCCTTTATGAAGTATTACCATGGTAAAACAATTGATTTCTCCTGCCTCACAAATAATTTTTGTATACAATTTAAAAGATCAATATTGTGCTACGCTGTTCTTCACATTTCTAAAAACTTCATAGCAGTCTGTACATCACATTCTTATTTCATGACCTTTATAAAGTCGCATGTGTGTAAGTTGTGTGTGTGTGTGTGTGTGTGTGTGTGTGATATTTTTATGTTATAGGTCTATCAAAATGTATAAGCATTTATTCCACTTTATTGATATAGAGGTATGTTTGTTATACCTCTAAGAACATTTCATACCAAAATTGTTCAAAGCATAGTTATAATCATGCCATTTGGAGCTATGAAGAAAACAATACTAAAGACAGGCTGAACCGAAGCCTCAGTAGTTAAGGGCATCTGCTGATCTTCCAGGGGTTCTCGGTTGGATTCCCAGCACCCACATGGCTCACAATCCAACTTTAAATCCAGTTCCATGGGATTTGATGTTCTTTTCTGGTTTCTGTGGGTACCAGACATGCACATTTTGCACAGATACACATTCTGGTAGAACAATCATAAAACAACATGAAAACAATAATAATAATAATAAAAATAAGACAAAACAAAGCAACAGTAGGAGTCAAACACTAAACATTTGTGCTGAAAACACATGCATCTTCCCATCATCCTCAGTGCCCTGTGCCTTGCATTTCTCAATGAACCAAACATAAGAAGATAGAATATTTTTTAGTAACAGTTCTTTATTGATTTTTTTTGGAATTTCCCATCATGCACCTCAATCCTGCTCACCTCCCTGTCCCTCCGTATCCTTCCCTCACACCTGTAGCATCCCTCTCCAAACCTCCCCCCCAAAATGAATTAAAAACAAAATGAAACGAACAAAAACCCACCCCACTTCTCTGTCTTTCCAACATCTCTTCATTCATCCTAGTGGCATTGGGTGCTGTGGTGTGTCATGCAGTACACCCTTTTGTCCAATTGCCCCACCCACAAAATGTTCATTGCAATGAGGCATTGGCTTGTTTCAAGGCCTCTGGCACACCATCTTCACTGGATCCTCATCCAAACACTTCTCTGCAATCTGTGGCCGTACTGGCACATCCATGTGGCCTTTGGTAGTACCACAGGCCATGGACAACAATACAGACCCCAACTGTTCTTTTAATTCACCAGTGTGTGTGTGTGTGTGTGTGTGTGTGTGTGTGTGTGTGTGTGTGTGAGAGAGAGAGAGAGAGAGAGAGAGAGAGAGAGAGAGAGAGAGAGAGAGACAGACAGAGACAGAGACAGAGACAGAGTGAGGGAGGGAGAAGGATGTGGATGTTTGAACATATGTATTTTGATGTGTCTGGGCACACACATGTGTGAGAATATTTCATGCATGTGTGTACATGTTTATTCAGTCCAAAGGATGACTTTGGGTGTCTTTCTTAATTGCATTCTATCTTATTTATTCTCATTTGAAACCAAGATTCACATTTGATTAGTTGTGCTTTGCCTGATAACCCATCCTGATCTCCCCTGGATCCTTGGGAGATCTTGTATTGGCCTTTCTCTATGGTTTAATTCATAGAGAAAATTAAATATTTGTTTTCTAAAAGAAATTTCTAAAGTTCTAAAAAAAATATCCTTTTTCTACTATACTGCTTTACTAGTCAAATGTTACCTATTTTATGTAGCATTTTGAATTATACAAAGAAAGAGTTGCTCTTGTTTTCTGTAACCACTTACTTAGATATTAGTTATAATTCCTGCATTAAATTTTAAACCAACTTAAAACTCAGAATCTTAATTTTCTAAAAGTTAGTTTTAGTAATTTTACACACACTATTCTTAAAATATAAATTCAACCCATTTGGCTACACTTTAAAAATCATTCACAGAGAACTTCAATTGAGAAAATGCCTCCACAACATCAGACAAGCCTGTAGCTAGAAGTTGTCCTGGTCTCACCTGGCTCCTGCAGTCCCTCACTCCTGCAGCCACACAGACCCAAATGAACACACAGAGGCTTAATATTATTTATAACTGCTCAGTCATTAGCTCAGGCTAACTATTGACTAGTTCTTACACTTAAATTAACCCATAATTCTTACTTATGTTTGACCATGTGGCTTGGTACCTTTTCTCAGTTCTGCCTTCACATCTTGCTTCCTCTGTGTCTGACTGGCAACTTCTGACTCTCTTCAGAATTCCCTTCTCTGCTTGTCCTGCCTATACTTCCTGCCTAGCTACTGGCCAATCAGCATTTTATTTATTAACCACTCAGAGCAACACATTCACAGCATACAGAGTGATATCCACAGCATAAGCCTAACGAGCACTTTCTTTAATTAGTAACTGATGCAGGAGGCCTCAGACTATTGTCGATGGTGCTATCCTTGGGCTGGAGGTTCTGAGTTCTATAAGAAAGCAGGCTGAGCAAGCCATGGAGAGCAAGCCAGTAAGTAGCATTCTTCCATGGCCTCTGCATCTGCTCTTACCTCCATGTTCTGGCCCTATTTGAGTTCCTGTCCCGACTTCCTTGAGTGACTGACTAAGATGTGGAAATTTAAGTCAAATACACCCTTTCCTCCCCAAAGTTGCTTTGGTTATGGTGTTTCATGACAACAATAGTAGACCTAAGACACTACTCATTTGATTATACTTAAGATTGTTGAATAATGTCATTGTATTTGCATGACTGTTTTAATTGTACCCAGTTCTCAAGTGCACAATTACTATAGTCATGTTTGTTTCAAACTTCAAACTACTTGCAAAACAAGCCCCTCTAAAAGAAGCATAACTTCAAAAGATCTCATTTACCTTTAGAATATTAACTGACAAGATCACCACACAACAAACATCTTGATTTTCATTGGCTTTAAATGAAAGGGCTCTTAACCACAGAACCATGGTTCCATAACTATTTTAAAGAAATGATAAATATACTGAGACATTTAGAGATAAAGATGTAGTTTGAGTCACTTTCTGTACTCTGATCAAACAAGGCTTTTATGTAATGAAGTGTTTTGGCATCCCAACACCTGCAAGATTCAAATTAACTTTAAGCCTGGATTTTCAACTTAATGCAGCAGATAAAGCACCATATTCAATAATCAAGTCTGTACATCATTTGAAAGTTTAGACCTTTTCTGTCTGTCATTGTCACTGATTTCAACCGTCTGCAGATTCATTTTTGAATGTTATTTCTAAACAAACTCAATATTTTCCAGGGTATTAAAATTGTGTAAATTTTAATAGTCAGGTGATCCCAAAAGAAAGAAAATGCAAAGGAAGTAAAAAGGCAAACATTTGGTACCACAGTTGCCTCCTTACATTGAAACATTAGAATAATGGTATCTAATCACATTGTTAATCTCTAACTGTCCATTTTATCAGATAGATCTATTTTATTAGTTCATACCAAATATGAGTAAATTAATAAAATATATGCCTCAGAAAATAGTTTATAAATATTTATGGTAAAAGTAGCACATTCATTATTGAAGAATATAAAGGCAGTCAACTGAAAGAAAGGGGACAGGTGTTAAGATCAATCTACATGAGTCTATTTAATGGGTAATAGGGATTTATTAAGATATAAAGTGAGGAAATACACTCACAAATACAAAACTGAGTAAACAACTGAAGTTGTCCTGTGTTCTGACCAGGAGCGAATCCACCTGGTAGTTTGATCAGACCAGGAAGCAGGCAGGCAGCTGGGAGAAGAGGCTCGAGACCCTTCTCCCATTCATTTTAAGAGGTCACGTACCACCTCGTTTGGGCCATATAGCCCAAAGTCATGGGTGAAGCAAATATCACTACAGTGGGGTATTGCTTTTATTATTGTATTTGTAATCCTTACATAAATCACACAAAATGTTGGCAATAGTGCTTGGTACTGTATTATCTAGTCACTGTAAACAACAATTCTCAAATGACTGACAAAGTTGAAGCAATGATATAAAACCATATTTTCAAATCTGACTGTTCTTGTAATGATCTATACAGTTCAAATATTGAATGGAAAGAACCTGAATTATTCCTGTGATATTCACATAAATTGCTTCTTCTTCTTAATTGGAGCTTTGAAAGCTCCTGCAGACCGCTCTCTCTCTCTCTCTCTCTCTCTCTCTCTCATTCTTAAATGAAACTTTACTGAGCTATAGCTCCGCGCTATAGCTCTTACTGTGTTTCATTCAACAGGTTTTAGTATATTCACTTTTCTTGTTTTTCATCTTGTTCCTTCTGTTCATTTATGAGTCTTCCCCTGGCCTGCTTCTCAAGAGCAAAGTGTTTTTATTAGAAAGCTAATGATACGAAATGGCTTGGCACTGTGATTGGTAAATTGCTACCGAGTCAGCCCTAACTGAACGGCCTTGTAGTACACTTGGGTGGCTGTTATCACTTCTTCTTATTAAAACTCATATTGACTAAGGGATAGGTGTAATAAAAAGATGTCATGAGGATAATAAGAAAATATCACTGGGCATGTTTGCCTCCAATAGACTTGGTATCCAAATTAAAAGTACTAAAGGGAAAGCTAGGGTCCCTTTATGTCATCAGTAGTGGTGATTCTCATCAAACTGAAATTCATAAATGGCCTGGGTTTACCTTCCATAGTAATTTATGAATCAGATGATACTAAACTTGCACTGGATAAGGTTTTTATGTATTCCTGACTATGACACAGAAACATATATAATGTGACAGGAAATAAATTTCATATTAGTGATGCCACATTTTCTAAATCCATAAACTAAATAAAAAATTCCCTATTTCATAAAGGTTAATTCATAGTTCTCAGGTTGTTGTCATTCTCACAGACATTTAATGAATGACAGTAACTTCTTCTATAATATTATGACCAATGAATACAGATAAGTCTCTGAGACCCTATAGCATAAGCATTTTTATTACATTTGCTATCATCCCTCAAACTAATTTACAATTGCCCAATAAATTAATGTCATCCTAATCACTATCGCAAATCCATTGCACATTCTATAATGAATAAGTCCAGGGAGGTATATATTTCTGTGATTTGTAACTACGTGAATTATATTCATGCATGTAATCATGTATAATTAATCTTAATTACTTCAGATATAATGTTTTTATTGTTCAGTAGAATAATGGTGAGTTTATTTGGAATGAAGATTAAAGCTAGCATTCATACTAATGATGCATTTGAATATTCCCTGTCACAGAGGGATTCTCCATGAGTAGTAGGTATAATCTAAACACTATGCATAGACTTCATTCCAGAGATCAGTTGTGTAGTGCTACATGAGCAACATTATTTGAAATCTATTGAAAGAGAATGTGTGAATCAGTGGGTCTGAGTATTTGACTTATCTTGGGGCTCTTTTTCTTCTGTTAGTTTGCCTTGTCCAACTTTGATACTATTTTTGTTTTGCATTATTTATTTATTTTGTAATAAAATAACTTTTATTACAAAAGGAAGAAGGGGAACCCATCAAATTGTTTCTTACAAACGTATGGAAATAATTTTGTAGTGAACAATACATCACCAAACATGCAGTAGAGTATGTTTCAACAGCACATTAAAGAAAGTCTACAGAACTGGCTTGAAATAAACAAGGACTTTGTCATTTCTAACTCTTCATTTCTGAATTCATAATAAACTCAACTTAAGACATCAGAATCTAAATCTGTCTCATCTGTCTTGGTATATAGTATTCCAAACCTGTAATCTCAGCACTTGGAACACTGAGGCAGAAAGATTGTTGTGTATTTGTGGCCAGTTTGGGTTAATTTGTAAATTATATATATATATATATATATATATATATATATATATATATATATATATATATATATACAATCATATATATATATATATACGATCATATATTTATACACATATATGGAGAATACCTGTCTATCTATCTATATCTAAGGTCTCTCTATATGTATATACATACACACACACACACACACACACACACACACACACACACACACACACACACATATACTTTTCTGCAAAAATTTAAGAAAAAATAGAGAGACAGACAGAAAGACAGTAAGAAAGAAAACTAAATCTCCAGTGCAAACTTTTTCCTTCCCCCTGAACTAAATCTAACAATTTCACTGAAAATTCTGGGACAGTGATTCCTATTGGTTTTTGTAGCAGATTTTCCATTGGGTCACCAACCGGCTCCCAAATCCTGACACAAAGACTTATTATTAATTGTGAATGCTTGGCCTTGTCTTATGCTTGTCCCACTAGCTCTTATAACTTAAATTAACCAGTTTCTCTTTATCTACATTTTACCTCAGGGCTCTTTACCTTTCTTTCATTTTGTATGTCCTACTCTGTATCTGGCTGGCTAACAGCTGCTTGTCTGGCTGGCCCCGGGCTTCTCCCTTTCTTTCTCCCTTATTCTCCCTTCTTTCTCGATCCTAAATTCCACCTCCTACTTACTGTTTCTGCCCACCAGTCCCTCCTATCCCTCTACTGCCTAGTTATTGGCCATTCACATTTTTATTAGACCAATCAGGTGCCCTAGGCAGGCAAGGTAAAACAGCAACGCATCTTTACATAACTAAACAAATGCAGTATAAGCAAATGTAACACATCTTTATATAGTTAAAGTAATAAAATTCCACAACAGGCTCTCAGTTTGATGATGCTACTCTAGATCATGAGGATTAAAAAGTACATTGTATATGAATTTTTCTCTGACTTACTTCCCATTTAAACTGCTATTAAAAACTAAACCTTGTGGCTGCTTACATACATAAACGCCTATAATCACACATACACATATACACACATATATACACATAGACATACATGCACATTTTCACACATATGTACACAATTGTATGCACACAGGCACACACACAAAGGCATTCTACTATCCCTATCACATGGTCCCTTTGTTCTTGCTTGAAATTCTTGCTCTTAGGGTCTATTCATAACTCATTTCTACCGTAACTTCGCTGTGATTTCCGAGAAAGTGTAGACTTATTTTTTTAAGAAAAATATTTGGAAAGAAGTTTCCTAAAAAGTAAAATCAGTTGTTAATCAGATATTGATTAGGACAAATAAATTATATATTACTGCTATCTCTAAATAATCCGTCCTTCCACCTTTTATAGATGAGTTACAGAATAGAGTAAGAAAAACGAGTGAAGAGTGCTAACAGCCAAGTGAATAGTGCAGGAGTTAGGCTGGGCAAGATCCAATTTTCTTGTCTAATTTTTATCAGGGATAAGAGGTTAAAAACAAGCCTTCCTGTAGCCTGATCTATATATTTTTGAGCTACCAGAAATCCTAAAATCCACTTTATATAAAATCATTGTAACAGGAAAAAAAGTTTTGAGTTACATTGGAAAGGTGGGACCCAGTGGAAGTATTTGCACTAGTGACCAGTGTTGAGGGATGGAAAGGCAGCTTTGTAATTGACTTCTTTTTTCTCACACTTTAGGGGTCAGACACTGAGCTCCCAAATAGATACACAAGACTTATTCTTACTTATGAATGCTAGACCTTCTAGTGGGTAGCCATTCCAGCTTTGATCTGGAAGTTCCAACCCCCACTGAGACTTTGGCAACTGTCACGCCTACAAAGCGGGGCCAAGGGAGGTGCCTGGAGACCCAAGATCTGGATGGGCCAGCGCTCTCTCTGTTCCGGGACCCTGGATGGTGGAGGTGGGCCAAGCAGAACTCCAGAGAACAACCCTGAACTGCGATACACCTTCCCCAGACCCTGCGACCTACCTATCCCTTAATTTGTAAGTTACGCCATTAAATAAATCTCCTTTTAACTACGGGGAGTGGCCTTAATAATTTCACCAATAAGACCTTAGCTTGGCTTGTTTCTAGCCAGCTTTTCTAACTGAAATTATCTTGTTTCTCTTTAACTACATTTTGCCTCTGGGCTTTTTACCTTTTTTTATTCTTTATAACTTTCTTTTCTTCTTATTCCACGGGTTGGCTGTGTGGTTAGGTGGCTGGCCCCTGGCATCCTCTGCTTCTTCTCCTTTTCTTGCTCCTCCTTTTATTCTGAGCCTAGATTTCTCATCCTATTTATTCTCTCTGCCTGGCAGCGCTAGCTAACCCTTTCCTGCCTAGCTATTGGCCATTCAGATCTTTATTAGACCAATCAGGTGTTTTAGACAGGCAAAGCAACACAGCTTCACAGAGTTAAACAAATGCAACATAAAATTATGTAATTCATCTTTGCATCATTAAACAAATATACCATAGCATAAACAAATGTAGCATATCTTAAAATAATATTCCCCAAAACAACTTGGTCAAGTGTGGTGTATCTGGGCCTGTCTTGCACAGGATTTCGTGTCCTCTCGGAAATGAAATATACATGATAGTTTATAATAGGGTGTTGTGGTTTGTTCTCAGGTTCAGGAATCAAATCAACTGTCTTTAAGTCAGTAAATTCAGAATAGTGTATTGCCGTCTAAGGAATGACTGTCTACAGGACATCAGTTAGTGCTATTTGAATTATATTAACTGATACGTTTTCTTCCTGAATGTAGAATGCTCATTTGACTCAATTTTTAAGCAGCAAGTTATCAATAAATCTGCATAGAGAATGATTGGGTTTAGGTAACAATAGAATTCTATCAAATAATTTGGTCACTAGCATGAAGAAGCTCTCTTCTTTTAATTCTATTTTTAATGCTTGCTTAATTGCCTGGACTTGTCTAAGGGTTACTGAGCAAGTTTTATTGGAATGATTGAAGAGAATGTTAACTCATCTGCCAGAGGAGGGGTCTTCATGGCAGCCAGATCAGCTCCTGTTTTATCATTTCCTGGGGCTCTGGGTAGCTGGAGACAATTCCTGATGATAGTTTATACTAAATCCTCAGAAGCTCAATCCAGGAGCCATGCTTACTTCAAATCCACATGTGTGTCTATCATCTTCTAAACCTATGAGCTCTTTCAGGTTAGTTCAGGGTATGGCATTATTCATACTTAGGGCTGCAAATCATACTCCAGCCAAGTGTGTTCTGAAATATTTCTTTACCCAAACTTCACCATGTACCTGCTACCAGTTTTGGTTGTTGACTTATGATGGAGAGTTTGAAATTTTATTTAATTGCTATCTTTATTCATTAATTGTAACTTGGAATTCTTAGCTTCCATTCCTTTTTAAAGATGATTTTAAAACGTTTTCTGAGTGGAGACATTGTTAGTGTTGCTGATCAATGTGTGTAATATAATTTTCTACCAATTCTATTTTATTTTCAATTTATTTGGGCTTTAAAAACAGCAAAGCTGATATTTGTGGAAAACAAGAACTTGTTTTCTTTGAGTTGTTAAGTGTCTTTCCCGTTCTTCTTAATAGAAAAAAAAAAGAAGTCGAAACATTTAATATAATCATTAAGGAAGAAAAATTGCAGAAATAATATAACAGAACACAAGTGACCTGAAGTGGTAATTACGTTGACTATTTTAAAGTAAATATACACAGAGTTCTCCTGGAGAATTACAATACTAATGTGGAACGTGTGGTTCCAAAGGTCTAATATACTTCAGGACTGAAGAGGCAAGCATTTCTCTCTCAAAGGCATCATAAGTGCTGGGAGACAGCTTGACATAAATGCAGACACCCTGGCTATACATCCCTAGCATGGGACCACTTAAAGGGGCTGATGATGAAGGTGGTGCTTCATCTAAACTGTCCAAGTCCCACAAGGGGGGAGGCTCTGTTTAATGCCATATAGGATTCACAAGTTTAAACAGCAAGAAATTAATTATAAGAGGGAGAAAACTATCATCCTTTTCTTTACCAGCCATCACAATGAAAATTATCTCCTCAATGGGACAAATTTTCCACATGGTTTAAATGAAGCCATTACTTTTATACTCATTTGAAAAGATCCCTAGATCACTGTTGACATTATCAACTTGGAAGCTTGATAAAACGATATATCTGGATCGCATATGGGCCTCCAAAGAATCAAATATTTTCAGATTTTAAATTTAATAACTGAGATCATATATATATATATATATATATAGTGAATATATGTATTCATAGTTATATTTAGTATGTTTCTCTATGCATCTAGAAATCTTGAGAACCTGTGCTTCAAACTATAGAGTCAATGATCACAAGAAAAAAATGCTTGTACAAATTTTAAATCACTGCTTAATTGTGTACTGTAAAATGGGCTGTAGTTACAAAAGGAAAACCATTGTTATTAAAGAGACTATGGCTTTGTCATCAGGAAATGACAACCCAATTCTCCTTTCTTGTAATATATTCTTGATGGTGAGGTAAAGAGAAGAAATGGAGGGGACTTAGTTGTTCCTAGCTCATCTGGCTTATTCATTTGTTTATTTTTATTTATTTAAAAATACGTATTGCGTTTTCTCTGCATGTATATCTGAACATTAAAAGTGTGTCTGGTGCCCAGAGAGGCCAGGAGACTGCATCAGGTCCCCTGGGGCTTGAGTTACAGACATTTATCACTGCCATACAGGTGTTCAGAACTGAACCACAGACCTCTGGAGAGCAGAGAGTGCTCTTAACAACTGAAGAAACAGTGACTTACTGTTTCAAAGACAGAAAATTCAGGGTGGTATCACACAGCCATCTTTCCATTTTACTATATTGACTTCAGATAAACTGACCCAATGAATTTTCATTTGAAAAATAGTAGGGCATGAATTATAAACAATCTGAAAAATGAGGTTCAGGAATGTGAATAGAGAAGATAGCAGATAAAGCCTGTACATGATGGCATATACCTGTAATTCAAGTGGAAGACAGGAAGGTATATAAAGGAATATTATACAGATATAGAATAAAAATAGCAGATAAAGAAAATCTAAACAAAAAAGTAGAAACAGTTGTGTCTTAATTGTATGGAAATTTAAAAGTAATTTTTTTGTGTGCAACTGATTGTGGTGTTACGTTGCTGGTACAAAAAGGAGATAGGGCTGTATCCAGAAAGAGAAGTATGTTCTAGTTTAATACATGGTTCAAAGTATTTTCTATTTTCATCTATCTATCTATCTATCTATCTATCTATCTATCTATCTATCTATCTATCATCTATCTATCTACCTATCATCTATCTATCTATCTATATTATATCCCATTTCAATAATCTGCAAATGTCTGTTTCTAAAATATAAAAGCTCTGATCCAAAACAAATAAGCCAGGGGCTGGAGAAATTGGCTCAGTGACTAGACGCATTTGAGGTAGTTCAAGACATCAAATATCCCTCCAGAAAAATCTTACCAGAAGAAGTTAAAAAATGAATGGGTTGCATAATTAGAATATGATTAGTTAAGGTTAACATATGAGGACCAAAGATTCAGTGGAGGGGAAAGGAATGGGAGAAGAGGAGATAAATTATTTTTCCTTCATTAGATCTGATGCTTCCCTTCCAGACAACCCATTATCTATCTCTCATCTATCTCTCTACCTTTCTATCTCTATATCTATATCCCTCTATCTCTCTATCTTCTATTTATCTATCACCTCACTATCTCCCTAGCTCTGTATCTCTCCATCTCTCCATCTCTCTCTATCTTCTATCATCTTTTTTATCTTTCTATCTATCATCTATTTATGCATCATCTATCATTCATCCTTACAACAGTGTTTAAAAGGAAGTCATATACAAGCTATCCAGCTGTTTGAAGTTAATAATAGTATTATTTAGCCTGATATGTTAGGTCTTTGAGTTGCAAATGTCAATGTTTCCAGAATTTCCTCTGGTTCAGAAGAGTAGTTCTGAGTACTATTACATCAATATTTTTGGAAATCTCAGCAACTGCAAAGCAAACTGTCAGGCTCACTCCATTAAATGACTATTATTGTCAGCAGAAGAAATGTTCATGGAGTTGATACTTATTGTCTGATCCTATTATTTTCAACAGGGTCCATAGATGGTATTTATAATCTGACAATATTTCTAAGTTTACAAAGAATAGAATGGTGATTTCCAGGGCAACTTGCCAAGAAAGCTTAATCTCACAGGCTCTATACAACAGAATTGTGGTTTACAATAATGTACCTCTGGGATATCTGAAAGAATGAGTAGGATAATTTTTACTTACAAAGTTACACATTATGGCACTTAGCTGATCATTCGTATTTTACTTTCTGTTGGTCAAATGTCTAATGTCACTCATCTGATTATTAAATGTTCCCCCTGCCTAGAATATGACTGTAATTGATATCAGAATGGGTAATAAATAGAATTGTAAATCTCTCGCTATGGGGTTTATTGTGGAACATTTTCTGTTGCTTCTTAAGTAAAGGAAAAGTAAAACAAAAATCCATGTATACTGCTTGTTGAAAATGGTCCACGTTTTGATTCCATCTCCAATTAAGGACAATAATCAAGCCTTGTTCACTGCAATACATTTAATGTCAATTGCAGTATCTAATCACAAAGAGATTCATTATTGTTGTTTGTAGGGTGAGCACATCGTTGAATGAATGAGTCTGAAAGAATTTTAAAAGATGTTCCTCTGTGATACAATGTAGTTTACTAAAGAACTTTTCAAACTTGAATGTGTCTATGAATCACCTTGGTGACTTGGTAAAGAGTGGAGTCTAATTCATAGCTCCAAAGTAGGTCTGGACATTCTTTTTGTCTTAAAAATATAATTTTATATATGTAAATTTAAATTTATTATAAAATTTTTAAAAAAGAAATTAAAACAAACAAAATATAATTTTATTTTTCTATTTTTCTTTCATTGAGAATAGCTTTTTTCTCACATAACATATCTTGTTTATGATTGCCTCACCATCTACTTCTCTCAACTCCTCCTTACTGCCTATCCTACCCATCAGGATCAACCTCCTTTCCATTTCTACTAGAAAACAAATAGGCTTTTATGGAATAAAAATAAAATAAAATAATAATATAAAAATTAACACATTAGAAATGGACAAAACGAGCAAATAGTAGTGTAGGAGCCCACAAAGATTCCAACTTGTGGTTTGATTCAAGGTCAGAGAGTCAGAGTTTATGTTGCTCTCCAAGGCTGCATAATAGGGTGCATAAAAGGCGTGGCTACCAGGTGTCTTATACTTCAAGGCCTAATCACAAGATGCTTTGTTGTGGGGCACAGTTACCAGGTGTTTTGAAGGGTCTACACTTGGTTGTAATTTGTGCTTTGATCTCGAAAGGGGGAGGTCCTCTGTCTCTCTCCTTGCTAGTATATAAAAAGCCCATTAGAAATAAACTTGAGCCTACTGGGTATTGGCCCAGGGCCCTCCAGAAACTATCCTGTCTACTTCTATATTTTTTTTCCCAGTATTTCTCAATTCTTCACTCCCCTCTTCAGGGGACTCTTTGATAGGTTGGGGCGGAACCTCAACAATGAATCTGACACAGAAGGAAAAGATGCCAAGAGAAGGCACAAGAAACAGAGACCTACTCTTTCACACGCTCAGACGCCCCATTTAAACATTAAACTGGAAGCCGCAATTTATATGCAAAGAACCTGCAGGATAAAAGAGAGAAGAAAAATGTGTGTGTGTGGTGTGTGTGTGTGTGTGTGTGTGTGTGTGTGTGTGTGTGTGTGTTTGTATGTTTTGAAATGTAATAAATAGTAAGAGAAAACCAAAAAACATTAAGAGCCATGACACAGCATTATGAGACAAGATATCTCCAAAGACGCCATGGAGTTTTCTGTTGACCATCTACTGCTGAGCATGCAGCCTACTCTAAGGAGCAGTTCGTTTCCCCAGTGTGACCTCCTTAGAGGAAACTAAATTTTGATTTGCAAGTGGTTATCAATTGGAGATAGCTTCTGGGTTAGGGATGGGGCATTTGTGCAATTCTCTTTTCAGCTACAAGACCCCATCCAGTGCAGATCTCTGCAGGCACTGTGCATGAAGCCTCAGCTTCTGTGAGTACGTATGTGTGTTGATCTTGTTGATTTAGAGGACTTGTTTTCTTGGTGTCCTCTGTTCCCATTGCCTCTCATACTCTCTCTGCCTCCTCTTCCACAGGGTTCCGTGAGCCCTGAAGGGGGGAATTTGATGAAAACATTTGCCTGTCTGTATTTGGCTGAATTATAATGTTGCACTCCAGATTAACAATTATCACAATCTCAGAACTTCACCAATTTTTAAGGCAAGATAATAGTAGGCCTCCTTTCTGCTGTGTGTGTAGGCATGATTTTGAGAGTTACATTTGGCTCCTGTTCATGTGTCAATCTCTGATCACTGCTCCCAAAATGATGTTTTTCTTAAACCCATTGTGTCAAGTAACCATGAAGGGAACCCTTTAAACCCTAATCCAAAATGAATCTCTCATCCTTTAACTTGTTTCAACAGATATTTTGGTCAGAGTAACACAAATACAGCCTGTACAGTGTGTTAATTCACATTGTAATTCTTTGAAGATTATTTTTTCCTAAACAAGTAAATTATGCTCCCACTAAAATGGCTCAGAATTTTCCTTTTCACTATGAATCTGTCGAAACTTATCATCTTTCATCTTTTGGCTTGAGTCACTTTAACTTCTGTGAAATGGTGTCTTATAGATGTTTTAATTAATATTTAATGATAATAATGATACTTTGTACTTTTCATGTTTATGTTGCCTCTTTACATCTGTTTTAAAAATCAGTTTCTATTCAAGTACTTTATGTGTATTTTAAACGCTGTTATTTGTTTTCATGTTGTCTTTAGTTCCTGGTACAGGTGGTCTCTGATTTACTGATATCCACTCAACTTTTCAAATGTGTCAACACGCTGTGCATTCAGCAAAAGTCGAATTTCTATCTTGAATGATACTTTCTCTTGGGCTAGTGATGTAAAATATTGGTACTCTATTATGATGATGGACAGTCACAGTGGTCCTCAGCTTCCAGTAATCTATGAGATCATGTTAACATCTCTCTAGTGTGTACTATGATGCTATCTATGATGTCCACTACGTTGTCTATTGAGTGTATTTTCAACTTACGATATTTAACTTATGATAGTCTTATCTAGATGTTTCCCTATCATAAGTACAGAAGTATCTATACACTTTGAGAATGAGGCCTTTATCTGATATAGCATTTGGAAATGTTTTCTTTCATGCAGTGAGATATCTGCACCCTTTTAATAGTTTCCTTAATTGAGAAGACTTTTTTTAGTTTAATGCAATGCTGTTCATCTATTTTGATTTTGTTACACATGCTTTTGACATCATACCCAAAATTAACTGTGTAACTGAAGTTGTTCAGCTTTGCTTTTGTTGCTTCCAGGTGTTTGTACTTTGGAACTTTACATGTAAGTGTTAATCTATTGAGATGATTCTTTTGCATAGGTTGAGATGAAGGCTAATATTCTGCCTATTTATAGCCCATTTTGAAACAAGAGTTTTAAAATAGATTCTACTTAGTGATTACAGTGGCTTATGTCTGTGGATGACATTTAAAAAAATAAAGATGAAAATATTATTGCAGTCAAAAATATTCCCCTAATAATGGACTTTGTCAATGGAATGAACAGTTTTTCCATATCTAAAGCAGATGACTAATGCTTTAACTTAAAAGATAATTAATTGATTTATTAATAAAATATAAATCTGTAAATTAAGAAAACAAACCCAGGTCCTAGTTATTACCTAATATTCTTAAATATACCTGCACTATTTTATTTTTGAATGCATCACAACAGACTTGCATGTAGTATAACATTTATGAGTTCTGCAAATAATATAGTATTTTGAATGTTCACAAATATTTTCTCTACTGTGCTGTAGGTGTGGGTTGAAGCATATTAGATGTTTGGGAAATGAGATACATGATCAAATTTATATTCATGTGAAAAGTAAGAATTTTTTTAAGCCATTGGATTTTTGTTGTTAAAATTAGCTGTTCTTCCATTTCTTTTTTACTGACATTTTTGTGGATTTCACTCATGATGATTTCCCCTAGAGTCACAGATATTGCATGAAATGATAGGACTTTCATCATTTTCAAAATATAATACTTTAATTTGATAATTTTAGAAATGTATACAATATATTTTGGATCATATTCCTATTCCTCTACTGTAGGCAGAAGTCTCTGTCCCACCAGCAACTCCCAAATACCCAGCAGCTGCTTCCCAAATTACCACACAGAGGCTTGTATTGATTATAATCACTCGGCCAGTAGTTCAGGCTTACTAACTAGCTCCTACACTTAAATTAATCCATAATTCTTATCTATGTTTAGCCATGTGACGTGGTACCTTTTTCTTAGTATGACAATCTCCATTCTCATCTTGCTTCCGTTAGGTCTGGATGGATACTCCTGACTCTGCCCTTCCTCTTCCGAGCATTCTTAGTTTGATTGCCCCACCTATACTTCCTGCCTGGCTGCTGGCCAATCATGTTTTATTAAACCAATTTGAGTGCCAAATATTTACAATGTACAAGAGGACTTTTCCATAGCCTTCTACTTTCTCCCAGCTTCTTTCAAACCCTGCTACTTCCATTTCCCATGTTTCTTTTGGTGTTATAAAAAAATTCTTTTTATGTTATAACACATTGAGTATAATTAGTGCTTTATATATGCATATGGGTGTGGGGCTAGCTATTGGACTATGGTTAACCTACCAAGCACCACATGGCAAATAATAGCTGACTTTCTTTCAACTAGAAGCCATCTACTGTCCACAGTATCTCAGCTATTAATGGCAGCTTAACAACTCCTCCAACTATCTATGCTGAATATGAATTTGCTTGATCTTGTACAATTTCATCAAGGCAACCACAGTTGTTACGTGTTTTTAAATGCAATTGTCTTGTTATGTACAACAGACAATATTTCTTGGTAGCCATTTCTGACATTTGGCTCTTTCTTGCAGTCTTTCCATCTCTCCTTCTTAACAACCTCTGAGCCTTAGGGGAGGTTAGTGGTATGGATGTCCCATTAATGGCTGAGTAATGCAGGGACATACATTCTCTGCATTCTGATCAGTTATGAGATTATATATTAATCACTGTAGCATACTGTGAGAAGAGATGTCTTTTGAAGACTAAGGGCTGCACTAATTACAGGCATAGAAATATGTATACAGAAGGTGGTTTGACTCTCATCCTTAAGACTCAATAGTGCTTCACTGTGTGAATATAGTTGACATCTTCTCTCCATTCATTTTTTTGATGGTCATGTAAGTTACAAAAGCACTATTCTTATTGCAAAAATAAAATCACTGTCACCATTTAGTTACTGAATATTTGACCATCCTGCACTCATGGTAAAATCATTGTCATTTTACTGATGAAGAATATCCTTAATAAAGCAATTCATGTTATATCATGTTATGTTTTGGCCACAAATTAATGTTTCATATGAACGAAGATTGACAAGTACAGCATTTTTGCCTGTTAAACTCAATCGCATACCTTAAGGAAAACTGCTCATATAATTCCTTGAACATTCAGAAAAACTAGTTATGATCTTCGTCAACAACTTAACTTGCAGTGAAAGAATGACGAACTGTTAGGATTCTGATTTGGGAGAGTGGCAGACATCTCTTTGACAATGAGAGAAGTGAATCTGTCATGCCAAGATAAACAACTAAAAGCATGTGCTGCTAACGACAGAATTTGAGCTTTCAAAGAAAATCATATTTTGGAAAATTCCTCTGCCTGTGAAAACTTGACAGCTTCCTTGTTCCTAACACATTTCTGATCAGAAGAGTAGTGATATTTAAGCACGGTATTTTATATTGTCTAATGGAACCTGTCAACTTGTGGAGATATGAATCATGTACCAACTGACAATTTATCAAATGACCACTGTTTTCTGTATTCCACAAAGTAAAAAATAAATCAAGTCACAGGAAGGAAAGATAAATGAATTTTAATGCAAAATTTTAATGAGTTTATTGGTGTTATTTCAGATCACATACGTTTCTTTTTGTTCCTTTCTTCTTCTTCTTCTTCTTCTTCTTCTTCTTCTTCTTCTTCTTCTTCTTCTTCCTCCTCCTCCTCTTCCTTCTATGTTATCTACAGACTGGGCCAGTGTAAGCTACATTAAATAGATTAAATGGATTCCACATGTGATGCATGGGTCAAAAAAATGTGAAATGACTTTGAAGTATTTATTCCTCTGAAGCATGTCACTGGATGGTTTCAGCCTTTGACATAACTTCAAAGGTTTTGTGAGACAGCACCTGGGTGTGTCAGCCCTTTTACATTGTGATATTATATTATCAACAAGGCTCATGATAAAGATCTAGAAAATGAGTAACAAAATAAATTAAAATCACATAATACTGGGCTTGGAACAGTCATGTTATTAAAATGCTTCACACAAAAAGATTACAGATTGGTGGAAGTTATTAATGATTTTTTTAATTAAAATTTTTATCAGTCTTTTTATTTTGACATTAAGATATAATTACATTCTCTTCCCTCTTTCCTTTCTTTCCTCTAACCCTTCCTCTTATTATTATTTTTTTTGATTTTTTTGAGACAGGGTTTCTCTGTGTAGTTTTGGTGCCTGTCCTGGATCCTGCTCTGTAGACCAGGCTGGCCTTGAACTCTCAGAGATCCGCCTGGCTCTGCCTCCTGAGTGCTGGGATTAAAGGCATGCTCCACCACCGCCCGGCTAACCCTTCCTCTTATGCACCTTCCTCTTATGCACTCTCAAATTTATAGCCTCTATTTCTTTAATGTATATGTAGCTCATCAGTATAACACTGATTACTAGTAACCAAGTGACAGAGTTAATGTAAGGCTGTCTTGAAATATCCTCTGCCAAATAAATTAGTCCCCACCTCTCTGAGATGGGAGGGTTCCTCCATTTTCTCCCTGTTACAGCCATCTAAGTTCTGACTTAGAGCTGTCCCCTCTCTTAGACTTCTTCCTATAGGGAAATCTCTTAAAATATTACCCAAACCTGTCCCATGGACTTAAGTTCAAGATACTCCAGCTATAGTTTTTGCTTTTTGCTCTGGTTAAACTGTTTGCTTGCTCTACTTACCCTTGGAATTGCTAACCAGGATGTAAGTTCTTTGCTTTTAAAAGCTCCCTACAGAAAGCAGTCAGAGTTTCTTTGTGAGAACTGTCTGTCTCCAAACAGTCACTTACAGACTTAATAAAGACTCTCAAATTTGTGCTCTGGTTTTGTTGAGTTTTCCTTGGATTCTTTGCCCCATCACATTTGGAGGCCCCAGTAAGATCCCTCAAGGGACCATAGCCACTAGACCCTTGAACCTCTGAGTGGGTTTTTGGGCTGCTGCAGGTGTTGGAGACTTCCTATGGGGGTGCTCAACCTGAGATATTCCAGGGCTCTGGGAGAAATGCTGTCAGTGCTCACGGCAGTCCCGATCCCTCTGACATCACCACCTAAATTCTCTTTGATAGTCACCAAGTTCAGACCTCTGGAGGAGAGTCTAAATCCCTAGATTACTGCCTGCAACATTGATTTTGGAAAAGGGATGATAACTTGTTTTTTGTCATGTTTGATGATCACTAACCTATAATACTACAAGACTTTTTGCATTAACTCAAAACCACCATCTCCTTTTCTGATAAAGACTATAAAGATGCACAATTGGACCTGCAGCCACCTAGTTAAGCTTTATTGCCCTGCCCCCTTCCCGATAGAAGGCACTATCCTCATCCTGGGAAGGTAATCTAACTATCTCTCAGATATACAGCAGAGATTTCCCAGTGCAATGGAAGATCCCAAACCCCCAGGGCTGGCTAACCATAAAGAATCCATAGTTGCTCAGTTAACAAGTTCAACTGCACATATTTGTTTCAAGCAATACCCAATGGCTCTAGAAGCAAAGTAAGGGATTGCCATTCAAATCTCCCAACTTGAAGGCAGGCTTCATAGCCACTGCCATTCAACCTGAAACACATCCCTCTTGCCCATCAAGAAACCTAGATTCCCTGGCTAGGCCTGTCTAGCCCTAAAGCAGGTAAATAAGAGGATCTAGAACATTCATCCCCCAGTCCCAAACCAATATACCCTCACAAATTTGATGCATCTAGAGAAACAGGTGTATAGAATCCTGGAATTAAAAGATATTCTACTGGCAGAAGTGAGTCAACCCATCATTGCTTTCAAATAGACAGTCCCGGAGGAGGATATAATGGACAGCCTACTTGGAGCTGGTTACCCCAGGGACTTAAGAAGTCATCAACTCTGTTTGATGAGGCTCTGAATGCCAATATCATGTCATTGCAGCAGAGATTTCCTCAGAGAGTACTTTTACAGCATGTAGATGATCTGCTTTGACCTCAGAAACTGAAGTAGACTGTAGATGGGCTACTGAGGGATAGCTGCAAAAAATTTGAACCTTAGGCTATAACGTGTCAGCCAAGAATACCCAGCCTTGTTCTTCAGAGGCCACTTCCCTTAGTTACCAACTTAAAAAGAGGAAAAAAGACCTTGTCTCAGAGCCAGATTAGTGACTTTCCCCAATTACCAAATTCAGAAACTAAGAGACAGTTCAGAGAATCCTTAGGAGTGGCTGGGAACTGTCCCCTCTGGATACTGGAGTTCACAGAAATAGCAAGGCCTCTACATGCCAGTGTCAAAGGATTTCTGAGCCTTTAACCTGGACTCATACTGAACAAGAGGTGTTCAGGGTTTTAAAACTGCCCTGACCTTAGCTCTAGCCCTAGCACTTCTTCCTGTCTCAAAACCATCCCATAGGTTCATCTATAAGACTAGGCACATCATAAAAGGGTTTCTAACCCAGACTAGGTGGCCATGGAAATGCCCTGTGGCATCCTTGTCCAAAAAGTTGGACCTTGTGGCCACTGGATGGCCCACCTGTTTCAGGACAGAGGCCACTACCCTTATCCTGATAAAGGAAGCTTATAAATTAACCACTGTACATAATTTCACATCTCTCATGCAGTGAAAAATGTCCTCAGAAGACCCCCAGAAGATGACTGTTGGATGCCCACATAACCCAGTACTCTGAAATTCTGGTTTTGTCAAGTAGTTAATGGAGTTTCTGCCTCACAACAACTTTTATTTGCCCTCAGGCAGATTCTTAGGACAATAGAAAAACAACCAACCTTCTTTACCAAAATATCACAAGAATGGTTTCTAGCCCATTTTCTAATATTGTTCCCTTCTTAAACCTCTTGAGCTGGACCTCTGTATTTGACATTGCTCTCAGAATTATTATTTTCCCAGCCCCTACTAGGATGGTCTGTTGTGTGATATTTCGTTTGTGTTCTGACAAAGTTTGCTTGGAGTCAGGAGGCCGAACTAGCCACTAGTTAACCATAGAGTTTTGAAGGACTGAAGAGAGAGGGACAGGAAATAGTAAGGCAGGGCTGAAACAGGATCTCAGTCCTTTTTGGTTGGAGGAACAAAGAGGTAGGAAGTTACTGGTGGCTGCTCCCCTGCTTCCTAGAATCTATAAAGGTGACCCTAGTAAGGACTTCTAGTAACAGAGCATACAGAGTCTGAAACGGCCATCTTTTGTAGCCAGGTTAATTTTTGAGATAGTAATTACATTTATCTCTTCTCTTTCTTTTCTTAAAATCTTCCTTGGTCTATTCCATATGAATAGCTTCTTTTTACATTACTTTTTGTTATGATGATATTGGGAGAATAAGTCTTCCCCAGGAAAGAGCAAACCAATTGGCTACCTAACAGCAAATGATCACATATACACATGAAACATTATATGAACTGAGCAGGCTATACTTATGTATTTAGAAATATATATGTATTTATCCAAAATTAATAATAAAAAGAGGTAGTTCTTTTTTAAAAACCTAAGATGCATTTTTTTTTGCTTGTGGGGACAAGTAAATAGATTTTTTTTGATTCCCTCAGCTAAATTGTGTTTTTTTTGGTTGGAGAATTGAATCCATTAAAATATATTTTAAAGGTCATTTTAAATTTTTAAGTTATTATTGAAAGATACATATTGATTACATTCATTGTGTTGTTTTGTGGTGTTGTTTGTGCTTTCCATAGTACATCATGTTCCAGTAATTTTATCTTCATTTTTTATTCTGTATTTTCTTGATTATGCACATTCTTTTCTTCAGCCTAAAAAAATCTCACTTCCCATATTTTTTTTTCTTTTTCTGGTGGATATAATTGCTTTAGGTTGATTATGTCATAGAAAGTTGTTTTCTTTTTTTTCCTTCAATTTTGGGAGACAGCTATGTACATTAGTCCAGGTTTGTTTTTGTGGTCTTTTAGGACTTGAAATGAATTGCCTTCTGGGGTTGAAAGCTTCTATTGAGAGAACTATTGTTCCTGATGAATTTTTTTTTGTATGTGATTTTTTGTGGATTTCAATAATATTTCTTTGTTTTGTATTATAAACATTTTAACTTATGATATGTCCAGGAGAGTTTCTTTTCTTGTCTTGTTTATATAGTGTTCTCCATGTTTCTTGTATCTGTATAGGTATGTCTTTTTTGTCATTTCAGAATGTTGTCTCTATGATCTTGTTGAAGATTTGGTCTATGTCATTATTCTGGGATGTGACTTCCTCATCTATCACTATGTTGTCAAAATTTGGTCATGGTACCTCACAATTCCTGTGTCTTTCTTTCCTATGTTTAATGATTTTTTTATATTCTTTTCTTATTTGGTGTAAATCTTCTATTTTGTCTTTGGTCCTGATATTCTGTCTTCTGCCTGATTCATTCTACTTGATAGGATTTCCCTCAAGATTTCTGGTTGAATTATTGTGTTTTACAATTCCATCTTCGTTTCAGATTGGCTTTTCCTCAATGTTTCTGTCTGTCTCTTCATTGAATTCCATTTCAAAGCCGAGTTTGTCTTTGTTATTTCCATCAACCTTATGATTACATTTCTTGTCAAGGTGAAGGCATTTGTTCTCTATGTTCATTCTCTTTAAGTTCATTGAGATTAATATTTATAATTTCTTTAAACACCTTGAATTCTCTAGTTCATTTTTTTTATTGCTCTATTAAGTTTTGTTTCCTGGGGTTTATCTAGACAATTCTTATCTACAAATATTTCTCTAGGATTTTATGACATTCTGTATGGCTACTGACTTTATCCTTCTTATTATTTACAGTTTAGAATTGAGATCTGTGCATGTGGATTTCTTTTGTTAGTTCTGTGTCTGAAATGCATAAAGCAGGATGAAATTGAGTATAATGTGTGCATGCAGGCCAGGTTGTATTTAAAGATTATGTACTGCTTAATGATGTCAGATGGGCACAGGAGGCTGAGCTGCTCTACATAATATGTATCTTAGTTCAAGACTGGAGTTCAGGGGTAGATCTGGCAGTTGGGAAGGTCATATGGAGGGGCTGATCAGACAAACCAAATGGCTAGACCTTGGCAAAATGTATGCTAGATCTGACTTGGCTGAATTTGGAATATGGCATGCTAGCTAGCATCCTGGAGGTCCAGGAAGAGTGGGTGGTGTCTGGGCCAGAGCCTAGAGGTTGATGGCCATGAATGTAGTAGTGGTCAGACTAGGCTGGGGCGTTAGATTTGGGACCTAGTCTAGAGGTGGATGAATGGATCAGGCAGACTCACCTTTTTGACACTGGTGAAAGACATATTGCATGTCTAGACCGAAAGGTTGGAATTTAGAGAGTTAGTAACATGGCGATTGGTGACCTGCAGGTTTAAATTTTTAACTTTATTATGTGAGACTATAATATAGTCTTTCCCTCTTCCCTTTCCTCCTTCCACATATACCCTTCCTCTGATTTCCTTCCAATTCATGACCTCCTTTTTCTCTAATGGTTATTGTATGTATGTGTGTGTATGTGTGTGTGTGTGTGTGTGTGTGTGTGTGTGTGTGTGTGTGTGTACATATTTGGTATGCATCTATATGTATCTGCATATATATTCCTAATATAAACCTAAATATAACCAGCTCTCTTTTATTAAACTTTGTACACATATATATGTATATAACTTTCATATACATTTGTGTGTGTGTGTGTGTGTGTGTGTGTGTGTGTGTGTGTGTGTGTGTGTACCAGAGCAGAGATCAGTGTAGCAATGCAGAATGCGTAGAGGCCAGAGAAGTGTTGGATTCCCTGGTCCTGGGATTTCAAGTGATTTTGAGATAGCCAGCACTGGTGCCGAGAAAAACCAAACTTGGGTCCTCTGGAATAGCAGTACATGTTCTTAACTGCTGAGCCATCTCTCCAGCCCTATTTAGATTTTCATAACTTAATATGAGTATGTGTCATGACGTTTACGCTGCCTTTTGTTTGGGGGGGGGTTTGCTATGTCTTCCCTCATTCTGTTCACTGCAGCAGCTGACTTATTTAGTTATATAAAACAGCTGCTGCCCTTGTACAGCAGCTGTTTTGTATAATGTCTATTTACATTGCCATAATATAATCTGAGAGGCCATTATGACTCTGTTTTTGATGCCAACCTCATATTTCCTTTGAAAGTTTTGTGGGCAATGAACTTTCATGTTCATCAGAGCTTGAAGTGACAAACTAAACTGAAATCAAATCATGATACAGTCCTTCATGTTTTCTGAGTTATGAATAAACGTGTATAATTTGTCCTCTGTTTACGTAGTGTGAGCATCTGTCAAGTGTGGATATTATACAACATTGAGCATCATAGTGCATGTAAGATTTTTATGCTAAAGCAGAGTTTGTATGCTTCTCCAGGCATCCTGATTCTCCTCTCCTTTTTCACATTTGGCAGGCTTTTTGTGCCAGGTTGTTTCCCAGTTCCTAATTTGGATACAACAGTAGAATAGTTGCCAGAGAAGATATGGGTGGGTTAGGGGATTGTTCTGAGGAGTCAATGAAGCTACTCCCCTGTGGCATGCATTTAGTCAATGAGAAATAAGATCTTTGAGAGAACTGGGCATGGTGATTTCCATCATATCTAGGAAGCAGTTTTTACTGGCTCGGGACAAAACACCATTGTGAGATGTGCTGTGTCTAGAGTAGCCAAACTCTGGCCAGGAGCCATTGAAGAACAAATGTCTTCAGTGCAATGAATTGATAGCTACTGGAACCAGCCAGCAACCAGTCCATTGATCTGATTCCAGAACCATTCATTCCTTAGCTGAGGTAGGGCGTGACTACAACTTTGCCTAAATTTGTCACTGACTCCAAAGCAAGGAGCTGCATGAAGGCATGCTCTCTGGTTTACTAACTGAGAATAAACACTATTATTTGGAGATGGTATATCTGGAATAAATTTTTACACAGCAACATTTACTAATTACAATTTAAGCGTATCTTGAGACTTTACTTCTGCAACTTTACTTGGTCAATTCCCATTTTCTAATAAAACAGCTTTTTCAAATACAAAGTAACTATGCTGGTCTTGAGGGTCTTCTTTACCTCTACCATTCTGCAGCATCCCATTAGCACAGATAATCTTTGAAAGCCATCTCTATTTTGAAAGGAACTCTTTCTATAGGATGACAGTGACCAAGACATACTTCTCTGAAAATAATACAAGCATAATAAATGGCTCAGCCTGAGCTATTACTTTTTACAACATTTATTTTACCCCAACAGAATTTATTACTCTAAACTAGTTATGTGACTATTCAATTTCTATCACTATATTTAAATCTTTATTATTATAATATACTCTGTATATACATAGTTTGTTAATTTGTAAATCTATTGCTGTTTTATGGAATAGCTCTGTGTATTGAATTATAATACCAATACTATGTTCCAATTACTTTATAACACTAGTTATTTGGGCCATTTATTAATAAATTAGTTAATAGTATTCTATCAATTATTGCATTTTCGCTTTTATATCTACTAGCACACTTTTCAATTTTTTTATAGAAATCTTGATCTTGATTAATAATTTAATTTACCATTCAATATAGATTTTGAAATCAATTTATTATGTTTCATTGAAGATTTTTAGTTTCATTTCATCCAAAGATAAAGTTGGAAAAATGTTTGCAATGTTACCTTTGTATTCAGAAAGAGAATGTATCTGTCCAGAAATTACTTTCAAATATTGATGTCCTAGTAAAATGTCTATATTTATGTATAGATTCCTACAAGTCATCTACTTCACTGAAGATATGTTTTAAATAATTGGATGTGAGTGCTCTGTATTGAACTGCCTTTCGATGTTTATCTAAACCTAACTATCTTGTTGATGTTGAAAGGCAGTTCATTCTCGGTCTTTATGTCTCTATGTGTCTTATTAGCACAAAAAGTGATAGATCTGGTCAAGAACTATCTTCAAAGATGTCAGGAATATGAAGAGACTTGAAAGTGTATCTTTTGACTGGTCATAGATTAATTTTGTTTTGCTGTTCGGGTTAATACAAACATCAATTTCCAAAGCCAAAGGCTACATGGATATGAAATTAGCTCCATTTTGAAGACTGATATGTTCTGATTTGGACTTCTTCACCTGTGACACAACATTCTGAGCATACAACATCCACCTGAGTATCTCTCCATCATCTTCACGTAGCTATGAAGAGGATTAAGGCTAGTATGCAGTGTTCTCTTCCTGCATCGTGAAATGTAGTTGATAGCAGTTATTTAATGTAGCACGAAGTAATGGAACAAATTAAGCCCAGCACTTGAGGGCACTTTCAGTAAAGTGGTTTAACATTTAGGGTGTTCAGGGGGAAATTGGCAAAAAAAAAAATTAAGGCTTAAAATAGGGAAGTAAATACTATTAGGTGACTATTCTCCATAGCCTCAGATTTTTTTTTAGTAGTTTGGACTTCAGAGAAATTTCCTAGTCCTAATCACCAAGTAATGGGTTGAGAACATTTATTATTAAAGTGGAGTATTTGTTTTGTAGCATATATGTTGAGATTAATTTTACATAGTTTGGTTAAATTATTCACTGTATTTTTATATATTATAAGCCTGAAGATATTTATGTCTAACAAGTGTCATTATCATGTTTTGTATATCATTGTACACAATTTATCCTAGATTGTTTTAGTTCTTAATGTTTGATGGGCTGAGCTTCATAGCCCAAAGTCCATCAGTGTTTGTAACAGTTTTGTGAATTTTTGAGAATAACGCATTTTGGTGCTCTTCCAAACATGGTCATGTGTGCCTTTTATTAAATTTTTTAATTATGCTATCAACTTGTACAGTTTCAGTGATTTCATTTTATTATTTGATTTTTAAGTTTTAGTAAGTAATGTATTGGAAATCTTTGCCTTTTGGTAGATTTGTTCTTTCATATTATTGAGATGTCAAGTCTTCTGTACATAGAGTGAATTTGTGATCACTATTGTAACAGAATTCATGTGTTTAAAGCCAACACAACTGAATCTTCTCTCTTTCCCAATAAGGTTTTATGTATTTATTCTTGGCCTATTATTATTCTCTTGTGATTTTACCTCAGATTATTGCAAATAGCACATTGTCTGGTGTTTTGATGTTTTGTCCAACAATCTATTTTAATTTTTATCTTAATTATAATTTGTATCTTTATTGATACATATATATGTTTACATAAAATCTGTATTTAGTTTATATAATTATCTTGTATTAATTTATTTCTTCTATTATCTTTTGTTACTAATTTTTTTGTTTGATTGTTTGCTTTTTTGAGACAAGGTTTCTCTGTATAACAGCCCTGGCTGTTTTGGAACTGGCTTTGTAGATCATGCTGGTTTTGAACTCACAGAGATCTGCTTGCCCCTGCATCCCAATTCTAGTATTAAAGGCATATGTTACCACTGCCAAGCTCATTTCTGATTTTTTGGCCAGATTTTATATTATTAGTTTCACTTTAATTGAATGTTTTAACCTGTATACACCATTGCACTTGTTAATACTATTTTTCAATACTATTCTATAATATTTTGAAAAAAATTATGAATACAAATGAAAGAACATTGTGTGTTTACTCTGTATATTTTAAGAGCAGTTACCCTATCCTAATTTTATTTTGTTTTTACTTCCTGAAATATGTTCATTAGCTGGCAATGTGTGAACACACAGACACACACCAAGAAGACAGACACAGGTACAGGGAAGCAAGACTAGATGAAAGAGAAAGGGGAATTAATTATAGAAATTTAACACACCAGTTTAAAATAGAATTTATTCAAAATTAATTTCATCTAGGTATAAGATATTTTCTTCGAAGCGCATTCATCTTAAAGGGCTACAGAATCATTTTCTGTGAGATGACCTTTCACCAGTGGCATCCTCAGTGTGGTTTGGTGTGGTGAACATGCCCTCAAAGCAGTTCAGGAAAACCTCCAACTATCTTCATTAACATGAAATTCAAAGCAGGTCAGTGAATGCTTGTATTTAGAAGCAAAGCAAATAGTTGCCCTTAATTGTTGTAAGCGAGCTCTGGTTGCTTGGGAAGGGAGTGTTACAATGAAATCCCCCCACAGTCCTGGGCTTAGTCTTTTTTGAGTACATTTTTTACCTCTTAGTCTTTGAGCTCTGGGCTTCAATGTCTCTGCATCTGCTTTAAGTTTTCCATCCTTGTCATTTGTAAAACTGAGACATTAAATATTACTAGCCCTTAATAATTCTGTTAGTAGTAAGCTTTCTGATGATCTGACCTGGGACTTATAAATAAATATGATAAAGTAAGAAGAAATTTAAATTTGTGCCTCATACTCTCCACATATGAGTATTTTCATCAAATAAGACCCTTTCTAGGCCTCAAGGTCAAATTCAACTTTGTGATCATGATATAGTAGATCCCTTCAAAATATACAAAATACCTCCATGTGTTTTTGCAAGTTAACAGCAAAACAATTTTTATTTTATTATTGCTATCTCTACTAAAAGTTATTCATCACTTTTAATTCAATGATTTCTTTTATTGTCATTGACACAATTGTGAATCAGTGATCTTTATTATAGAATGAAACTCAAGTAAATATACCAGCAAGCTCTTGCCATCAATACTTCTGTTTTAAAGAATAAAAAAATAGCCAAAGCAAAATAAAAGAGTGTTGAAGTTGAAGCTTGTTGCCTAGATGCTGGCTGTGGCCACATTTTAGTCATAGTAAACATCTTTATCTGTATTAAGAAAAATTAATACTTTCTTACTTAAAGTAGCATAATAACATCATTAGTCTGTAATCAAACTCAGAGTTTTTTTTCCTGGAAGCTCAATTATCTTTGAATTAATGACAATAATATTCTAAATATTAATGCAAATATGCACACATTCACATACAGGCTCGTCTTTGAGATAATATCACCACATATATCAAGTTTTGAGTGTATTTTACATAATATTATATAATCACATCTATATTGCACTTTATTTTAGATATATGTCCTTAAAATATATCACTCTATACATTGTAATGCAAGTTGGCATCTCTATTAACGTTGTATAAGATTATGGTAATAATAAAAAGAATAATTTCACCATTACAAAGAGGAAACATGAGATTGGTGACCATTCATTTAAAATTTACAACTTCATGGCTCCTTTGTCATTGTGACATGTTTATGAGGCTGTTAACTTTTGACTGCTCAAAGGTTATAATGTACTTGATGTGACCCTTTCATATTACGTCAAGATCATAGGACTTAAACTGATTATGTACCACTCAGAAAGAAAGAATAATAAAAGTTAGTGTTAGCTTCTTGAGTTTTAATATATGACCATGGAAATGTATGAGTGATTAATTTGTCTTAGAAATATAAAGAAAACTCACTAAATCAAAGAGGCAATTAAATAATATGACTGAAATGACAAATTTAATATTATCATTGACATGCAAATAATGTATCTGCAGACTTACTTTTGAATATTAAATCGACATTTAATAAAATTAGATATTACAGAAACCGATTTCTTATCCATAAAAATTAAATGGGAACTCTAACCAGAATTTGAACTTGCATAGTTTCATGGCCCTTGTCTATAACTGCTGCTAAATGGCTCAGATTGCTATGAAAGAATGATGTTGTGGCACACAAGCTTTAGATTTAGGAGGACAATGAAGATATTTACTTGACTGTTGTTTTGTCCTTTTTTTGTACATATTCAGTTTTGAAAGTCCATAAGTTTATTCATTCTTTGCTATTACCATTTCATTTATTAGCACTTAATATTGACTTATATTGATGGGGAAGGAGATGACGTGATTAATACAATCTGGAATAATGAATAAACTAGTTGACATATTCTTTACTTTTATGCTTAATGGGATCTGTGAATAGAACACTTGATACTGACTAGTTTGAAAGGTACAATATTTTGTATTTAACTTTATTCTCCACAATCTGCAATAGAATTAAAATATAACAGAACACTTTTCTCCTGACTCATTCAGATTTTATACTCTTAGAACGTTATTTTTCACCACTCATCCTTGTAAACTTTTGTATTAGTTACCTTACTGTAAAACACCATGAACCAGGAAATTTATATAAAAGATGGTTTATTTGGATTACGGTTTGAGCACTCACATATCAAACTGAAAACAGGAAACAGAGAGAGCAAAATTGAGTTGCTGAGAGTCATGGAATTCTCAAAGTCACCTCTAGTAACACATTTCTTTCCACAAGGCCATGCCTCCTGAATCTTCTAAACAACCCCATAGACTGGGGACTGTGTATTTGAATGCTCAGATTATGGGAAGAATCACATTCAAGCTACCACACGACCATTCCATTCCATTTCTGCTTGCACAAACTTGACTGTTTTGGAGTCTACACTAAGTGTGAACAAGGGGTATGTATTTCACTTGTCCAAAATATTGTTTTTGACATCCATCAGTGTTGTTGCAAATGAAAGGATGATGACATGTCTCCTCCTCCTCCTCCTCCTCCTCCTCCTCCTCCTCCTCCTCCTCCTCCCTTCTTTTTCTTTTGATGGAATCTTACTATGTAGAAGATACTGCCCTTGACTTGTATTATCTTTGTGCTAACTTCCTGAATTAGAGGAATGTGCTGCTTGGCAAAATGTTTGATCACTCTGTCATGTTCCTTATCTCTCCTCCATTGAAATGATCTGAATAACCACCTGTCTGGTGGGTAGTAGGCTGCCTGCTTATTTTGTTTCTATTCTTAGCATGAAAGTATGATTTATTTATTTTTCACTGCTTCTTCTGGTTTTATTGAGATTCTTTTTAGTTTTTTTTGTTTGTTTGTTTACAACTCTTATTAGATAATCACCTTTTCTTGGTTCACAATTTAGTTTTATTCAGTTCCCTCCTTCATCAATCTAGCTAATGTAGTAATTAATAAAAATTGTTATTGACCTAATATGATGGATTTTATCTGTTTCTTGGTTGCATCTTCGTATTTAGAGGTTTCTGAATATCAATGAAATAAGGGAATAAAAAGGAGCAAATTTTAGGAAGGATTTAAAAATAATAGTAGAGAAAGTAAATTGAAAAACACACCTTTCAAATCCTTGAAAATTTGCTAATGTGAAAGAAATAGGAGATAGGAGAATCTTTCTCTTCTTGATGTATAAAGAAATATATTAACTGGCATTTCCAAACCAGACATTTCTTTTGACATGGAGAGGGTATTAAGGGAAGATGTTGAGACAAGTATGATGTTGCTCAGACTGGCATGCATCTTGCAGTCCTTTAATAGCTTCCTGAGTGCTTGAATTGATGAGGTGTGCCACTGCGTATACAGGCTATTTTTTTCTTGAGACTTTGATATCAACAGTTCTTGTTAGCTAGCCTTAAGTTTGAACCAGTGTCATAGTATCCATGAGAGGCTGAAAAGCTACAGAAGGAAGACTTACCCTTCGCTTTCATATTTTGTGCCAAATGTCTGTGTTTTATATGATTCCTGCAACTTATTTCTTATTGGCATCGAAGACTGCTTCATCTCAGCAACACAGCTTCTTTACAGAGAGGCCAGTAAGCCCATCGCTTGTTTAAGCACCCTTTGGAAAAACCTATGCATTTTAATGAGGCAACTCCTTTTCATTGGCTCACTAACCAGGGAGGTGAGAGTTGTACTCCTGTCACTGGTTTTATGTAATAATTTAGGATTTATTTATTTATTGCCCTCCTGCATTAGGTGTTTAATAACTGATCTTTGATTTGAAATTCCTCATCTTAAAATAATTCACTAAAATAAGTATTGTAATTTCTGTCTGACATGTTGCCAATAACAAAAATTCATATTTGGGATTATCCTAAGAAACAGAAGCTGAAATATGACATGGAGAGGTCCGTTGATTGCAATCTTTGTTATTGAACATAAAGTCAATCCTTTCACAAATGGGAAGTGGAATTTTAGTAACTTCTGAGAACAAAGGCATTATAGTTCATCAATTTTCTATCCACTACTGTGACAGTATCTGCTCCATCAAGTGTCTGGGGTACTAGGAGGCTACTGTACTTGACTGTGTTGACAGTGTCCGGGACTACAAAACTATCATACATGAAGTATTTTCACTTCACTGACATAAAGAACACGTCAGACTTGAGGTCATTAAACTATCACCCCAAATTACAGTCAAAGATGGAAAGCATACCCATGCTGTTTCTAAAGGACTCTAATGTCTTGTAACTGTTGACTTCAAACTGAAGATCTCATATGTAATTGTAGCTATTCTAGAATCAAATGATAAATTTCATTCCATGCCTTATGAACTTATATGAACTTCAGTGTTTAATTTGTACTAACGAATGTGCTGACAATCTCTCATTAAGTTTAGAAATATACGCTTAGGTATATACAAATTTACTCTGAAAGACAACAGTAATTGATATTTTGAAGTCCTGTCTTTTGCTTCAAACTAAATTGCTTTTCTCAGGCAAAAGGAACCAGATTTGCTGGTCTCAGAGGAGGTATATTGTCTGGGTCGCTTATGCTTGTGTTTTTACACTTGGATCTAGGCGTCTGGATGTTGTTTAAAGTGCATCGTGGTGTAGATCATTTGTCTAACTCTTCTTGGGTCCGATGGGTTGAACTCAGGTCACCTGTCTTGGGCAGCAAGAGATTTTTCCCGGTGAGACATCTGCCTGGCCCAGAGACTTATTTTTTTAAAGGAGCAAGTATAAGAAATATATGAAATTTACAGAGTGTCTATTGTGTCAAAGAACTGCAAGAAGACTGAGTGATAGGAAAAAAAATAGCAGAAGAGATGCACAGATGATACAAAGAGAGAAACAGAGTTCCAAGAGTTCGTAGAAGTATTTTGATATTATCAAGAGCGACGTATATATGTTAACTTGCACTTTAAACCCAGAGGCAAGCAAGAAACATTTGCATACACCTCAAAATATGCTGATATTTTCTCAGCCGCTTATTGATTTTCTTTTGGAGATGTAGTATATTTTATCTCATATATATATAATATATATATATATCATATATTTATAAATGTGGTTGCGATTAATGATTAATAAGATGGCCGGGCGGCAGGGGTGCACGCCTTTAATCACAGCACTGGGGAGGCAGAGGCAGTAGGATCTCTGTGAGTTCGAGGCCAGCCTGGTCTACAGAGTGAGATCCATGACAGGCTCCAAAGCTGCACAGAGAAACCCTGTCTCAAAAAAAAAATACAAAAAACAAAAAAAAATCCAAAATGATTAATAAGATGGAAGAAACAGATAGATTTAGATGAGTTGATTTCTTTATCAGTAACGGGAAACTAACTGTGTTAGAATAGGAGAGTGTCCATGACAAAGAAGATTCATTTAATTTTTACATGAAATTTTCAATCTACTGTACAGAGCCATTTCAATTTTCTACTCAATCAGAGTCCAATTATATTTAGAAAAGCTATAAGCTGTTAGAAATAACCAGAACCATATCTAAATGTGTGCTTCTGAAATTTACACAGACATTAAGACCTAGTTTAAAACTTTAACTGATAAGTTATAAAGTAAAAAGTCAATGTTTTCTGAAAAAGGATGCAGGCGAATTTAAAAGCACAGGGAAGTGACTTCTGTTACATAAATATTGTTGTACGTATTCTACACAATTTTAAATTAATTCCTTTAATGATTTTGCTGTTTCATTTTGCCATGTCTTTGGAGAATATCATTATATATTATTAAGAGTGAAATATGAGTTTTATTTCTGTAGAATAAATGTAACTATTTTTTACTAAGCACTAAATCATAAAAATGATTTGTGGGCATCATATCTGCAACTTAATTTGTATAACTGAGTTTCTCTCCTTTCAGCCCATTGTCCCTGATTGTTACTGCAAGGTCCTAAGCACATCTTCCCTTTATGGAATGAGGATGTCATTATGCTGACTGCTGAGTAATTTTGAAGCCAATTGTACTTGATAAGAATGTGACTATGCTCAAATATATCCATTTACATGCAATAACTTGTGCTCCATAGTTTTTCACAGGCATTATTTCTAGAAATTATTTGTTATATATAATTGGGAAAAAAAATTTAAAAATACTCTCACAATAATCACCATCTAAATATGATTATAATAACATTAACTGTTTATAACTTTTCCCCAAGGAACATTTACAATTGAAATGAACCATCATAAGAATCACCAGATAAATCATTATTATAGCTAATATAAAATCCTGTACTTCTATTTGGGAATCATATTTTCTAAGATATTTGGATATTTGAATATTATAGTAAGTATATTAATTTATTTAAAATTAAAACAGTTGTCAATGTTTATTATAAACAAAAATTCCCAAATTGGAAAAAAAATATTTTCTGATGAGCAAAAATATACACACATACACATACACACACACACACACATTGTGGTCCCACATTTTGGTTAGTATAACTTCTACTACTGAGTTCATTCTATAGTGGGTACTGAAAACTTTAGACAATTTGTTGATCAGATTAGCTATACATATATATATATATATAATGTGTGTATGTATATATATGTATATATATATTTGTGTATTTATATATAGTATAAATATCTATATATAGTTTTCTTATATAAAATATGTATAGCTTACTGATGTAAACTATGTATTAGCTACAGATTAGCTGTAAATATATATATGCAGCTTCCATATATTTCTTATAATATATATACATATATAAATTATTTTCCTTAGAAACATTAAACTTAAGATTCAAATATCTTTCATCATATATTCTAAGAAGCAAACCCAGAAATTAGATAATTCTTCTGACTAATTTGTTTGATGCATAAAACAAATGTTAAAATGCAGTTTAACTCACTGTCTGTGTTCTTTCAAGTCCACTGGGTGATGATAGTTAATTTCATGATGGTTGCGTGTACTTACCAAATACTTGTATTAAATAAAATTACAACTGATAAAATTACTAATTTAATGAAATCAATATGTTTCTTGAATTTGTACTGTCAAGATGGCAAATGAAAATGTCTGTATAATGTTTGAAAAACCAGGTCATATGATTGTTTTAATTATAACTTTTAATCTTAGTGTTTCATGTAGTATCACATTACATAACATTCTGCCTTTACCATTGGGAAAGAAGCTCACAGCTATTCAAAGAGCTTAATATATTTTGCGATTTTAAGAGTAATTCTGATATACACAATTTTACATGTCAGAAAACTTATCCCAATCTTGGCGAATATTAGATAATGGAAACTAGAAATTCCATTAAAAATAGTTAAAGGAAGTATAAAAGCAAAGAATGATCAAATTTTCAAAAATAACACTGAATTCAGACAAAGTCAGTATTTATGTTTAATTTAATTTAAATTAACTTGAAAAAATGTGTACTTTTATGAAGGCCAACATGATTGGGTAGAGAATAAATATTAGCCCATGACTATGAGTGGCCAACTTAAAACTCATGAAAATGCAATTTTAAAAATGAACCAATTACATGCCAAATGATAGGACCCAACTAATTTCATTTTAATGTTAGAGCCAGCAAGACTGCTCAGGAGGTAAGGGTTGTTACCTTGTTGCCCACTCTGAAGACCTGATTTCTGGCCTGGTACTCTATGATGAAAGAAGAGAACTGACCCACCCAAACTGTTCTCCTAAGCTGAGATGAAAGGCTGAGTCAAAAGTCATGGGTCATGGTGATTCATTTCCTCTCATAGAATCCCTATTTAGTTTCTGGTACCCACAGGACAGAACTTAAGCTTTGGGATCCGAGACGAATTAAAGCACACTAGCAACTGACCACGCTCTTTCTGAACATGTCATTTTAATATCCTAAATCATGTGGCACTACCTTGAAAGGAATAACTGTAGACGTTCTCTCCACGCCGATGGTAAATCACTATAATTATAGACTCGGGTGCCAGGAAGTAACTCATTGAAGAGTTGATGTCCTGAAACAAGCACGGTGGAGTATGAAGTCACCAACCAGAGACAAATTGCATGACACCTTACAGACGGCAACACAGGTTTTGACACTTGAGCTCTTCCGTGAAAACCAGAATCGATTCCTTGCCTTAAGTGGTCCTCAACTTGGTCTGAAAGATTGAGCATGGCTTCTAAAAGAAGGACGAGCTTTCAGGGGGGATTACTGTGTCTTAGAAGATTTGAAGACTATTAGGCCTCTAAAAAGAAAGATTGCAGACTTTAAATGACAGGGAAAAAACTCCGTTTGAAAACTTCTCAGAAGCGCAAGGCATATATAATGGTTTTTGGAAAAATAATCATAATAGGGTGTACTAGTTGTGTGTCATTCTTTACTTTGATAGAGTAAAGTTAAAGAGAAGTTTGAAATTTTCCCTAATTTATTTTATATTAGAAATAATTTGCCCTATGTAATACAAACTGTTAGTATAGTCAAAGAAAAATAAGAAACTAAAAGCACACACACACATACTTTATCAGAGTATTTTGAATCAATAAATTAATTTGGAAGTAATGACTTTTTCTTCAGCAGTGTATATTTACAGTCATTTGGATATCTGTAGGTTATCATGCCTACCACAATGAAAAATAAAACAGGGTATAAAAAATATATAACTGTTATGAGTCCTGACATTAAGTAGTATAGTTACAGTGGATGGAAGTGCTATTTACAATTAAATCATAAGCACCATAAAGCATCAAAGAATATAATCTACTAATAAAAATTTTGAGGCTAGAGAGGTAGCTTAGAAAACAAAAGTCCTCTCCAGTCATATCTGATGACATGAGTTCCATCTTTGGATGCCACATTGTGGAAAGAAGAAACTGATTAATGAACATTGTGTTCTCACCTCCACATGTACGCTAAGCTGTGTGCATAGATGGGTGTGTGAGCACACATACATACATACACACACACACACACATACACACACACACACACACACACACACACACACACACACACACACACACACCAAAAGAAAACTTTAAAAAGAAAATGTCTTGATTTTGTATTATTGCCCTGATCTCTTTATTGATAGTTTCCCCTCCAATTATGAAGTGATACCTCAAGATTTCAATATAATGTGGGACAAGAAGCTGCATTTGTGTCTGGCATAAAGTAAATCTGGACAGGTCATCTGTATTGCAGCTCCATTTGAGAACCATGAGTCTTTTTATTTAGTCTTTATCTTTGTACTAATTAAGATAGTACAGATTTTCTAGTGATGCTGTTATCTTAAGATTTTAATGTAAGTATTTTGCTGGGAACATTGAACAGAAGTAATGATGTAGTATGAAAATTGATGGAGGCTAAAAAGGGCAAATCTGTGTGGACTCTCAACTTCAACCCAATTGTCATTTTCACCCGTGGTTTGACTGGATAAGGACAATAGTAACGCGAAGATACGGGCATATCTGTGTATAGAAAAAACAGTCAGCATGTGGAAGTATTTTAGATTATTGGTGCTCTCATGTGGATTATTTTGACATTGACCAGGGAAGGATAGTGTGTCCTTCCTGGCACATAGCTGCAGCAGATTCTGAGACATGTACCTTCCAGACAAAATGCAGAGGACATAAATGTAACCTCAAATGCAAGGTTCCCTGTAGGTGGAAGAGCCAGACAGGTAACACATCTGAGTATACAATCGAAATGTAATTTAAGAAATTAATAGGATTTTCAGCTAGTTTCAACAATTTTGGTACATAATCATTTAATGTGCTTATAATATTGAACTATAGTGATGTTATTTTCTAAATTATAATTTAAACTCCACAGTTTTCTATTGTGATGCTTTGTAGATTTTTCATAGTAATAAGAATGTATTGTCCAGTTTAAAAAAAAACACAAATTGTTCATTTGAAAATGAGTTTTCAATTAAAAAGCAGTTACCTATTTCAAACTAGGTGATCACAGAAAATAATAATGCATATTTCAAAAGGAGATTCTTTTTTTGTTTGTTTTGTTTCTGAGAACAGTCTCTCTATGTAGCCCTGGCTGCCTGAAACTTGTTCTGTAGACCAAGCTGGCCTCGAACTCACAGAGATCTGCCTGCCTCTGCCTTCCTAGTGTTGCAATTAAAGACTTGTGCCACCAGGCCTGGTTTCAAAGAGTGTATTCTTAATTTCTGTATTTTCCATAAGAAGTGTTTGCTTTATGTAAAAGTCATATTAGCCCTCTTTATTCTTAATAGCAAGAATTCTGTGACATATGATATAAAATATTGTAAAATATTTGTCAGTGAAATATCTTGATATCTTTAGGTTAAAACATTTTGTCATTTTGTTCTATATTACTAGCTTTATTGACATCAATCTTACTTCGAATAAAAAACATAAATTTCCTTCGTTTTATGTTCAAAATGTATTTCTGCTCCATTATGTTCCAAAGTATAATAAAAAGTCAGTAATTCCCAATGTGTGATGTGACCTGTTTTCTCTGTCCTTGCTCAGTCTGTTGTTTAGATCATTGGTGGGCCATTTATTTTAGTGAAGAATGTCTAATTTTCATTAAATTCTAAAATTCCAATGCATTGCACAAAATCTGTCCAAAAGAAAAGCAATTACAGTTTCTATCCCAAGAAATATAGATTTAAAATACCCCAATTACTCTACACTGATATAGAAGTTGTTGAAGTGAATGGATGAAATATATAGTTTCATATATTTCAGTAAGTGAATTTAATTAAAAAAATAAATATACCATGGATTTTCATAAGACCAAGCCAGATGGCTAATTAGAAATAATGATAAATCATGCAGCTCATTATCAAACTGCTAAAAATTATGGTAGAGACAGAAACTCGGAAATCTTGAATTAAATCTACCTTGACTTTGAGAAATAAGATAAAACTTTGACTTTGAGAAATAAATAAAAACTTTCAGCAATAAGTCAGTATTGATTCTGTGGTGAGCTTTGAAATGACTTTCCTACATCTGATCCATCGGGTCATTACAAGAAAACAGTGTTAGCCACACGACATGCCATTTGTAGTCTACAGTTACAACGTGGTTGCCTCAAAATTCTTTAGTCTTTTCATTTTTTACTCAGGACTCCAGCCAAAGGGAATGGACTGAGGACACTCGCCTGTTGTTTTTCCAACATCAGAAGTCATGTCAAGAACAGTATCTGAAATTGTTCTTTTGTAAACATCACTGTAGCCACAGAAGAGGAAAGGGATAGATTGACAGGTCAATTTCATTAGCAGATGTGGTTTCCTCGTTATAAGTAATATTGTTCAGAGCAAAGTCTCAAAGGCCATTACATTGAAGTGAAATAGGTTAATTACATTCTTCATATACAAACAGTCTTTTGTGATTAAATGAACTCAGAAACAGAAAATATACAATAACACTAAATAGTTGTAGGGGGGGAAAGCAGAAGGCTACAAAAACTCACTATGTAAAATTGTTTTTGACACATTATCTCAAAGTTGTCACAGGTATAGCAATAGCATTTCAAATGTCATAATAAAGTTGAGGAATAAAAAAATAGCTTATTCAATGGTACTCAACTTAATCCATCTTATAAAAGGCATTAATAATTTTAATTCCTGAGGAAAACACATCTACACACCTATACTACAGAGATATGGAAATACGTAAACACATTCTTCTCCAAATAAAATTAACTTGTTCATCAAAAATTAAAACCAGTAAACATGCAAGCCATGTTTTCCAACTTCTGAAGATGTTAGCTTAGTACAAAATTGAAATTTAAATAAAAAATAATTGGTGTCTGTATGTGTTTCTCAAGCTTTTTTTCTGCCTCTTTTCCTTTTGTTTGCTTTTTGCCCTATTCCTGTTCTGTTTTTTTTTTTCTTTTTAGTCTTATTTTATTGTTATTACGTCGATGCCTATTTGTTTTCTAGGGAGAGGCAAGGCCTGTATCTTTTTTTTTTTTTTTTTTTTTTTTTTTTGGTTTTTCAAGACAGGGTTTCTCTGTAGTTTTGCGCCTTTCCTGGAACTCACTTTGTAGACCAGGCTGGCCTCGAACTCACAGAGATCCTCCTGCCTCTGCCTCCCAAGTGCTGGGATTAAAGGCGTGTGCCACCACCACCCGGCTAAGGCCTATATCTTAATGAGAGGGAAGGTGGGAGAGTTTTGAAGGAGGTAGGCAAAGAGAAACCATACTCAGAATATATAGTATGAAAAAAAAACTTTCAAAGAAAAAAAACAGAAAATAACTTGAAAGAGTGAAAACATTTTTGGCTGGGGATAGTGTGTTTTCAACGACAAGTAAATGTATATAAACATCCTTCACTTTAGTGAGTTCCATTCATGTCTTTTCCCCAGTGATCAGTGTTAAAAAGTTCTTTAAATCAAGGTTACTGGACAATTTTGTGAATGAAAACTGAGACACAAACCGCAGTTTAACAACAGCAAAAATGTCTCCAGGAAAAAAAAAAATTGTGTATGTAATTGATTGATACGCTGAAACTTGCTGTAATATTCTAGTTTAGCCTGGTAAACATTGTAATAAGGATTAAATTAATTAGCTAATCCCTCCCTTCCAATTGTCATATAATGAGAGAATGAATTAAATATAGGGATTATGGAACTGGGAAGAACAGCAGCTTGGTTATATGATCAAAAATGGCTTTGCTAAGCTTGTGATATCCTGAGCTACACTCTAATTTATTTCTTGCTACTTCGTTCGTTAGTTACATAAATCTTCCATAATAACTTATTTCACAGTAATAATCAGAAAGATGCCTACAGAAGGTGTCAGAATTATGCTTGTCATGGTCTGCATGTATTGACATATATTTCGAAGTTTGGTGCAGTGCACAAGTGCCAATAAAATTGTCCCTTACTACAGCAATATCCTAAACACCTTATTTCCAGGATGATAGAATTAAAACTTCTCTGATATTACTGTGGTAGCATTTTTACTTTATGCTGTATTTTCATGTACTAATTTACTGAGAAACTTTTAAATCTCTTAAACGCACACTGTTAGGTTTGTTTTCTTTCTATATCATAGCAGTCTAAGCGTTTAGGTGCTAAAACACGTGTATGGATTTTTTAATACATATAAACATATTTCCTCTTTTTCCACTAGCTTAGGAATTGCCCCTCTCTTAACTACATCAACTAATGGGATGCCCTAATGACAAGGTATTTCCACAGCATTATTGATGTTTGTTTGTTCTTTGCTTTTGCTTTGTTTATTTTTTTTTTCCAGACAGGATTTCTCTGTATAGCTTTGCCTGTCCTGGAACTAGCTCTGTACACCAGGCTGGTCTTGAATTCAGAGACCTGCCTGCATCTGCCTCCCAAATTCTGGGATTAAAGGCCTTGCACCACGACTGCCTGGCTATCACAGCATTTTGATGAGAGGTATCACATTATTTCCATTTACAGTCATGATTCTCAAATTTAAAGAGCAGTCCATTTGTCCATTATACCTTAAGTAGGAAAGTAATACAAGAGTGTGTCTTTGCATTCTTAATTCAAATCAAGAACACTCTACTTCATGGTTGGACTTCCAGTTATTTGTATGTATAGCTGTGCATTTACATGTGTACTTAAGATGTTTTTCTTTTTCTTTTTTTACTTACTTTTCTTCTTTGTTTCTTTTTTGTTTCTCTCCCTTTTATTTTAAATGTATTTATTTATTTATCGACCAGTTTCCCCTCCCTCCTCTCCTGCCAGTCCCTCCCCAGAACCTCTCTTCTGTATCCCGGCCACAGCCACTCATCATTCATTTATATTCAGAAAAGGGCAGGTCTCCCATGATATCAACAAAACATGGCATACCAAGTTGCAGTAAGAACATAGTTGAGCAAATGTCCTGTAGTATGATTGAGCATCCTTTGGATATATGCCCAAGAATGGTAATGTTCAGTTTTGAGGTAGATGGATCCCCAGTTTTCCAGGAAACCACCAAATGGATTTCCAAAGTGGTTGGACAAGTTTGTTCTCTCACCCCCAAGTGTTCTCCTTGCTCCTCATCCTCTTCAGTGTGATCTATCCCTTGTGTCTTTGATCTTAGCCATTCTGGCAGGTGTAAAATGGAATCTCAGGGTTGTTTTAGTTTTCTTTTTCCTCATGGCTGAGGATATTAAACATTTCTTTAAGTGCCTCTCAGGCATTTGAGATTCCCGTGTTGAGAATTCTTTGTTTAGATCTGTATCCTATTTTTTAGTTAGATTATTTAGTTTGTTGATGTCTAGTTTCCTGAGTTCTTTATAAATTTTGGAAATCAGCCCTCTGTCGGATGTGGGGTTGATGAAGATATTTTCCCATTCTGTAGGCTGCTGCTTTGTCCTATTGATGGAGTCCTTTCCTTACAGAATACTTTTAGTTTCACGAGGTCCAGCTTATATATTTTTGATCTTCACGTCTGTGCTATTGTTCTCTTCAGGAAGTTATATCCTGTGCCAAAGCATCCAAGGCTATTTCACACCTTCTCTTCTGTTAGGTTCGGTGAATCTGGTTTTACTTGAGGTCTTTTATCTACTTGGATTTGAGTTTTGTGCAGAGTGATAGATATGCTCTATTTGCACTTTTCTACGTGCTGACATCCAGTTACACCAGCAATATTTGTTGAAGATGCTTTCTTTTTCCATTATATAATTTTGGCTTCTTTGTTGAAAGTCAAGTGTTCGTAGATGTGTGGATACATGTCTTTGATTCAATTCCACTGATTCACTTATCTATTTTTATGCTAATATCATGTGGTTTGTATCACTATAGCTTTGTAAAGGGTTTGAAAGCAGGCTGGTGATACTTCTGGAAAGTTTTGTTATTGTTGGTGTTGCACAGGATTGTTTTAGGTATCCTGTATTTTTTTGTTTTTCCAAATAAATTTAATTATTTTCTTTCAAGTCTGTAAGGAATTGTGTTGGAATTTTAATGGCTATTGCATTGAAACTGTAGATTGCATTTCATAAGATGGGAATTTTTACTATGCTAATGCTACCTATCTATGAGCATGGGAGATCTTTCCATCTTCTTTTATATTCACTAATTTCTTTCTTCAAAGAGTTGAAGGTCTTGTCATCAATGTCTTTCACTTGCTTGGTTTGAGTTAATTCAAGTTATTTTATATTATTTCTGGTTATTGTGAAGGGTGTTGTTTCCCTGATTTCTTTCTCAGCTAGTTTATCATTACACACACACACACACACACACACACACACACACACACACACACACACACATATTGTATCTAGTAACTTTGCTGAAGGTGTTTATCCACTTGTAGAAGTTTCTTGGTAGAATTTGTAGGGTCAGTTATGTATACTATGATATCATCTGTAAATAGCAATACTTTGACTTTTTCCTTTAATTTGTGTTCCACTGACCTCCTTTGTCTCATTGCTTTACCTAAAACTTCAAGTACTATATTGAATAGATATGGGGAGAGTGGACAGCCTTTTTTTTTGTTGTTGTCCCTGATTTTAGTGGAATTGCTTTAAGTTTCTCTCCATTTAATTTAATTTTGGCTATCAGTTTGCTGTATGTTGCTTTTGTTATGTATAGGTATAATGCTTGTATTCCTGATATCTCCAATGCTTTCATATTATAGATTACAATGACAAATATTCATATGTGGGACCATTCCTGCCTCTCTGTGATGAAGTCATTTGATCATGGTGGCTGATCTTTTTGATATGTTCTTGCATTTGGTTAGCAGGTATGCTATTGAGTATTTTTGCATCTATGTTCATGAGGGAAATGGGTCTGTAATTCTCTTATTTTGTTGAGTCTTTGTGTGGTTTGGTATCAGGGTAATTGTGGCTTCAAAAAATGAATTTGGCAAAATTCCTTCTGTTTCTATTTTGTGGAATAATTTGAGGAGTATTGGTATTAGCTCTTCTTTGGAAGTTTGGTAGAATTCTTCATTAAAACCATCTGGCCTTGACGTTTTTTTAGGTTGGGAGTGTTTTAATGACTGCTTCTATTTCCCTGGGCATGTTAAGCCTATTTAAATTGTTTATCTGATCTTGATTTAACTTTGGTATATCCAATCTGTGAATAAAATTGTCCATTTCTTTCAGATTTTCAAATTTTCTGAAATACAGGTTTTTGAAGTATTACCTAATGTTTCTTTGGATTTCCTCAGTGCCTCTTATTATATTCTCCATTTCATTTTGATTTTGTTAATTTGGATATTCTCTCTCTCTCTCTCTGCCTCTTAGTTAGTTTGGATAAGGGTTTATTTTTTGTTGATTTTCTCAGTGAACCAATGTTTCGTTTCATTAATTCTTTATATTGTTCTCTTTTTTGATTATTTCCTACTGTCTACTTCTCTTGGAGGGTATGTTGGCTTCTTTTTGTTCTAGAGCTTTTATGTGTGCTGTTAAGTCTCTGATATGGAATTCTCTAATTTTGTTATGCAGGCACTCACTGCTATGAACTTTCCTCTTAATACTCCTTTCATTATGCCTCATAAGTTTAAGTATGCTGTGCATTCATTTCATTGAATTCTAGGAAGTCATCAATTTCTTTCTTTACTTCCTTTTTGACCAAGTGGTAACTCAGTAGAGTCTCCTATGAGTTTGTAGGCTTTCTGTTGTTTCTGCTGTTGTTGAAATCCAGATTTAATCCATGGTCGTCTGACAAGATACAGTGTGTTATTTCATTTATTTTTGTATCTGTTGAGACTTGCTTTATTACTGAGTATATGATCAGTTTTGGAGAAGGTTCCATGAGGTGCTGAGAAGAAATTATATTCTTTTGTGTTTGGGTAAAATTTTCTGTACATATCTGTTAGGTCCACTTGAGTCATAATATCTGCTAGTTCCACTATTTCTCTGTTTAGTTTCTGTCTGGACGACCTGTCCACTAGTGTGAGTATGGTGTTGGAAATCTGTCATTTTTAGTTAGTATGGTTTGGTATATGATTTAAAATTTAGAAATGCTTCTTTTAAAATGTGGATGCCCTTGTATTTGGGGTACAAATGTTCAGAATTTAGACTTCATTTGGTGGATTTTTTCCTTTGATGAATATGAAATGTCCTTCTCCATTTCTTTTGACTAATTTTGGTTTGAAGTCTATTTTCTTAGATATTAGATATTAGAATATCTATACCAGTTTGCTAATAGCTCTTAGGTTTGATTGGAAAATCATTTTCCAAGCCTTTACACTGAGGTAATGTCTATCTTTGTTGTTGAGGTGTGTTTCTTATATGCAGTAGAAGGATGAATCCTGTATTCATACCCATTTGACAGTGTCTTTTTATTTTTGGCAAAGTAAAGTCCATTGATATTGATGGATATTAATGATCAGTGATTGTTAATTCCTATTATTATGTTATTGTTGTTGTTGGAGATGGGGTGATTGTGTGTGTGTGTGTGTGTGTGTGTGTGTGTGTGTGTGGTGTGTGTGTGTGTGTGTGTGTGTGTGTGTGTGTGTGTGTGTGTGTGTGTATGCATGTGTGTTTCCATTCTTTGGATTTTGCTTGTGTGACATGATCTGTTGTGTTTTAGTGAGTATAGTTACCTTCATTGGGCTAAAGTTTTCATTCTGACACCTGCGGTAGGGCTGGATTTGTAGATAGATACTGCTTAAAATTGACTTTGTCATGAAATATCTTGTTTTCTCCATCTATGGTAATTGAAAATTTTGCTGGGTATAGTACTCTGGGTTGGCACCCATGGTCTCTTAAAGTCTGCAAGACATCAGTCCAGTTTTCTGGCTTTTATGGGCTTAGTAGAGAAGTCAGGTTTGATTCTAATACGTCTGCCTATATCTTTTACTTGGTATTTTTCCTTTGAAGCTTTTATATTTTTTTCTTTGTTCTGTATGTTTAATGTTTTGATTATTTTGTGGCATGGAGATTTTCTTTCCTGATCCAATATAATTGTTGTTCTGAAAGCTTCTTGTAACTTTATAGGCATGTCCTTTTTTAGGTTAGGAAATTTTTCTTCTACAATTTTGTTATATATATTCTCTAGGTTTTTGAGGTGGGATTCTTCTCCTTCTATTCTTGTTATATTTAGGTTTGTTTTTTTCATAGTGTCCCAGAATTCCTGAATGTTTTGTGCAAGAGATTTTTAGATTCAACATTTTTTGAGTGAAGTATCTATTTCTTCTATCAAATCTTCAATGCCTGAGAGTCTGTCTTTCATCTCTTCTATCCTGCTGATGATGCTTAAGCCTGTGATTCCTGTTTGCTTACCCAGATTTTCCATTTTCATATTTCCTTCAGTTTGTATTTTCTTTATTACTTCTGTTTTGATATTCATGTCTTGAATAGTTTCCTTCATCTGTTTTCTTTTGTTTGTCTGTTTGTTTGTTTTTCTTGGCATTCTTTAAGGGATTTATTGATTTTTATCTATTTTTTTTGGTTGTTTTTTTTTTCCTCAATTTCTTTGAGGGAGTTTTTTTATTTCCTCTTGCATTTCCTCTATTGTCTTCATAAAGTATTTTAAGGTCATTTTCTTGTGTTTCAACTGCCTTGGAATATTCAGGTCTTGTTGTCATGGGATAGCTGGGCTCTGCTTGTTTGAATGAGAAAGGCTTCCATAGGCTTATATATTTGAATGTTCTATCCCTCGTTGATATGTCTATTTTGGGGAAGATTAAAATATGTGCCTTGCTGTGGATGATCGATTCATAAACAAAACATTAATCAGTCAGTAGCCCGGCAGGAAGTATAGGTGGGACTAGCAGAGAGGAGAATTGAGAGAACAGGAAGGCAGTGAGGAGGAGACGCCAGCCTGTCATCCAGGGAGCATCATGTAGAGGCAGCAGGTAAAACCATGGAACATGTGGCAACATATAGATTATCAGAAATGGGCTGAGTATAAGAGTAAGAGCTAGACAATGGTAGGCCTGAGCTAATGGCCGAGCAGTTTAAGTAATATAAGTGTTTGTATGTTTATTTTATAAGTGGGCTATGGGACTGCTGGGGCTTGGCGGGACCCAGAGAGAAAAACTCTAGCTACAATGGCTGGTTGGAAAAGGTATGTCACTGGGGTGGGCTTTGAGGTTTCAAAAGCCCAGGTGAAGCCTTGTCACTGCCTACAACAAGCAGATCAGGATGTAAGTTCTCAATTACTGCTTTAGTTCTATGTCTGTCTACTGCTGTGCTCCTGGTTATGATGGTCATGCACTAACCCTCAGAAACTGGAAGGAAGCCCTAATTAATGTTTTCTTTTATAAGTGGCCTTGGTCATGGTATCTCTTCACAGCGATAGAAAAGTCAGAATAATTGAAAATTTCTAGCCAAATTAAAGGATGAAAAACACAATTCAAGATTTAAATAAGCATAGATGCAATTAAGATGTGTGCAACGTAACAAGGACTAACATAAAAACGGAATACATAAATCTTGAAAATAAAAATGGAATACAGGTGCTGGAGAGATAGTTCAGTGGGTAAGGGCAATTGTTGTCCTTAAAGCTGACTCAATTTTGGTTTCCTGTAACAGCATGGTAGCTCACACAACTGTCTATAATGACAGTTACAGGGGATCTGACACTCTCTTCTGAATTCTAAGGGCACCAGGCACACACAGAGGCAACACACATACAGGTAAGCAAAACATACACACACCTCAAAAATGAGAATACATAAACATTTAAAATTTATGTGTAGTGTTTCCCAGGTATTATTAAAAAAAATACACTCAGCTGTCCTTTTGTGGCATCTCATTTGAAAACCAGAAAAATGTAACACGTATACACACACAGCATTTTGGATCAATGTCCTTCAGGAATAGGGACACAAAGTCTCTTCTATCTTATTAGGAAATAAAATTCAACAATAGATAGAAAGAATTAAACACGCTGTGAGTTTTGCTTCATATTGATTCAATATTTGAAATGCATTCTACCATAGCATCACACCAATGAATAAAAAACAGCAAAACATAGGTGATTGTATCAGTCAGTGTAGATAAGTCAAGTGGTAAAATTAAACACACATTAGGCAAATATAATTTCTAACTGTATTCTAAATACTTACCATCATACACACAAGTAAGTGTAGCTTTCTTTCTTTCTCTTTTATTAAGATTTTTTTTTATTTTTATTTCAGATTTTTTTTTCATTTCACATACCAAGCACAGATTCCGCCTCTCATCCTTCCTCCCACTTCTCCCAGCCTTCCCCTGCTCCAAACCACTGTCCTGTTCACTCCTCCAAAAGGGTAAGGCATCCCATGGGGAGTCAGCAAAGCCTGGTATATTCAGTTGAGGCAGGACCAAGCCCATCCTCCTGTATCAAGGCTGACCAAGATGTCTCACCATAGGAAGTGGCCTCTAAAAACCCAGCTCATGTACCAGGGATAGATCCTGATCCCACTGCCAAGGACTCCTCAAACAGACCAAGCTACACAACTGTCTCCCGTAAGCAGAGGGACTAGTCCAGTCCCATTCAGGCTCCACAGCTGTTGGTCTACACTTCGTGAGTTCCCCCAAGCTTGGTTAAAATTGTTTCTATAGAGTTCCCCATCAAGATCTTGACCCCTCTTGCTCATATTATCCCTCTTCTTTCTTTTCTATTGGACTCCCAGAGCTTGACATGGTGCTTGGCTATGGATCTCTGCATCTGCTTCCATCAGTTACCATCACCCTAGGAAGGGGAAATAGATAGATCGCTGAAGTAAACCAGGGGTGAGGGGTGGGAGCAAAAGTGGGGAGGGGATGGGGGAGGAGAACATGAGGGAATGGGATGGTGGAGCTGGGTGAGGGATGGAGTTGGAGAGCAATGAAAGAGATATCTTGATAAAGGGAGACATTATGGGGTTAGAGAGAAATCTGGTGCTAGGGAAGTTCCCAGGAATCCACAACAATGACCCCAGCCCAGACTACTAGCAATAGTGGAGAGGGTGTCTGAACTGGCCTACTCCTGTAATCAGATTGGTGACTACCCTAACTGTCACCAAGTGTGGCTTTCATGCCTCATCAAAGATACTTTTTTGGACAATGTATAGTGATTGTTAAAGGGACCTGCTACTAGTCATGTGCAAAAAACAACTGTGATTGGCTTTTCAGACACAACAATCCTTATTTCTAAATCTTAGGGAACATCTAGGAAGAAGGTGGAAAGTAAGACTGAGGCAGGGACTCTGGAAACTAGTTTCTGTAGTTTTTATAAACTTAATCATGTAATAATCATATAAAGCAGATATTTTACTCTTGAAATTTAAAAAAAAGACAAAAAAAGTGAAACTTATTTTCTTTGAAAATCCTGAAATAAAGTGATAAAAGTAGATTTAAAAAATAATTATTTATCACTAGAGATGAAAGAAGAAGACTACAAGGAGGTGGGGTGCCCAGGAAAGAGCAAGGTGAGGAAGTGCTGTGGAATTGGACATGTTCTGGAATCTGTCCTAGGTCAGTGTCAATATCCCAGCTGTGACTGTGTTCTGTGAAACTGTGGTTCTATAGCATGCTTACCTGAGGCAGATGTAGCAGCACACATTTGTAGTTGTTCAAGCATTGAAGATTGGATGTACAGTTTATTTCAGAAATGAATGAAATCAAAGTAAGGTGAATCTAGGCAAACAGAATTGCATTGCCTGTGGTGTCCTGTATCAAGAGGTCCTAGGAACCTTTCTGGGGCCAACAAGGGAATGATAAAGTACAGACACACAGACACGTGTAACGACAAGCTGAAATCAGGTGGGTTGTGTGCACCCTAAAGGAGTGGCATTAACTATGCAACAGTCTAGAACCTCTGAGTGTTTATTATGCAGAACACAGTGTCGGGGGCGACAGTCAGTGTAGGTAAGCAGTCTCTGTCACAGTCTCAGGCCAAAAGCATCCTGGGGAAGATGGTAGGAGAGAGCTGTAGTTGATAATTTTTACATACACTGGTCACTTTCATCAACACTCATATTCGGACCAGAGGAAGCCATTGTTGTTAACCTAAGAAAGGCTTTGCAAATTCACATGCATCTGAGATGTTGGTACTTGACATGGCTGTGGCCCTGTCAAACAATCCACATTCACTCAGGACTTAACATGCTCAGAACTGCACTTACTGCCCACAAAGGCCTCAAACATTCATCTAGCTACTGCTTCATTCGTCCTACATGATAAATGCTTTCATTTGTCTTGTGCATCCAAATATTTCAACAATAAAAATACCCTTAGTAAAGTTTCATTCTGTTCATCTTTGTGAAATGTCATTCTTAACAGTTCTAATTTTTCAGAGGGTAAAGCTTACAGCAGAGACTCATATCTAGCAAGAGTTTGGAGAATAACCTAGTGAGAAGCACTCAGCCATAACACCTAATATCTGTACCCTACAAAACCTGGAGAACCGCACAGAAAAGGGGAAGGAGTGAACACAGGAGGCCTGGGAAGGCAGTAATGGATGTGAGGAAAAGCTGCCTTCCAGAAGAGACTTGAGGTTGCAATCATGTACAAAGCTGTAATGGATGTCTGCTTACAACTGGTCCTTCAACATCTCATCATGGATGGAAGAGGTGCTTACAAGCCCCACCCTTCCCAGGTGGGGAATTAACTGGCTGTTAATTGTTGGTATCACTTTTTCTTAAGAAGAAAAGAAATTATATGGAAAAAAGTCTAATGATCTCCAACCACATCCAATGATCATTTCCACTCTTTCTTGTTTGTAACAAAACTCGGATGCTCCACATAGTTTCCCACCCAAATTGTATTTCCTCACCTTAAAACAATCTGCTCCTCTCGTGTCTTTTACTTCAGCACCCCATCTACTTAGTCAGATTTCTCCTTTCTTCTCAACCTTTGCATGCTAGAACAACGCAGAACGTGTACATCATATCATTCATGTGATAGAAACGTAATCCTTCCGACCTCATGAATAGATTAATGTGGGAACTGCTCTTATGAATGAATTAGTAGATTAATGAGGGCTCTGTCCTCATGAATAGATTAATATCACTCTTGTAGGTCAGGATCCTTATAACAGGAGAAAATGTGTCACAGACTGAAGCTCTTTCATTGTCTTTCTACGAGATTTTCTTTTTGCAATGCAATATAAAAACATGTACTTTTGCTGCATCTAAACAGGGGCTGTCTTTTAGCCTTAGGACTCTGTAACTTCCTGAACTATGGTCTCAAAGAGCTTTTATTAGCTATAAATTATTCACTCTGAGGTATTCAGTTATAGCTATAAAAATAAAGCAAAGCTATTTTAATAGCAATATTTTTATATACAATATATAAAACAGTGCCTCACCAATAACGGATTCAATAAATACATTATAAGGAACATTTAAACTTTTATTTTTAACAATCAAAACCTCTTTAAAGTGTTTGGCTAAATGCATTCTGTTGTTGTGAAATAGATATTTATAGCTAGTAAACTCAAAACAAGGAACTCCATATCTTTGAGGGAATTATTTTTCCTCTACCTAGATCCTGGGAATGAAAATAGAATCATTTTGAGTGTTTCAATTATTTTAATGAGAGCTGCCACATGCAAGCAAGTGGACTTATTAGAGATTCCTTTTGTGTCTAGACTGTGTTGCTTGGCATAATGCTGTTAAGGTTGTAGAGTGTAACAGTCTATACTTTAACTTCAAGCCTGAGTAAAGTTCTATAGGGAATGAGAGACATAGTCTTTATCCAACAGGTATTTCTGTTCTGTCTATTTCTTGGCCATTGGCAATAAAACTGCAATGATTGGTCATGCAAACCCTGCTCTACAAAATCCTGCTCTCAACCATTTTATAAATAAACACTCGTGCTGTGGGATGTTCTACATGACAAATGTGTTGCTCTGATTGGTTGGCAAATAAATCACTGATTGGCCAGTGGCCAGGCAGGAAGTATAGGCAGGACAAGGAAGAAAATAAAGCTGGGAAGTGGAAGCCTGAGTCAGAGAGACACTGCCAGCCTCCGCGATGACAAAGAGCATGTGAAGATGCTTGTAAACCACGAGCCATGTGGCAAGGTATAGATTAATGGAAATGGATTAATTTAAGCTGTAAGAACAGTTAGCAAGAAGCCTGCCATGGCCATACAGTTTGTAAACAATATAAGTCTCTGTGTTTATTTGGTTGGGTCTGAGGGGCTGTGGGGCTGGCAGGTGAGAGAGATTTGTTCTGACTGTAGGCCAGACAGGAAAACTTTAGCTATATACTCAGAAGTGGAACAGCTCAATCAGACTGTAATTATTTTCAATGTGTTGCACAGGTTCTGCACTGAATGCTTAGAGGATTTACCTTCTTTAAAATAGGTCTTATTAAATCCTTGAACTGCTTTTGATCTGTCCTATTGTTACACCTTTGGCTTTAAAAAATCAATGGTTTCTTTAAATATATAAATGTTAACACCTTACCCTGTATATGACTAGCAAGCATTCTGTTTATGCATTGCTTACTTTTATACTCTGGAATTTACATCTTTTGATGAACCGAAGATGCTTTTCTTTAATGTGCCTTCATTTTTCACAGCAGTTTTAAGTTCCCAGCCAAATTGGGTGGGAAATTTGCTTTTTATGGCCTTCATATTAAAACTCATTTTTTACATTCTATTTCTTTTTAAGATAAATTTCTTTTTCTCTTACACAATACATCTTGACTGTAGCTTCGTCTTGCTCCACTCCACCCAGTTCTCCCACACCTCCCTCCCTTCTCCCCCTCCAAACACTACTGTTATTAACATTCTATACCACAGTGAAGCCTTGTTGCAACTATTTAATCCACATTATCTATCACGATCAACTAACATCCATGATTACATTAAGCTTTGCTTTTGGTATTATATATTCTGCTGGCTCTCACTGATGGATAACTTTTGGGATACAAATGGCTCATCATTTTGTTATCCTGAAAGATACCCTAAAAGAATCCCGTGTTTTACTTACTCCAAATTCTCCTCACTCCAAATTTTCACGTCATTTTCTGGTCTCTGATATTGTCTTTCCTAGAATGCTATAAACTTAGAATCAGACAATGCATTGTATCCTCAGATAGACTGTTTTCTTTTAATAATGAATTTCTGTTGTCTCCATTTATATACATTCTTCAAGAATCAATGCTTTTTTATGAACAAAATACACTGAACTGAACTGTTTGGTGTTTCCCTTCCCTCAAACAAATTATGTTCTAATGGATACCCAGCAACTTATGTCACCAAAATTTAGTCTCAGATTAAATAATCTCTCTCCCAAGGCAGACACAAATTCTCTGAAATGTATAAAAAGCAACACGTTTCTCCTTTTGCTGTCAGAAACAAAATATTATTTGCCTTCAAAAATTATTGTCAAAACCTGTCACAGAACCTGGGAATAAAACTCAAGAGTGTGTGTCCTTCACACTAACACCACCACCCTGGTCTTTTCATCTGACTTGACTGAACTTTCAGCATTTTGTTAGTTATAATTTTTATATCACTAGCAAACCTTAGCTCCCTTGTTTTTCTACTTTAGCCAAACAAGGTTCTATTTATTGGCCTGTTCCTCTTCACTGTCTGTGGTGAAGGAAAACTCACTTCTCTGACGGATTGAAGCAGAACATACCTCAGTGTCTTGACTGGATTGGGGAAAGTGTGACACTGTTGCCATGGTACAGCTAAACAGAGTTCTTTGTTTTGCAATTTATTTATTCCTTTATAGTTATTACAATACAATGAGAACATGAAAGTTCTTCCATGCCAGACCTGAAACTTGAAACATACAAAAGTGTAGGCTTCAGGGAACTTTATCTATGTATATTTATGTATATTTACTCCTCTTACCCCCAATCATGTATTTTTGATTTCAAATTTAAGAACTCACTGCTAAATCCGAACTAAGGAAAACCTATGCACTCTTTTTCTTACAAGACTTTTATAATTTGGGGGTTTAATGCTTAGGTCTTTAAACCGTTTTCTCTTAATTATTATATATGATGTAATATAAATGCAGAACTTCATTTCTTTGGGCTCAGAAGCCTAGTCTCCCATTCACAATTTGTTTAAAAAATAATTAATATGCTCTTCTATTTCAAAATTTGAAGTAAAACTCATGAAAAATAACAGTATGTGATCATCATTTAGATTTACCAATGTACATATTTACTTTTGAATGAATAAAATATATCTAGAAATATTAATACCACATTACTCATTAGGGTTTTTTTTATTTCTTCAGAAGAGAGATAACTTGTCAAGTTGACATAGGAACTTCAGATAAACTTAAATTAGACAAGAGTTTACTATTATACCAAAACCTTTTTGAATATGACAAATTCAACATAAAAAATGTTTCCTTTTCTATCAAGTTATTTTACTTTATTATTCAATTTTTATTTTTCTCTAGGGCAGTTTTCTTGTCTCAACCTCAATTTCCAATATTCCTGATGCTTCAGAGAATTTAAAACTTTGACAGCCAGGGAAAAATTGCATTAATTTTGATATTCATGGAACGAGTAGGACTCACACATTTCATTACCTGAAGCAATTCAGATGGGTTTTTATTAAACATACAGTTATTTTTTTACCAGAATTATTTTATAAGGTCATTCAATAACTCTTACCAATAAGATGGAATAGTCACCCAATGAGTTGTTATTTTTAAATGCTTCACTTTATTTAGAAATATGACTGTGAGCAGAAATTGCACCAAGAATCTGTAATAGATGGTACACTTTAGTGGAGATGGAGACAGATGAGAATATACTACCTAATTTTGAATTCTATTGCCAAGCTATAAATCACATAAAATAGCTACAATTAAATGGGTGAATTTGATTGTTATCCAGTGAATTGGGGAACTGAATGATAGTAATTAAATAATCTTAGAGGAGAGCAAATGGATCCTATCTGCTACTCCCACATCTGCTTTTTAGCAACCCTTTCTAACATTGTTTCCAAGGCACTAAATCAAGTTACTACTTCAGAATATGACTCTTCCTACTATGGGGTCTGCAGGATTTCTGAGGTAATATACTTAAGTGTGTGTTCCAAGATATTAAATCCTGAGTAACCTCCACTAAAATGCTTCAGAGCCCAAAATTGATGTCAAATGTTAATCAAAATCTCTTGGCAAGTGTAGAATTTTAATGGAATTGCTTTGTTCTTGAATAAAGTAAAAATTTGTCTCTCAACTGTAAGAGAGCCTCTTCTGGCAGTCATTAAGAAAGGCCAATGTGTTACATAAAATGAGAGCTGCTCATACAAGTTGGTGGCATTAGGTAGGTAGGTATGAATATTAACCTGATCATTTCATGAATCTAATTGATTCGACCCCTCAGTCTTTGACAAGAAAAAAATAAGAAAGGAGTTCCAATATTTTTCAAACAAATTAAAAAAAAAAATCTTCACCCATCTTAGCTTATGATCTCTGTTAATCCTTTTAGAGTCTCAAAACTGGGCTTAATGACTTTCATCTCTTGGCTTCCTTTCCTTCTTCTAGTTCACAAATTTATGTAGTAAACAGGAATGGAGAACTTGGTTTTTGTTTTACAAATAAAAATAATTATAATCTGAGTTTCAAGGGACTTTCTCAGATTTTTGAATCAACAAATGGTATCTAGGCTTGCTGACATAGTTCAATGATAGTGCTTGTCTAGTGTTCAAAAGATCTTCATTTCAGAGGCTGGAGAGAGGGCTCAGTAGTTAAGAGCACATAAGTCTCTTCCAGTGGACCTGAGTTCAATTCTCAGGACCCCCATCCGGTGGCTTGAAATCATCTTTAACTTCAGCCCCTGAGTATCTGACCTTCTCTTCTGGTTTCCATCTCCATGGACACACAAGTATATACAGAGAAACAAATACAAAATAAATATGCCAAGATAATAAGATAATTTTAAAAATGATCTTAGTCACAATCTCCAGTAAAACACACACACACACACACACACACACACACACACACACACATACACACACACACACAAACACACCTGCACACATATGAGAAAAAAGGAAGGAAAGAAGGGAGAAAACTAGAAAGAGCATAAAAAAGAGAGAAAAACAAAAGTGTCTTAAGTTTCTTTGAGAAAGTTCTGGTGTGTATATCTTCATCAAGTGATTGTCTTTATTATTTCTATTATTATTATTAATTATTATTTATTATTGTGTGGGAGAACAGCTATTGACACAGGAAATAAAAGAAAATAATGTCCTCATCTATATGAAAAAAAAACATTTCGGAGAGTCACAAAATATAACATTTACCTTTTGTAATTTGCTTTTGGAGGGAAAAATTGTACTTGAAGAGTAATTTCCATTATTTTGCAAAGTCTTTCTTACAAATGAAGTAACATGAGTTTTTATGTAGGACCCACTTAGAACACTGTTGATTAATTTGATTCCAAAGAGAAATGAAATGTCAGTCTTAATGTATTTGGAAATCATACTGTGGTAATACTGTGTCCCCCAATGTATTTTGCACCCTAATAAACTTATCTGGGGACAGAGAACAGAGCAGCCACTAGACAGACATAGAGGCCAGAAAATGGTGGCACACACACCTTTAATCCTAGCATTCTGGAGGCAAAGATCCATCCAGATCACTGTGTGTTCAAAGCCACACTGGAAACAGCCAGACATGGTGACACACGCCTTTAATCCCAGGAAGTGATGGCAGAAAGCAGAAAGGTATATAAGATGTGAGGACCAGGAACTAGAGCCTTTTTAATCTTTTAAGCTTTTTGCAGCAGTTCAGCTGAGATCAATTAGATGAGGACTCAGAGTTTTCCAGTCTGAGGAAACAGGATCAGCTGAGAAGTTGGCAAGGTGAGGTTAGCTGTGGCCTATTCAGTTTCTCTGATCTTTCGGAGTTCACCCCAATGCCTGGCTCTGGGTTTGTTTTTATCAATAACATCTTTTAAGATTTGAGTTATATTATATACATATATATAATGCATATTTGCATATATTCTAAGTTTAATTTGCTAAAAATATTATGTTCACTAGTATTTCATTATCTCTTTGATACAGAAAGCAGAAATTACATGAAAATAGAATTGGATGTTGCTGGGGACCAGCCTCAGCAGTTTTGGGCATCTGAAGGATGGGATACCAGGAAGGTGCAGTAACAACTCAGAGACAGTGCTCCTGCAAGCTGACAGGTCACTTCGGGCTTCTGCAGTTGCTAAGTGGCTTCTCTGCTACAGCTTCTTTAGCTTTGGCAGCTTCTGCTTTTGCCCTGGTAACCCCAGCCTTTTATTATCATAAGCAAGGGGAAACAGAAAGAAAAGGGGAAATCACCCAATACAAAATGTTCTCATGATTCCAAAGTTTATTCTTACAAAATCACCAATATATTCTTTATCATCTTTTACTAAACACAGGAACTATTCCAGACTTAACACCAAAGCAAGCATAATCTATTTTTATTATTAATGATTATACAATCTTCTGAGCACTTGACCCAGAGGCTAGCAACATGCAATTTCACAGGAAAAAAATGATAAAAATAACAACAGTGGTCAATGTAGCAGACAGTCATTTCCTTCTCACACAGCCTGCTCTGGCTTCAAGACCCCTGCAGCCGCCTAAATTCTTCCTCAGTCCTCTGCAAACACTAAGCGCCATGACTGGTGGGCTACAATGACCTCAGACAAGAAATCTGTGCCTACAAGTCAGCAACTTCTGTCCCAACAATTCCAAGGAAGACTTAATCTAATTTATAGAGCTTCTATGAAAGGAAGCTCACCTTTTCTGGCAGCTTTTTTTTTTTTTTTAAATCTAGGAACCCAATAAAGCTTGCAGCAATCACTTCAACCATTGCCACATTGTCTCCACACTCCTTCAGGAGGAATCAAAATATCTGGATAAAGTTGCCATCTCCCTTTCTTGGTGGAGGCCACCATTCTCCTCCTATTCTAGGTTCCCACACTTTTAGTTTGTCATCCCATCTATATGTTACTCTATCCACAATCTTCAGCCAATACCCCTGAGGGTCTCCAGTTTTACACAATGCCCTTGGAATATCCTCAGAAACTGAATTATTCATCATGGCCAATTTGAGTCCAGTGTGTTGATACACATCATACCATGTGCTATAGTTGACCACACATTCGGTACAGTTTATCCAAGCCTGAAAAAGCTTCCCCAGGCTGCAGGTTCTTTCCCATAAACTGCATTACTTCCTTAACCCCAGCCTGGGTGATCATCTCTGTATAATTTCCTTTGAAATTTACTTCATTCTTTTCCTATATCACAGAACTCACCATTGATCTAGGAACACAGAACATGAAGATCAAATAGAAGAAAAAGACTAGTATTACAAGAAGTATTTATATGGAGGAGGACATGATATGTGCACACCATAAACCATGACCTTGGGACACATAGGCATTTCTGCTTTGGCCCTCTAGAGGCATGCTAAGCAGCATGGAGGGTTGATGGTCCCCTTTTCTCCAATCTCTGCTTGCAGCGCATCAGCCATCTTATATGCTGGCCCCGGCAAGATGTGTGTTTCTGTTTCTTTTAAACCAAAATATAATCTAGGCATAAACTTATTCTTTTTGATTGCATTTGGAAAAAGTATATTAAGAATGAGTGTAATCCTGGAAATATTTCAAGATTAGTCAGTACAATCAAGTAATTTATTAAAACTGATTGTTCCAATTGTGTACCCTAGCAATTCCATCTCTTGAGCGGCTGATACAGGAGGATCACAAGCTCCAAGCTAGCCTGGACTATATAAAGATTTCTAGGCCAAACTGAGATCCATAGTGAGAGAATCCAGATTCCGGAACTTAGAAAATATTTGGGTTTTAGTTAAAACATGATTCATCTGTGGCTGGTCTGTCAACTTATCTATCCAAAAAAGGAGAACTGAACAGTGGAAAAATCAGATTATATTTAAAGCCATAATTTCAAGCTAATTCTGAAAAATGTGTACTGTAGAATATTTGACATCAAAATCAAGCCCTACCATCTCCAAATAATAATTATATATATTTAAATCTACATATTTATAATATGTATAATTATATATATGTGTGTATAGATTAATTCAACTTTAAATTTATAGAAGAGATCTCCAAGTAAACTGTCAAGTATAGAATAACTAAACATTGGTTTGTAGTAATTTTGGAGTTGTGCACTTAAATAAGGATTGATATTTACGTTCAGATTCTCATTTATAGCCTGGAAAAAATTTTGTTCACCATGTCATAACAGCTCTTTCTGAAGGAATATATATTAAAATGCACAATTGCTTTCTGAAAACAAACAAAGAAAATAATCTGTAATCAACATTGACCTTGAAGAATATGGAATCTGACTTTGGAAGGAAATAATAGAGTTTCAAAACACAAGTTTGCAATCTGTTGTTGAAAATGCATTATTTTGATTTAGCTTCCATTTATACTATACAGTTAATAATATATCAAACATTTCTGCAATTATGCTAAATAAATAACACCTCTGTTCACTATAGAGCGTGGGTTGGATTATTCTCCAGTTTCTAAAATAATCTTGGAGTTTGTATATTTACATCTTCATTCAAACATTTGTAAACTTTTTGGTAAATTACACCCTTTTAATCCAATGCCCAATCTTGCTTTCCATCAGTTTAGCATCCAGTATAATTAAGCGCTATCTTTTCTGGATGTAAGATTATTAAAATGAAGAGGACTTCAAATCAACACTGAAAACATGTTTGGATTTTTTTCTTAACTCAAAATATCATAGTAAATTTATTTTAACAATGTTATTATAAAAAATCCACAGATAAAATGAAAATTTTAATAAAATGAATATACAGAATGAAGAGTAAATATACAGGTGTCTAAACCCTAACAGGAGTTATTGAACCTTGTTTTATTTAAACCTTCATGCTTCTTTCATAGATACAGCCTCTCAGATTTTACATAAAATATTTCTAATTTTCATATTAATATCTTTATAACTGCATAACATTACATATTATTTTTATATTTATAGTATGCATATGGGTGTTTTCCCTGAATGTATGTCTGTACACCATGTACAGATACCTGCAGAGGCCAGAACAAGCTGTTGGATCCCTTGAAACTCAAGTTACAGATTGTTGTGGGCCTCCATGCATGTCCTCATAGTCACACTGGAGTCTTCTGGAAGAGCATCTAGTGCTCTTAGCCACTGAACCTTCTGTCCAACCCCCTACAGCTACTATTTTAAAATAACGTTTTACCTAATTTCCTCTTTCTAGTCTTTATTTTTTTCTACACAATAAAATCATGGTGTGCTTTGCTCTCTGATATGATAAGGTTAATTTTAATAATTACAATTTTATTCCCTTACAGAGACTCCCCAGCTCATTATCTTTTGGGGTCCTACTCTCCAGTAATTTGCTTACAATAGAAAGTATGAAATTATTTCACATTTTAAAGGATTTTTCTTCAGTATAACTCTTGCCTGCGGCCCCAGAATAAATTTAATTCTTCATCTATATATTGTAGAAGAAAATACTGGGCATTTTAATTATTTTATTTCTAAGCAGAGATCTGTCATTTGACTTTTGAAAGAAAGACAAAACTGACCATTATCATTTGTACAGATTGAGATTTTCCAAATTATGTTTTTCTTTAGTAAGTTCTGCTGTGGGATGTTCTGTATGGCAAATGTGTTGCTGATTAGTCAATAAATAAAACACTGATTGGCCATTGGCTAGGCAGGAAGTGTAGGCGGGACAAGGAGGAGAATAAAGCTGGGAAGTGGAAGGCTGAGTCAGAGAGACACTGCCAGCCTCCACGATGACAAATAGCATGTGAAGATGCCGGTAAGCCACGAGCCATGTGGCAAGGTATAGATTAATGGAAATGGATTAATTTAAGCTGTAAGAACAGTTAGCAAGAAGCCTGCCACGGCCATACAGTTTGTAAGCAATATAAGTCTCTGTGTTTACTTGGTTGGGTCTGAGAGGCTGTGGCACTGGCAGGTGAGAGAGATTTGTCCTGACTGTGGGCCAGGCAGGAAAACTCTAGCTATAAAGTTCCCCAAATGGACTGCTATTCAAATGGTAGACATATGTACGAGTGTAAGAAAATGCCACACTCCCCATTCATCAAATCCTTCATAAGTGTCTGTCCATTACCTTATGGAGGCATAGTTTGGCAGAAAAAGCTTGTAATTCTCCCCTTTATTTCTCTTGTCTCTAATGTTTCTTATTTCCGCACTGCTTTTCAGATTTTCCTTTTTCTTGCTGATTTTGGCATTTTGAATTTTATAGGCTTGGTATAATTTTCCTCATAAGTGTTTGGCTTGCATTTTGTTGAATCCCTTTGTTCTTTGTGTTTATAGTTTTCATTGTACATGAAAGATTTTCTATCATTAAACTTTTGCTCCCCAGAGCCCAGCTTTTCTTGGGAAGTGTCTTCTGTACATTTGTCACACTGGCTTATACTGCTGAACAGGTCCCTGTTTCAGTCTTTATTTTCAGTCACATAAATTCATAGGTTTCCAGTGTTACGACACAGTCTTCAATATATAAAATATAATATGTAGTTTATATACACTTAGGGCTAAGCCAAACCATATATATATATATAAAAGGAGCACAATTCTGGTGAAAGTTATTATGGAACATCTATTTACTTTTTATTGACAAAATGTGATTATTGTTTATTTTTTAAATCACAGCCAACTCCAACACCTTAAAAAGTGTTGTAGACCACAAGGTTTCCTAGTGGTCGTACCCAGCCGGACTGCATAAGCGTTTGATTGGACCACGGGTCTGGGTATCAGGTGTTTGTAAGGGTCCACACTTGATTGTAACTAGCAAGGGGGAGGTCTTTTGCTCCACCCCTTGTCATTGCTATAAATAGACCTTTGGAATAAAGTTCTGGGTCGGTGGATAAGAATCCAGGCCCACCCGAGTCTATCCTGCGTTTCTCTGTGTTTCTCTCCCCTCTATTTCTAACTCTCTTATTCCTCATTCCTCAGGAGTCCCTGGGGTAAATAAATGTGGGGGCTGGTTCGCCATAAAAAAGTCATTGAAAAAATGTCTTCCATTATTATTTTGTTTGTGTTTGTATGTGGAGGGCACATATGTGGAGACTGGAGCACAGCCACACGGAACCCTGTATGAACTCAGGTTATCAGCAAGTGCCTATGCTCACTGAGACATCTCACTGACCTGTGAATGTTCATTTAATCAAGTGGTTTGTAATTTGATCTGATATGTATTTCAAAACTGAAACGCCATTTGCTCATATTCATAATTCTCATTTCTCTTTCTTTCACATCAATGCCTTACATTTTCCTAACGTATTAAATATATGGTGTGATTATTATTCTTTACTTTGTTTTGTTATTAGGTCATTCTTCCTGCCAATTCCTATACCTGCATGATTCTTGGTTCTGACATTATTGGTTAATTTTTTTTTTTTTTTTTTTGTGCAGCGATAATGTCTCACACTGGTTATTTGTTTCGCATTATAATTTTTATTTTAAGATCCGAAATGTATGTTAATATACCTTTTGACTCCTAAGTTTGTTTGTTTGCTTTTTAATTTGGTTGAGGTGAAGGTTTTATTATATATAAGAAGGGAATACAGCCAGAGACATCTGGAAGAGTCCAGACTGAACTGGGCTATGGAGGCTGAGGGTCAGGATAAGAGGAGAGTGAATGAGGGGACTGGAACGGAGAGTACACATGTCCCAAATGGCAGGTTTGGATGGGAATCAGAAGCTAAGTACTGGGCTGGAGAGGCTTAGAATAGAAGACAAGGGTGAGAAGAGCAGAAAGAGGTACTGAGGGAGCCTGGCCCATGCTTTGGTGTGCTAATAGGCACCACAGTTAGCCATTTGTCCTGAGTTTCTTCCTGAAGGGACCTTTCTATGGTAAAGCCCTGCCTAGAATCCCACAGTGAGGCACTGGGGTGTGGCTCAGTGGTAAAGTATCTGCCTAGCACAAAAGAGGTCCTAGGCTGCAAGTCTAGTAGGAGCAGCCTTGTGGAAGCTCCCCCTTCTCCCACCATAATTTCCACTATGTTATGTCCTACCCATCCCTCTTTTCCTTCCTCCCTTTCTTTGTGGTTCTGGAGACTCCTAAGTTTTATCAATTGTGTTGTATCTATTTTTAAGCCTCCTTACTAAATTAAAAAGTTTTCAATATTGTTTATTGAAGTTTTGTCTTATAGAACAAGTCCTGTATTTATTTATTTTCTATGTAATTTATCTCTAGTTTCTCTTGTATTTAACATAGTATAGCATTATAGTATAGTTTCTTTTGCTAACCACCAGTTGAAAACCAGAGTGCTATTCTGTTACTATGTCTAAGTTTGATCACTTTTCCTATGTGCCAATTTACTAAAATATTTTTGTTAAAGTATTAAAGAAATTATACTATGTTACTCTAAGCAGATTATTGGTCTTTGTCAGGCTTCTAAGAACAGATTCATGAATACAGGTCTATTCAGGAGGCTTGTCAACGTGTGTTAAAACTTAATGTCCCCTAAGGAACTCAGTGAAGAAACCCGGGACGGTCTTTTTCCCCCTGCAGGTCCTGTGAATTTCCAGGTGTCTGACCTACTTCATTTTGCTGTCCTGTATACGAACTGCTATAGCGAAGACTTCCCTCTTACAGTCTCTCTTTCACTCCGAGTGTGAAATCATATCAAAGCAGAATTTCAATTCTTCTTAAGGGATAACACAACTCCAGAATAAGCATCTTCCTGAATGTTTGTTTGCGTTATTCACATTCTCCACTTAGCTTTGGTCCAGAGACACTAGTTCCACACTTGCACAGTGTGGCATGTATTTTGTAGCTACATAATATTTCATTTTTATTAATCTTGGTCAAATGATTGTACTATTATTCTTTTAGAAGTTTTTATTATTTTATTTTACATATATGGGTATTTTGCCCAGATGCATATCTGTGCAACATGTGCATGACTGGTGTCTACTGAGGCTACAAGAAGCATCACATCCCCTGGAACCAGAGATTCAGATGGTCCAGACAGTTATGCGTGTTCTGGAAATTGAACCCAGGTTCTCTGAAAGAGCAGCTGGTGCTCTTAACCACTGAGTTGCCTTTCTCGCCCCTAATATTTTGAATATTCTTAGAAATAAAATTATTCTTTGCAATAACTCTACTTTTGGATATATTATGCATGGTTTAATGACATTTTTAAATGTTAGTATAAATAAACTTAAAAGGATTATAACTTGATTTTTTTAAAGATTAGACAATAAAAGGAATTATGGCATAGGTAGTTTAATAAGTATATAAATAAAGGTATTGCAATTTCTTTGGATTGAGTATCTGAAATTAGCCAAGAAGTGGTAAGCGGCAATTATCTTGAAAATAGCATAATTGCTTTAAATCATTTGGGAGTTTTCAGAATAGTAACAATCACAGAAGACTGGAGAAGATAAAAGAATTTGATGGTGTATTTTTTTAGCTATTATGGACACAGTAGTTTTGTGGATAAGATATGTAAATCTATCATGAAGAACCAAGAAATGAGAGAGAGAGAGAGAGAGAGAGAGAGAGAGAGAGAGAGAGAGAGAGAAAGAGAGAGAGAGAGAATTGCTAAATTCCATTAATACAAAAGGGAAACATGGTCCTCTGCTAGTCATCTCCAAAACCAGTATTAAAATTACTGTGATGTGTGATAAACAGGATTTATATAACTTTTAGAAAAATTCTACAAAAATGGGAGAATATCAAGTATACAGTCATAATCTTGAAAAATAATGCTTCATAATGCTTCAAAAATAAACAAACAGAAAAAATAAATAAACAAGAGAGTGAGAGCTACAATTTACTGACATAATGATGTGTGGAACAATTATTTTTTAACTAGTAGTTTCAAATAAGCACTCTTCAAAAATGAATACATACCTGAAATATTAGTGGAAAAAGAAAGCTCCCTGCTAACATTATAAGATGATTTGCTCAACTCGGTCCAGATAGTTTTAAAGGGCAGGAGGATAAAAAAACTTATATTAAGAAAAGAAAAACAACATGAATGCAAATTTAATGTATGAGTAGAAGAAGGTCTATATATTGCTTAATGAGCCCAAGATCTGCTATTATTACCAGACAATAAAAGAGGTTTTATAGCCACCCTTCAAACCACTGACCACATAATTTTCAATAGGGGATATTTCACAGAATATATGTTAGAGGCTGTCATATCATTCAGACATTTCTTCAAGCTTGCATTCTTGACAGGACCTTATAAAACCACATGGTTTATGAATAATAATTATTTCAGACCAAGAGAATCAACTTTGAAAGACATGATTTTTGTATAGAAATAGAATATACTTTCTTCATATAACCTGCCTGACAAGCTCTATGACACTCACAGTTAACCAACATTTTACCTCGTATTTAATATAGAATTTAGTACAGAATCCTAAGGTTTGCTGCCATTTGTCTCTTACAACATGGTTTATATTTCATGAGGATAAAGAGTAGATATTTTAATTAAAGAAAGTGTTCTCAAGGGGAATAATAAATGCAATACAATGTTTTTAAAACAGTATATATATATATATATATATATATATATATATATATATATCAATGGGAATACATAATTATTTAAGAAATGTTCACGGTCAAAGATATTTTACGATTTATAATATAACATAATGTCTAAGAAGAAAGAATCACAGAACACACAGTGATAAATTTACCTTTTATTTTAACTTTACTTATTTTTCCAGCAGTTTGTTTGTTTGGTTTGGTTTGGTTTTCTCATAGTATTTCTAAGGTAGCAATACGATGGGTTGCTAAAAAAATAAGAATCTATTTTTAACCAAATAATTTGTACCATATCTCCAGTGGTTTTCGAACTATAGGCAATTTACTTTAAGAGGCATTTAAAATACTCTTTTTATAAGGTCCTGTCAAGAATGCAGAATCACTTTTATTTATTCTAATTTCTCCAATATTTATTTTTAAAATTTATGAAACTCTTGGAATTTACTTAAGCAGATTTACTACTACTTCATATTTACTAAGTCTCTGAATCTAATTTGAATTTGATGGGTTCTCTTCTATCTCAAAAATATTTTTGAGCTGTGTAAATATTTCTTGAATAAAATAAACAGTGCTGTCGAGTGTTCAGTGAAATGAGAATATTAGGTAAGTTCTATTGCCTAGTGATGTGCAATGAGTATAGGGAGACTTACATTACACTTGATAGAGAACACACACACACACACATACACACACACAAACTCATAACACAAATTTGAATATTTTAGTGCTCTTCCATACTATTAGAGCCTTAATGCCCATGACTTCCACATTTTGCTCCTCAAATGAACAGTTTTGAATTCTTCATTAGTCCTTTCATCTCCCACAAACAGCTTCATAGGCCAATATATTTTTTATTTACACAGATAAGGATAATTCTTGCAATATAGCATAAGTGAGGAGGAATATGGGGCTCTTGCATCTCTAATTTAGAAATCACAAAATTCCTGAGTCTCAAAAAATTTCTCATGTTACCTGGATTTTTCTCTCCAATGGGCATCCTCAAAACATTTAAGAGTTCATTCATTCAGCATTATTTTGTAGGAAGAGTAGTAATTTTATGCACATTTGTATAACTGTCTTCTGGGAAAAGTAAACGTGTAGTGCAAAGGAAGGCTTTAAAAAATTCATCAAAGTTCATACTGTCAATCATTCATAAACAGCCAGAAGAATAGTAAGGCAATGATAATAGAAAAAAAAAGACAAAATAAGATTCCAAACTTGTCATTCCATCCTTACCAGTGTCTTCCTGAAAGACTCCTGTTCGTACTTGGAACTACTAACAATATCATTCTCACGGGTTTATTCTCAAGATTAAAATAGAATTTATGCATTCAAGTATCTTTTTAATATCAATAGCAAATATAAAATGTTAAATGGTAATTATTTGTTTCTATTATAAAACTATCTCACTAAATTTTGCTGATTATAAATGTCACCATTACTAATATTCCATGTGATCCTGTACCTGACAGAGTATCATTTTCCTGTAAGAATTTTAGTGAATTATAAACAAAGATACCACCTTACTTAAAAGAATACAACATATCAGAATACAATTGCTATAAGATCTTTAAAGCTTAGTGCTCATATTTGATAGATTCTGCAATTTTTGTATCACTCTCAGCTGTCAATTCAGTTGACGCTGGCTGTTATATCTAGTGTGAAAAAGTTTCACCTGGCAACGTCTTCAGTTATTTTGAGATAAAGATTGCTGGCATTCATTCTAAATGTACCCCTTCTTCTTTTGAAACATATGACTTTGCATGCTTATTTGTTATGTAGGGCTTACTAAAAATTAATTATGAATTAGATTTTGTTTTCTTTCCCCTTCCTGCCCAAGCTTCCCTTCATCTTGTGTCAGTCCACCTCCTCCATAAAGTTTTCATTGCTTTTGTGACTATTGGACCCCTCCCACAATGACATCATATATCAAATTCCAGACATGGAGTTATTGGATTTCTGGGGAGTTTTATGTAAGTCGCTTAGAGGGTTGTACCTCTATTATGCAGCTGTAAGTGTTTTCAGCAAGTTGTACTGAGAAGAAAGTATGTATTGTTCTATATCTCATTATCTTTCCAAGGAATGCTGGGCCAGGTAAATGTGTGACAGCACTGTGTGGTGTCTGTCTCTTCATAATTAACTTTATGCATTGTGTATAGTTCAGATGATTGAAAACAGATAGGAATGGGGTTGAGTGCCTTGCTGTTTAGAAACTTAATTGTTTAAAGGATAGAGAAAATAAATGAAGGAAAATGGCATCATGTGCAGAAATGATGTCAGTATCAATTAATAAGCAGGAGTCTTTTGGGGCTTAAGCATTTGTATAACAATTTTGCCTCCTTAACTTTTGAATACCTGTGCATATAAATTTTTTGACTAATAATAATTTTGTAATAAGGATTTATTATTTGTTCTAAGACCATGATTTTCCTAAACACCATCAATTATTGCAAATAAAGGTAAATCCAGAATAGTCATCATAAAAACAAGCTCACAAACTTAAGAGGTTGTTATGTGCTTGCCAGAGTCTGTGCACATTATTTGCATAAATCATTCAATATGCATGCATCATGTAATCCTGTGTGATAGCATGCAATTTGAGTTATATCGTTACCAGGCTGTTAGAATTATTTATTTCTTTGACTAACACTATACAAATTTGAGGTAATTTATTACATCCTAGGATAAATATAATGGAAATCTCAGAAAGTTACCATCTTCTCTTGGCCTTCTGTAATGCATATATGGCCTCACTACACACACACACACACACACACACACACACACACACACACAAATCTGCAGATAAATTATTCATGACTGATAAACCATGAATGTACAAATACCATAGTTTAAATTAAAGTGTGTTCTTGAAATTAGATACATGTAAGTTTCAGCGCATGCGTTTACTATTTGAGACCAAGGGCTCATGCAGTCTAGGCTGGCGTCAAACCGTATGCAGCTGGAATGACTTTGAATTCTGATTCTTCTGCCACCAGCTTCCAAGTGCCAGGACAGGTGTGTGGCACCGTGCCTGGCATAGTTCTGTTAATTTCTTTATATTTTTTATTCTTGAAGATTTTTTTTGATATTTAATTCTTACATTGCACAGACTATCAGCACTAGGAGTCCCCAAAAAATGTTGTCATTTTTATGAACTACCCCTTCTTAATCAACAACCTGTTTTTTTAAAAAAATTGAGATTCTAATATAATTACATCACATCCCTTTCCTCTGTCTAAACTCTCTGGTGATATTTTATTTGTGCTCTAATAAATAAAGCCTGCCTGGAGATCAGAGGAAAAGGCCAATCATTATACGTAAACACAAAAGTCAGGCAACAGTAACACACTCCTTTAATCCTATCACTTGGCAGGCAGGAATCTGTCTGGATCTCTGTGAGTTCAAAGCTACAATGGAAACAGCCAGGCATGGTAGCACATGCCTTAAATTCCAAGACTAGTTAACCATGGAGGTCTGGAGGTCTGTACAGACACATAGGAAGTGATAGAGCTGGGTAGGAAGGGGAAGTGATGTAGCTGGACAGAGAGAGCAAATCAGATGGCAGAACAGTCAGGAATATAGGTGTGGGTAGACAGGAAGTCACTCGCATTTGGAAGCTGTGGAGTTGGTGAGGTGAGGTTAGCTGTGGCTGTCCCTATTTCCCTGATCTCTAGGCTTTCACCCCTATATCTGGATCTGTGGTTTTTTTTTTTTTTTATTTAATAAGACAATTTAGATATTCACCTACAAAAATCTTCCACATGCCTGTGCTTGCTCTTCAAATCCCTGGCATCTCTTTTTATTAATTGTTATGTATGGATGAAGAGAGCCCACAGGGCCTCAATCCTAAACAAGAACGATAGATTTGCTTTAAAAATAAGAAATATTTAAAATTAACAAAATCAAATTACCCCTCCCCGTGAACCAATTTTCAGTACCACATTTTTTTTTCTGTACTACAGTTTTTGAAATAACTTAGATTGTATATCTATTACCACATGCCTTTAACTAATTCACCCTCACTTCTATTCTTAAAAAAATTCTAGAGTATTGTAAACTATGCAAGAAAGTCACATGGTTTATTTTCAGTGTTTTTCTCCACTTTGAATTCCTATAATCATAACAGTGAGGTGCTGTATGGAAGGAAGGAAGCCTTGATTAAGAATTTCATTTCCACCCAACTTTCAATGCCCGAGGCAGATGGGAGAGCTGGCCCTGAGGTCATAAGAGCTAGAAAGCTCTCCCTGTCCTCCACCAGGGGCAACACCTGGGAGAGGGAGCAGGCCCTATACCCGCCCTGGACAGCACAATGGAAGCAGTCCTGTTGGTGGAGGTGTGGATGAGCCAGCCCTGACATTGTGAGCATGGGAGATCTGTGCCCATTACTCATCTATCATGTGGGGGCCATGGGCAGGGGAGAGATGTTTTCCTCACCCCCCACCCATCAACACCTGAGGTATATGGGAGAGCTGTCCCTGCCCCTCATCAGCTGCAGCACTCCAGAGTGTGGACCCTATACCATGTCTGGGAATCTCAGTAGAGGTGGCTGTGAAGGGAGAACTGACTCCTGAGGACTTGAAAGCAGGAGAATTGGCCCCGCCCCTTGCTCATCTCATTGGTGCAAGGGACAAACTAGCCAGGGCTATGCTGGAGAGCTCATCTGGTGATAAGGACAAGGGAGAGCTGACTGACTGTAAGACCAATCTTGCAAATACCCAGGCCCGGAACCAGGATTATGAGGTGACCCATCTCAATATCTACCCCATCTGTGATCTGCTGGAGCTTGTGAAGGGACTGGTACTGTAGACCCAAAGCTGCAGGATTTCCACAACAAAAGGCAACAGCAGGATATCCGAGAGGGAGTTCCAGTGAGGGCCTATCAACGATCATGTAGCAGAACCCAGAGGCTTCTAACCAGACCAATGACTCTCTGCAATGAACACTTGCAAGTAAAAATGTATGGATTAAACAGTTTACTGCGTGACTAATGCGTCACACTAAAACTTCCATGACGAGATTGATTTTTCCTTCTCTTTTTCTTTTTTCTTCTTTTTATTTTCTCCTAAATTTTGTTTTATTTTCTTTTGGGGCAAGTAGGTTGCAAGGTCAGAGGGAGGATATGAAGGGATGGGGAAATGAATGGGATAGAGATGCGTGATGTGAAAAGCACAAAGAATAAACAAAAAGAACGTTAAAGTTAAAAATGAAAAAAAAAGAATTTCATTCTCAGGGAAGAACAGTAGGGAAGGCTGCTTATATTATTGATCTGTTGTAGTCACAGAATAAAATCTCTCTCACTTTTGAAAGACTAGTTCATGAGAGAATTTAGAAAGAAATGTCTGAATTATTGAAGTGTCTAGATTTTGATGGTATTCAGTAATGCTGATATTGTCTGACAATTGCAGCATTAAACTGGAAGGTCATGATGTGCTGTGGGTCTCATATATTAGAGAATTTTGATTTATAACTAGGCCTGACTCCAAGTTTTTGTATTTTAAGCATTCAGACTTATTGCCAAGTGTGATATATAGACTGACATTTAATGCCATGGCCTCCTTTGATGCTTTACATTACTTATTAAATAATTTATTAATTTTCAGCATTAAATGATGAGTACATGTGATTCAGTAGGCCTTAGACTGTATTACAGAAAAAAAATGACTGCACTAAAATCCTACATAGATTTATACCTTCCAATATAAAAATCATTTCTCTTTAATTCTTATTCACGGTGCTCATAGTCCCAGAACATAAGCAAAGTCATAAGATTCTTAAATGACTATTTCCATACATATCAAAAGTCTAATACAAAATCACATGTGTGATCTAAGTATTTTTTGATTAGGCACATTGCACATGGGTCAGGTTGTAAGTGTAGATTGAATATATTAGTTAATAAGCAGGAAAAGTTTTTGGTATTAGCTCTTAAACAAAAAATGAAACAGGTACTAATAACTTATATCTCTTTTAGGAAATGAAGCAACTTGAGATCTAAGTATGCAGTATACAAAACATGTTTCATCTGGGTTTGAATGGGATTCTAGGATTCTTCAAATGCTGTCTCTAGGTTTTAGTTTTGCTATTATGAGCAAGAAGATTTCACCTGTCAATATTTGATTAGCCAATCTAACAGCTTAAGACAGATTTACTCAGTTTGATAGATAATCTGGAACTGCAAGGTTATTGATTGAAGCTACATTCAAGGCCAAAAAATGTCTGAAAAAAGTTGAAGATGGTTCTGATGACTGTTTTTGCCTTGGTGCCAAAAGCAGTCTGTCCTCATCTTATCGCTACAAGCAGATTGTTCTAAATTGATTGGAAAATAAATTTCAAATGTGTTTCAATTTGATGAAGTTTTAGAAGCCTTGTTAAAAGCAAAGAAAAAGAACTCCTTGATTTTTCTTCTTTTTTGTATCTTTATTGAAATGTTACAAAGTCAGTTTATTTGAAAGAGCACCAGGAATAACATCACAGTGTGTCTTAAAACTTCTATTATTAGATAAAACTAACTGAAATGCAACAATAAATTAAAACCTTCAAATGAACAAGCTATAGAAAAATAAAAATTAAATATGAAGGTTTATTAACTAATTTCTTAGATGATCCATCAATTTACCCAAATCTTTCATGGATTACTTGAATAAAAGAATTGAAATTTATCACACACACACAAAGGGACTAGAAAACTTTGAGCATCTCAAGAAATTTTAGAATTGCAATCTACATATCTTAATAGTCAAAGTCAATGACAAGTATTTAAAATATTATTTCCTCTTATTGATACCAGAAAAAGGAAGTGAACTTGGCAAAGAATAATTTTATGTCATTTTTCATAAATCTAAATGTATAAATTGACTCCATAGAGTGTGATAAAATTCACAAATGCATGCTTCAGTAAAATTACAGATCAGTGATAATCTGAAGATGGTGATAATTCCAAACCTTTTTGATTCTACAGGTTGTGTCTGTGCAGCTTCAGCACTAGTCAATCTGTCTTCTTCACTATTCATTTGCTTTTCTGGAATTTAATAAAAATGGTGGCATACATCAAGTATGTGTCTTTACTGTCATATTTTATTTTTGTTATACATTTTATGATTTTAAGACATATCAGTGCTTTTTTATAATCTAAGGGATCCTTCATTTCTATATGGATAATATCCATTGTGTAGATATCCACCAAATTTCATATTGATATATTGGACATATTATACGCATAATATTGTATTAATCTTGGAGGAATTATGTATATAACTGAGAACATTCATGTACATGTGTTCAGGTAAAAGATTATAGTAAACATTACACATGAATCTGCATTATAAATTCATATTTCAATGAATGGAATAGATCAATTATTATTTACCCTTGATGCATTATTCTATGCCTCTCTATTGACAATGAATGAAATAAAGTGCCTACATTTTACTTTCTTATGCCAGAATAGAGATATGAATAAAAACTCATTTGTGAGCCGGGCGGTGGTGGCGCACGCCTTTAATCCCAGCACTCGGGAGGCAGAGCCAGGCGGATCTCTGTGAGTTCGAGGCCAGCCTGGGCTACCAAGTGAGTTCCAGGAAAAGCGCAAAACTACACAGAGAAACCCTGTCTCGAAAAACAAACAAACAAAAAAAAAAAACTCATTTGTGCTAATTTGAGTCTTAATTGGAACTTAACTACAGAGAAATTCACAGGCTTTACTTGAGGAAATTTTAGGTTTTGGTAAAGGTGAAGTCGACCTTAACGAAATCAAGAAGGAGATTGGCTGAAGTCTGTACAGGTGGGGGTGATATCAAAGCTAATGTTCATAGATTTGACTACATCCTCAATCTTAGAATTATCCCTTATGTTTCATCAAATTGTATATATAAATCAAGCAAAGGACTTGTGATCTATGGAGCAACTTATTATAAAGCACCCCAGGTGAAAGTCTGGAGAGATGGCTCTGTAGTTCAGAGCACTGACTGCTCTTCCAGAGGACTGAATTTGACTCCCAGCACCTGCATGGTGGCTCGCAGCCACCTGTCACTCCTGTGCCAGCTGATTTGATACCATTTTCTGGCATCCCAGGTACCACAGGCACAGACATACATGCAGACACACACTCATACTTACAAAGAAAACAATATACCCCAGGTAAGTGACTATCACTTATTGGTCATGTTTTATTGAGCAAAAGTACCAACAGTTTAGGCACTCATAGTAAAGTCAGATACAGTAAGCTAAAGGCATATATGCAGATAAAGGTGTGAATGTGGTGATGTAGAGAGAGTCTTAGAGGTAGATAACAGATAGGCACACTCAAAGGCTTGGTCAGCATCTGTAGACAGGCAAACAGGCAGTAGGGAATTATGGCTTGAAATTTGAAGAAAGAAGCAAAGACTATAAATAGTAAAAAAAAAAAAAAGTCACTAAAATCTAGGACACAATTTGAACCTAAAGAACATATTTGAGTATTTAGGATTCTGAAGGGAAAAAAAGAGCAAGGAAGTTTGAAGTTTGAATTGACTACAGACATATTTGAAGTCCTGCTTTCCAAGCTCTAAAACCTAATGACATTATCATAAACTAATAATGTGTGGCTTAAGAATTTCATTTGTAGTACTCATTCAAGTACAAGAAAGCATTTTTTTAAAGTACCATAATATTTAGTATATTTTAGGACAGCATTCTTTCCATTTGTATCTAAAATTATTCCAAATGAACAATATTCATCCAGTTATGTATATTTTCCCACATTAATGGTGATAGTGTTGTGCTTATATAGTACAAAGTAAATGGCATGGTTAAAGGGATCTGGGCCCTAGATTTACCCTTGAAACTACCCCTGCTAACTCACTGGAAATATCTCAAACACCCTGTGCTTTTCCAAGGAAATGAGAGCTTTGCTAAATTATCTCTATGTCCACTCTAAAAACTTCTTCAAATGATGAGCTGACCTTTACCAGTTTCATGTGGCTCCAGGGTTTATAACTGTATGATATTTCTGTGCACTAGCATGGGACAAAATGAATTATTTGTTTATGTCTTTTTCCTACATTCAGAGGATCTGATATCTGAGTCAGTTATGAAAGAATGTTTGCTCATAAATTATTCCCAGAGATTTTCCACCCTTACAGTTGGAGCACTGCAGCTGCATAATACAGAGTGTGTTATTAGAGTGCCAAAGCTTGGGGTGACTGCCTAGGGCTTTCAAGAGAGTGTCTTTTACAGACAATGACTCTTTGCATGTAATAAAATCCAACATTCCATACACCTCTTAAATGTATATCCATATAGAGAATACATAGCCACTGTGACGATAATAACGTAAATCAGTAACCATTCTCCACATCACAGAGTGAGATAATCATTCTCTTTTCATGTGGTTTTTTAGAGCTAGATGAGAGAAGCATCTGGGATATAGGAACATTTGAGAAACATTTCATTTAGTTTGGTTTGCTAAAGAGACTCACATAGAGCACACCTGTGTACACACACAAACACGTAAACCATTGTTTTATGTAACAGAAATATATTACTCCAGAATAATTAATTGTTATACTATTATCAGACTATGAAATCGACTTCAAATATTTGAGTGACAACTTTGAAAATTAAATGTAAATACCATAATCCTGAATGTTTAAATTCTAAAATTTTCAAAATTACTGTCTCAAATTCTAAAATATTCAACTCCTGGAAATAAATTACAATAGTAATTTTAAAATTATCTGAAAGGAATCAATCTGCACTTCAAAAAGATTCACTTGACAAATATAAAACCTTGACAGAACAATTGACAGAAAGTTCTCATAAAAAATTCAGTGGTGAAATGACTTAGCCAATGGAGCACTGGTTCATAAGGATGAAGACCCGAATTTGATCTGCAGAACACACATGCACACACACACACCCAGGTGTGATAGTACACATCTGAAATATAGAGATATTAAGAAAGATGGCTACCTAGAAGCTCATTGATTATCTATGGCAGAGGTCCAACTAATGTGACACTCTTCCTGAAAATAAATATGGTAAGTACATGAAGAATGACACTGGAAGTTATCCTCTTACAAACACACACATACACACATACACACACACACACACACACACACACACACACACACACACACACGCACACGCACACATTCATACTCACAAAACGTATGCCCCCAAAGGTACATACATATATGTAGACACAGAAAAATAGGCTAAAGTATTATACACATTTTGAAAGCATAAAAACTCATATATACAGAAGCAGAACTTGCACACAATAACTGCAAAAATTAAAAGTTTGAGCCAGTACATAATATTATAAAACTGGTCAAAATGAAATATATGTCATTATAGGTAGAAGTCATGTCTAACAAACCTTTTGTGTTCATAAACAGAAATACCATAATGTAAAATTAATTTTTTTCTTATCTGTATCTATTTGCTCATTTCTTTCTAATTAAAATATAATCACATCATTCTCTTTGTTAGGGTTTCTATTTCTGTGAAGAGACACCATGACTACAGCAACTCTTATAATGGAAAAATATTTAATTGTTCAGCTGGCATTTTCAGCGTTTTAGTCCATTATCATCATGGTACAACATGGTGGCATACAAGCAGACATGATGCAGGAGAACAGGCTGAGAGTCCTACATATTTACTCAAAGGCAACAGGAAGTGGTCTATCTCAATGGGTACAGCTTGAGCATAGGAGACCTCAAAGCCCACTCCCACAGTGATACACTTCCTCCAACAAGGCCACACCTCCTAATAGTGCCACTCCCTTTGGGGACTGCCTTCTTTCAAACCATCATAATCATTTTCCTCCATTTCTTTTCCTTCCTCCTATTCCTACCATGTCTCCTCTCACTCCATTCACTCCCTCTCAAATTCCTGGCTTCTTCTATTACACACACACACACACACACACACACACACACACACACACACACACACACACACACACACAAACACACACCATGAAAGAGAGAGACAGAGAGACAGAGAGGGAGACAGATTCTGTTCAATATTGCCTGAATGTTCATGATATCTGGATTTCTGGGCCCCACTTGGTATGGGATAACCAATCAAGGGGCTCCTCCCTCACAGATTACCAGTTTTCCTTCTCTTGGCATCCCTTGCTTTCCTGTAGTTCTTTGTCTGGATAGGGACTCTCTCTCTCCACATTAAAATATTGATTGCTGTCCTTGTTCAATTTACTTTAGCTAGGTGTATTACTGAGACATGAGGCTTCCCTAACATTTCCAGAAGATAGAATTTCACAGCAGATTCTCTAGGTCTCTAGCTCTTACAATCATTCCATTCTCTTTTCTACAAACGTCACTGAGGTTTAGGTGAATGAGGTGTGTTATATAAGCAGCCACTGTGGTTATGCACCCCATGATCAATCGCTTTCTGAATTTTCACTAGTTAAGATTTTCTGTCATGGACTCTGTTCTGTCTAGAGATGAGAATTCCAGTCTCTTGTTCTCTATTCACTGATCGGTTGTGTGTCTCATTACGAATGGCAAACCTACTGCAAAAAGAACCTTCTCTGATGAGGACTGGGAGATGATGCACTCTCATCTCATCTGTGGGTAAAGATAAGAACTTAGTGGACAGTACATTACTATGTCCAATTATGAGAATAAGTGTACTAGCTTCTACCCTAGGGCCTATGACCTAAACAGCCAGAAGTTTTAGCCCCAGTTAAGAGTACCAGGTATGAATGACTTATGTCTTGTGAAGCAAGTTTTAGAGCCTAAGAATGTGGCTGAACTGATAATTCCCAATATATTCATGTCACTATTGCATTAGTGGACATAGCTTTCAGGGTTCACAGATGAATAAGACTGTTTATGACTTTTCTTTCCCACTACTGTGCATAGAAGCTTATGGAATATGGAATATAACAATCAAGATAAAACATTCAAATTGATTTTGCCATATAGATTGCATCACGTCCTATCATGCAAGCATGTATTGTCTTTACCAATAGAGTCTTACCATCAACTTAAGGAAAGTAACCAAGAACAATGGATATACCTAGTAATATATATATATATATATATATATATATATATATATATATATATATATATATATATATATATATATATATTGCAGGGGAGGTGTCTAGGGAACCTTGATGACCAACAATTTGGAAATAAGTAACGCATTCCTAGCACTGAGATTTTTTGATTAATGTTCCATTATATTTGGTAAGGCATTGTTACTTGCCTTCTTCCTCCATTCCAGGGAAACTCCCTTTAAATCTCACATATATGTATATGTATATTATATATATATATATATATATATATATATATATATATATATATATGTATACCATTATTTCATTTAAGGCCAAGGTATGGGTTATATTATCTGTTTCTGAGATACAAGACAAATGAATTAAGGACAACCAAATCAAATTGTGCACTAAATTGAGGAGAAATCTAAATAAGCCACATGAAGATGTTTCTTCAAAATACATTGACAAAGTAAATGAGTAATGATTTAAAAAATAAAACAGAACCAAAAGTCAGTGCTAAAATGAGTAATATTATGACAAAAAAATGTTATTTCCATGGAATTGTTTTTAAGAAGAAATATGCACTTGTAGCTGCACTTTAAAATCTGCTGAATATGGAGCAATTTATTATGAAAATATTTAGTTTAGGATATTGAAATAATTAAATTACTATTGTTACAATCTGTTAATTGTTTTGAAATGCAAAGTTTTCTAGTAACTCCATTCAAAGGGCCTATTTTTCTGTCCTAGGGATTGAAAAAAATTAGGATTTTTAGGGATCTCCATGGGAACTCTGCAACCAATAACTCAACCAAATGTAACCCAGTTCCACCACTGGAAGCCCTGCCTGCCTACAATAGATGGCCAGTTCAGATTCTGTGTTGTGGCGATATTTTATATATGCTCTAACAAATAAAGCTTGTCTGCAGATCAGAGGGCAGAGCCAGCCACAAAGTTAGCCATAGAGGTCAGGCAGTGGTGGCACATACCTTAATCCTAGCACTCAAGAGACAGAGACAGATGGATCTCTGTGAGCTCAAGTCCACTCTGGACAACATGAGATTAATCCAGTCTAAAAGAGAAACAGAGCCAGGCAGTCAAGGCTCACACCTTTAATCCCAGTACTTGGGAGTCACATGCCTTTAATCCCAGCATTAGGAAGGTTGAGACGGGAAGTGAAATGGCTGGGCAGAGAAAGAAATATAAGGCAGGTGGAGACAGGACTCAAGGGCATTCAGTCTGAGGATTTGTGGTGACAGTATCATGCCTCCTCTCAGGCTGAAGATTCCTCAAGGTAATAACTAGCGGCTGGCTGCTCTGCTCCTCTGATCTTTTAGCGTTTACCCTGGTATCTGGCTCTGGGTTTTTATTATAAGACCAATTAGGTTTCATGCTACACTGTATCTCCATTATGAGGAGTCCTCACTAGGGTCACTGTTATAGATTCCAGGAAGTTTCCACTGCACTAGGTTTCCACACTACCTACAGAATGCACCCCCCCAGTTACAACTGTCTCTCCCCACATTCTCTTCCCCATTACCCACATGATCCCTCTTGCTCCCAACACTTCTACCCCCAGTCCACCCAAAGAATCTATTCTATTTATCTTTCCCTACTTATTTTATGTGTTTGAACGTTTATCCTGTGTGTACATATGTGCATCACATGCGTACAAGGCATAAGGACACCACAAATGGGAACTATAGTTGCAGGTGATTGTAAGTCACCAAAATAGGTAATTGAACCTGAACTTAGCTTTTCTGCAAGAGCAGCAAGCACAACTATCAATTCACAGCTGTTGAGACAACAAGTAAAACCAAAACCTGTATAAGCTTAAACCAGAGAAAAACCCAGCACTGAGGAAAGGGGGCGGTGAGCAAAAAGTCCCATCCCTAGATGAGGAACTCTTGGCAACTAATAGCTGCTACAAGATGGTTAAAATTCCTTTTAAAGAGGGCACAGAGCTAGGTGTGGATGCAACTGTAGTTGAATTTCAGCGGATTTATAGGAGGGGTGAATATGATCAAAATATGTTATACAAAATTGTCAAAGAACTAATAAAAATGAAAAAGATAAGCATATTTTATACAAAGTATTATACTTTGATGGTATCTACATACCACCTTCAATTTATATGATTTCAAAAGAGCATTACGTTTTTAAATGTACACAAAGAATAATATTAAGGATTTTATCAGTATATTTAAGGGCTTGAATTTAAATGTACTCCCAGAGATGCAGGGATGCTTGAACATACGAAAATTTGTCAATGGAATTCACCCTATAAACAAACTGAAAGGAAAAAAAGACTTGATCATTTCATTAGATGCTGAAAAAGCTTTGACAGAATCCAACACACTTTCATGATTAAAGTCATAGAAAGATTATGGATACAAGGGACAACTTAAACATAATAAAATTAATAAATATACTCCCAGTTTTCCAACTTTCAGAGCTAAAGCATACTAATATCTAATCAATATGTGACACTTTGCACTTTAAAAAATACATGTGTAATTTTAAAAGTACAGGTATATGAACTTAATATGTAAAATAACTTGTATGTTTTATTATGTGAAAAAAGAGTAACAAAAGTTATATTCAGTGTTTGTTGTGGAATATCATTTTAAGATGTGTTGTATTTGTTTATGCTATGGAACGTTTGTTTTAATGATGCGAAGATGGGTTGAATTCTTTTATGTTGCATTTGTTTAACTCTGTGAAGATGTGATTCCTTGCCTCTCTAAAACACTTGATGGTCTAACAAAGAGCTTAATAGCCAATAGCAAGGTAGAAGAAAGGATAGGTGGGGATGGTAGCCGAGGAAGAAATAGGAGAAGTCTAGAAAGCAAGAGATACCAAGGAGCTAGTAAAGAAGGGGTCAACCATCTGGCCACACAGCCAGCCATGGAGTAAGAGTGAAAATGAGGTTACAGAAGTAAGAAATGGGAAAAGCCCAGAGGCAAAAGGTAGATGGGATAATTTAAGTTAAGAAAAGCAGACTAGAAAAAGCCAAGCAAAGTTGGGGCATTCTCAAGAAAGAGTAACTCTCCATGTGTGATTTACATGGGAGCCAGGTGACAGGCCCCCTAAAAGAAGAGCAAAGAGTCAAAAAGAGTAAAAGGTAAAAACGATCAACTACAAGTGTTCGCTGTTTTGTATCAATTTCTTTCTTTGAATCCATCCAGTCATACGAAAAGTACTTAATGATTAAATCTTTTGTCTAAGGTCCTAAAATTAAATACGTGAAAGTCATAATTTTAGCTAAAACATTCAGTTCTATTATTTGAAGCTTTGAAAGAATTTAACCCTAGTCTTGTACAAATCAAAATATTGTGATAGTATTATTTTACATGGTAAACCAAATTTCAAAGAATCTAATTTACGGCAAAAAAAAGTAAGAGCATTATACTCTTTTAAAACAAATCCTGTTACCATGGTTTTTTTCTTCTATACTTTGTCACTATAGTAACTAAGAATATTATGTAAATACTACTTCTACATGGAACATACTCACTCCTGAAAATGTTTGTTTCTTCTATTTAGGCCTTATGAAACTTCATCTGCGTAGATACAACTAGAAACTTTTATATGATGACAAAATAACTTTTCTCTTATTAGTGTGTCTTTCAAGTTAATTAGCATAATGAAAAATGAAGACCAAGAAATAAAAAGTGGAGAAGGTCAGCTTCAAACAAGTGTGAGTTTATCATTGCAGTGCAGTAATTATTTCCTGTCTATAAATTGAGGGTAGAATTACTTGACTTATAAAAAGTCAATGCAGATGCATACAACTATGATTGAAAAAATATCTGAACTAATAATAATAAAACTAGCCCTGCAAGAAAGAAAATTATTTCGTGGGAGGGGAATTAATCCATATATGAAGTCTTCACCTCAAGGACTGAAACATCTTCCACTAAATCCACCCCCAATAATTTCCTACTCTGACTTTTTAAAGAGGCGCATTCACACCATAGCATATCCCATAAACAATGACAGTGCAGACAGACTTTGTTTCTAGACAGCCTGTCTGGAGATTCGTCAAGTGAACAAGCTCCATTCAGAGTCTGCCTTACCTCAAGTCAGGTTTTCACCTCTCAAGGAGTTCATTTTAACTGGAGAAGATGCCACAGCACTTCAGAATACACTATGCTCCATCTCAAGGACTTAGTCAAATGTCACTTGTCACATATAAAATCAGATAAAATTAACCCCAAACTAAAGGCATCTGACATGTAATGATACAATTCAAATGAAAATTACCTCTTATATACCCTCAGAGAGGGGTCCATTACACAGAAAGAGAGGTGGGACCCATTGTTACTTAAAAAAACTGGACTGAATCTCAGTGAACCTTCACTTCTGTCAATATCAAAGTTCATTGGAAATATAACTTAGTCAAGAAAATCTGATTGTGTTAATTCACTGCCGGCTAAAAGAATGTACAACAGGTAGAATTGTAGTTCCATTCCCTGCCATTTCTCTAACTTCCTGTCTTTTTAGAACTAAAATTATACAGAGAATTCATAATGCCCCCCAAAGAGTATTTTTTTCCTTTGAAATTATTTTTTGTTTTTAGGTTAAAAAATGCATATGCAGTATAAAAATGATGAAAATTCCACATTTCAATTATCTAGTTATAAAGATCTCCCTTATAAAGCTGGTACCTAAAAACAGAAATTTAAACAAGTTACAAAACATGCCAGCACTGGCATCCTTAAGTCGTTTTAGTCATATCTGCTTTTTTTCCCCAAGCATCTGCATTCTCAGTGTCTGTGAATACTTGTTAGGCACATTGCTCTATGCTGCCCACCCCCAAGGAGCATTGCTATCATTTGTCCATAAATACAAGCTTGAATAGCTTTTTTATAACCTGGGTACCTAAGAACATCTACACTGAAATATTATTAGACATGAATGAGAGATTGAAACAAAACTGATCCACCATCAGCAGCAATAGGTAACCAAAACGTCTTCTCTAATGGCATCCCAGGACACCAGTGAGAACTACAACGCTCCCTTTGGGGAAGTTAGAACACTTTCATCAGTGATTCAGAGAATCACATATAACATCTGTAGCGATCAGACCCAAAAGAAGACACAGTAATAACTACCTTTGAAATGAACTCCTCCACTTCATGTTTATACTTCCAAATTTGGACCAAGTGGAGAGATTAAATCTATTTTCTAGAAATAAGAGGATATCTCAGAGGGTAGTTCAAAAAGACAAAAAGGTGCATTCTGTCTCAGTGCTCTAGGGTCTTGGAAATTCATGAGTGGAATCTCAAGTGTTGCCTCAACAGATGGTAGGAAATAAAAGGGTAAGAGGGATTATATAAAAGAAAACTACAAGGAACTGTTGTAGAATGTTACTTCAACTATGAAAATATATGTTTCATTTACATTGCAGAATATTACTTTAAGTATGTAAAGGTATGTTGTATTTATTTTTGCTGTATTTGTTTAATTATGTAAAGTTGTGTCACCTTGCCTGCTTAAGGCACCTAATTGATCTAATGAAAAGCAGAATGACCAGTAGCTAGGCAGTAGATAGATAGGCAGGGCTGGAAGGCAGAGAGAATAAACAGGAGGAGGAATCTAGGCTCCAAGGAGAAAAGAAAAAGGGAGAAAAATAGGGAGACTGTAAATGGACAGTTCTCTCCTGCCTGCCAGTTCCTAAGTAACCACTCAGAAGCTTAATATTACTTATAAATGCTCATTCAGTAGGTCAGGCTTATTACTAACTAGATCTTACAGTTAAATTAACCCATAACTCTTATCTATGTTTAGCCATGTGACTTGGTACCTTTTCTCAGTAAGGCATTCTCGTCTTGCTTCTTCTGCGTCTGGCTGGTGACTCCTGAATCCATCCTTCCTCTTCCAGGCATTCTCAGTTTGACTTTCCCACCTAACTTCCTGCCCAGCTACCTGCCTGCCAGCTTTTTATTAACCAACGAGAGCAACACACATTCACAGTGTACAGAAGGACATCCTACAGCATTTCCCCATTTCTGTCTAATCAAAAAGGAAGGTTTAAACTTTAACATAGTGAGATTACATACAACAAACAATAACAATTATTATGTAAGAATTACAATAACATTATCTAATCCATTTGCATTTGGCAAAATTAGAGAAAATACTTAATTATCTACTTATCTTGGTGGGTCTAAAGTTTTGTATCTAATTTACTTCTCTTATAACCAAGAAAAACTCTAATTATAACTATTTAGTCTTCAACTCCATCAAAGATTCCAGAAGGGTGAAATGTTACCTAATGACAGAGACCTCAAGCTGCCTGGACAGTCACCCAAATTTTCTCTGCAACATTGGGTCATCCAACTCTGGCCTAAAGGCCTAGTGTGTCTGACAAACTTTCCTGTGAAGGGGAATTTTGAAGGACTTTCCTACCTTGTCTTGGCAATGTTCATCAATCACCTTCTTCTGTGTTATGAAGAATGTCAGAAGTTTCTCCTGTGCAGCAGGAACCCTGAGAAACCACCCTGCCTTGTGTTGGCAAAGCTCAGCTGTCATTTTTCCATGGGTCCTGCATGTCCAGTTGATACAACATACTGTCAAGCAGTCTAGGCAAGAGCAGTTTCTTGCTCAAATGGCTAGCCTTGCCACATTGAAAGCAAACTTCATAAGGAAGTTTTTTTTTTTTGTTGTTGTTTTTTTTTTTTTTTTTTTTTGATGCCCGACATCTTCTTTGAAGTAATTGATGCTACCAGGATCATACATGCCTCACTTTAGAGAAAAGTCTAAATTCTTAAAACATCTCAAATGCCATATTCTGTAGGTCTTTGATGTGTTTGAAGATTACCTTTCTAATAAAATATATCTTTGTATACCTAGAAAACCTAAGTAATATGGCTATAAATTTGATTACTATGGATAACTATTAATCTGTATTTTTAATTATATATTACATTTTAATATTTGCTGCATGGACATAATACCTTAAACAAGAGTAGAAATATACATACAACCTAACAAAATAGACGCTAAATTTGTATCAATAAACTAATATCCATACCATCCTAAAATAGTTTGAGATTAACAGGTTTTTTTATTAAAGTAGATTCAATGATCTATGCTTTTTTCCATCATAATAATCTACTCATTTACCCATAATTTCTATATCATATCCCCCTTTCTTATTTAGAAAGATATTGACTATGATCATTAACAATTTATAACCAACCCCCTGTAAATGAAAGCAAATATTCATAAATAATAATTTGGAAATGGGGGCATAGTTCTCTGGACTACCTCCTGTTGATTGGGGGCATTGATATTCTTTGGAGGACAATGAGAAAAATTTAAGATTATGGTGGGGTACTGACTGGAGTAGTCTGTGAGGCTGGATCATCTCAGCCAGCAGTTTTGAAGCTGTTCTGGATGCAGAACTCAGAGTAAACTGCAACAGAGGTGCTCTGAAATGTTAGATCATCTGTTTCCATTAGAGATGTTTTTTCAGGAGTCTTCCTTGATCAAATTTGATTTTCTTTAACATGGAGTGAGCCCGCAGCTTCTCATTTTCTGTGGAAAGAAAAGCATAACCTCTTCTCCAAAGTAACATATCTTTGACTTAAGTTTTGAAGTCACGATATTGTTAAAATATATAGGTTGGTTTAATCTAGCAGCTTTCACAATCAAATATCTCTCAGCAACTTTCATTTGTTCATTGCCCATCAAAAAATTTAAAGATAACATTATATATATATATATATATATATATATATATATATATATATATATATATATATATATATATATATTCCAGACTTTGTGCTAGGTGCTTAAGCCCACAGGCAGCAGCTTGGAGAAACCTCTGACCACAGCCCATGTGAGAGGCTGCAAGATCCTGCCAGCAGCTTAGCTCATGGTGGTTGGTGGCCAGATAGATCTCGAAGGCAGCTGTCTGGAGACGCATCTCTGCCCTGCTGCTGGCATGAGAATGTGAGACATGGAAGCTCAGTGCAGCTCCATTTCCATGTGTTCAGAACCTTTTAAAGCTTTCTCAGGTCTTATGAGGATCTATGCCAGACATTGGGCACCATATGTAAACAGAGGGTTCTCTCCTGCCTGCCAGTTCCTGAATAACCACTCAGAAGCTTAATATTACTTATAAATACTCAGTCGGTAGCTCAGGCTTATTACTATCTGTTACCCTGAAATTAAACTATAATTCTTATCTATGTTTAGCCATGTGACTTGGTACCTTTTCTCAGTAAGGCATTCTCGTCTTGCTTCTTCTGCGTCTGGCTGGTGACTCCCGACTCCATCCTTCCTCTTCCCAGCATTCTCAGTTTGACTTTCCCACCTAACTTCCTGCCCAGCTACCTGCCTGTCAGCTTTTTATTAACCAATGAGAGCAGCACACATTCACAGTGTACAGAAGGACATGCTACAGCAGGAGATGTGCAAAGCCAGCCAGGCAGGCAGCTGGCAGCCAGTCAGACATGGAGTAGGACTTACGGAATGAAAAAAAAGTGAAAGAGCCCTGAGGCAAGATGTGGATGAAAAGAAACAAGTTAATTTAAGTTATTAGAACTAGTAGGACAAGCATAAGATAAGGCTGAACATTCATAACTAATAATAATTCTCTGTATCATAATTTGGGAGCTGACTGGTAGCCCAAAAGGAAGTCTACTAAAAGGAACCTTTTTTTTTTTTTTTTTCCTAGAAGCAACCATCCCTGATAGAATAAAAATTCACTCATGGGAGAGAAATCAATCCATGTAACAAATTTTTTATCTTCAGGATTCAAACTCTACCCACTAAATCCCAAGTCTAAATTCTGTTGTGCTTGGGAAAGAAGTTCCTGTTCTTGACATTTTAGGAGAGACATTCAGACAGTAGCATACCCCTAACCAATCACAATGCAGACAGACTTTGTTTCTAGATAGCCAGCAGATCTGGAGGTTACCCTTTGTACACAGGCTCCATTCAGAGTGTATCTGAAGCCTTCCATTGTGGGATGACTCATCCCTCACCGTCTTGAGGGCCAGCAGGCCCAAACAAGTAAAAAAGATACTTTCTGAGAGCCAGCCTGGGTCTGCCTAAGGGTCTTAGCAACAGCAGTTGAAACATGAGCTGGAGATGACCTGGACCAATGAGAGGCAGCCATGTCACACTAGCTGATGCATATTCATCAGACCTCCCCCCAGGGTGGCTTGCCTCTTTCTGAATAAACTGAGCTTGTTGTTTTGACATTCTCCTGGAGTCTGTGTGGTTTGACTCTGCGCCTACTTGGCCCCCACCCCCAAAGGGAACAACAGCAAGGACCCTGCTACATTCTCTTATTTTCCCCCATATAGCGGTTCCTCCTCTTTTCTTGACTTCTAATATCTGCTAAAATGTAAGTGAGGAGTGGGGGATTGTCCTCTCTGTTTTGGGTAGCTTTTGATAATTCCCACAATAGCTATAAGAAAGACATGATTTCTGTTTTATAAAATCAAGCTTACATGATCATAGGAGGGTCCAAAGAGTTAGAAAGCCTGATTTGTATAAAGCAAATGTAATTCTCTTAGAAAGTGAATAATTAATTTTTTTTAAAAAAGAGGAAAAAATAAATCAAGCTATATCGGCAATTGGCAAAAAAACCCCACAAAACAGCGATTATATTACCTCAATGAGATGTCAAGTATTTCTGTTATTTGACTCCGAATATGGATATTTTGTTACTTTTCAAGAACAGACATAAAAGTACATAAGTTCACCTCAGAAGTGTCACTAAGATACCCATGATATCATTCCATTCAGATCACACTTGGTGAGCCATGAGCTTACTGGGGTCACTTGCAGGAGCCTAGGTGACATGTGGCAACAGCATGGGTGACTCAAGAGAGCTGCTGCCAAACGTCCCATGGCAGCATGGGTGATCACATAGGCAATATCATCAGAATTCTTCTTAACTCAACCTGTGTGCTCCTATGTACTCTAGCAGCCCCCAAAACAGATGTAGCTAGGGCAGAAAGTTATGTAGTCAAGTGAATGGTACCAGGAAAACTACTGGCTAGATTGTCTGATGACTTTATCATTAAGGCCCTGTCCACACAGAAGGAAATGTTCATGGTCTGAACATTGAGGGCTCTTGCAAGTATTTACAGTTGCCCTGGTTTCAAGATAGCAGGAGTCCTATTGTGCTCAGGGGACAAAAACATTATTTTTGCCACAATAGAATTGCCTTATTTCTATCTCCATCTATCACAGACACAGAGTAGCCTTGTCTACTACCAGTGTTCAAGCAGATAACTGGTATCCAACAGAATATAAAGGCCTTATTGTGAAAGGAAGAACAAGCCCATAGTAGCAAGGCCTGGCTTACAATGCCAGGCCAGGTCCTAGTGATTAGGAAAACTTCCATCCTTACTAAGGTAGATGATTATGGACTAGGTCTTACACTAAAAGCACTCACAACACCATGTAGAAATGCTGACCTAGTTTGCAGTGTCCAAGCAGAAATAAATAGCTCATGGTAGATCAAATATCTTTAAATCTGTTCTCACATAGGTATCTAATCCTTGCTTCTAAACATTTATCAAAGGGAAACTTGTACCAAAACTGGAAGAAATAATAATGAAGGGATTATGTGCCTACTTTTCACCTTTTCACTCCACAATGCAGTCCCCTTTCTATTTTAGAAATATGACAGACATTGTGGCTAAAATTAGAAAAATAAACCTAGAATGGTTTGATGTTCATGAGTTTTTACCTTTTCCCCCTTTCCTTTTAATTTCCTCCAGTCTATGTCTCTTGGCTTCACACTGATATGGTGCTAATTTTAATGATGAGTCACTGGGGACTGATAAAAGACGCTATTTTAAACTCAAATTCTACACTCCGTTTTCCCCACAAGCTTTCAAAGGATATTGATTGTTAATAGCTGTTTGAAGATGGGTAAACACACCAGGGAATAATAAAGAAGCTGATTGGCTGCAACCATTAGGCCTAAAAGAAGAAACAAATACAAATAATAAGAAGGACAAAGAGGAGGGAGAGAAGGAAGACAAAGACAGTAACAGACATTAAATGTCTTTTGAGTTTAATTTATGCATTTAAACCCTTTCCAGCTCTTTCTGTCTTTCTCTGTGGATCATTCATATCTTTGTTGAGTCACCTCAATCTTTACGTGGGTTCAGCATTAGCAGTAAGGATAGGATGCTGCAGGAGAAAAAAATATTGTATGTAGTTATACATATTATATGTTATACATATATAATAGATGTGTCATATTATATATGTATAGTATACACATATATTATACATACCATATATAATATGTATGTCAAGGAGACAACACATAGAAACTAGATCTTTCGATGAGCAGATAAATGATCTTGTAATGACAAATGACTGAACTCCTACCTTGAGACTCCACCCTCTGTTTTCACCAGTAGGTGAAATGCCCTGTAAAGCCAAGTCAGATCCATGTAGGGTTTTTCCTTCCTAAGAGAAAGCAGACATATGAGGAATGGAGTCCAAGAAAACTGACGGCAGTGAAAACAATGTCACCACTCCTCAGTGACACAACAGCCTGTGACTAAACAGTACACCAAGCTTCAGGACAACCCATTTCCAGTAAGTATTCCATAACAACCTGCAAAAGAAATCTTCCATCTTTGATTGCCCCCAACTAAATTTACACATAGAATTAGAATGAAAGTGGATCCTTTTAATGCCTTTTTGTAAACACAATCGTATAAATTTATTTCTCCATAAAGGTCATTTACTTCCACCCTGCCCTTTCCAGAGTGGAGAATATCAGTGTTGTCTCTTACCAGCGTCTTTCGAGTTGTTGATTCCAAGTGTGTATTTTCTGTAGTTATTTTCGAAATGACTTAGTTGCTACACAGCAGTCCTCAGTGGTTATAAATCAATTCCTTAAAGCAATTAATTAAGAAATTTAAGGCAGTTAATCCAGCCGAAGGCCTCCAAACTCATGGATCACCAGCTGGGTTTATGAAAGCCATCTGGCACACAGTGATTTTTCTATTTTTTCCTATTTTCAATTTCTAAGATAGATTGTTCAATCAATGTCCTTCCTTGAATGATTCAATGCAGAGAATTTCCCCAAAATCTATCCAACTGCAGGTAAGTATAGATATGTATTCAAATTAAGAGTGAATTTCTTTTGGTGAATTATATTACATGTTACCCTGGAAAAATAAATCATTTAAGGACTATATTTGAAGAAAATTTCCCTTGCCTATCTTTATGCACTTTTATAAGTTTGAAGAAAAAAATAAAATAAACACATCTTAATTAAGAAAGTCTCAAAACTATAGGGCCCAATTATGTTTTAAGAAGTAATATTTTATAACATTTATTGATCTTGAAATGAAAGTCATATGTTCTACAGCTTATCTATGTAAGTAACCCATACCAAGACAATGATATAAACATAGGGGACATTAAAAAAACATAACCACTAATAACAACTCATGTCTAAACATGAGATGCGATTATATTAAGACATAATAATGGCCTATTTTTAAACCAACATGCAATCACTATGAAGTATGACAACACATAACATTTAAAAAGAGAAAAATCACTACTTTAGCATGTTCAAAAAAAATTTCAAATTTCCACACCCCCTGTTCTCCATATCTGAGTAATCATATTTAAAATAAAAGATAATAAAAACAAAGTAAGATATGCACCCTCTCTTCTGGGTCACAATTGCAATTCAAATCTTGACAAAGCAATGGTTCCCAGGGACCCATCCTCTAATTATAACAAAAGCCTCAAGATGAATACACCTAGCTCCACTTGCAATTATTTCTTTTCAGGCAGAATATGAGTTTTCATTGGGGGAAGCTACTTAGCTTACTATGTATTTCTCACTCACTGGTGTTCATGTGATATTGAACTTGCCACACTTCGGCAGTGGTGTAGGGGGTACTTTCAACACCATGCTTAGAATGTAAGAAACCCAAAGCTTAAAAAGAAAAGGGAAGATAACAGAAAAGCAGTTACATTGGTACATTAGTGATTTAAGAAACCATTTTATTATTGTTGCTATGGCTTAAATAAAGTTTAATAAATTTTGAAAATTTCCCCTCATTTTCTTATTCCTTGAAAATTGCAAAATATTAAAACACGCACACATACACACACACACACACACACACACACACACACACACACACACACACACACACACATTAAAACTTACAGGGTGTGGAGTAGTGTCTGTCAAGTGCCATTGAGGTTCCTATGTTTTCTCATGACAGTTCAGTGCTGATGTTCACCACGACTTTGATAATAGGAAAGACAAAGCACAGAGAGTAGCAAAAACTTTCCCATCTACCTACCTAGTAGCAGATAGGGAATTCAAATCTGGGGATTTTGAAATCTCTTCTCTTAGTCAGAATCCTAACAGTCTTGTTAGGTGTTTGTTGGTGGTGGGCAAAAGTATTCGATGCTAGTTTCTAGTCTTGCACTTTAACAACTTTTTCATCCACACATTTCTATTCGTGCAACAATGGTACAGGGATATTAATGTGCGTATATGTTCCCATGTATGTGGGTGCACATGTAGATTGGTGTATATACCCATGTGTGCATCTGGAGGCCAGAAATTGACACCATGTGTCTTCCTCAATCACTCTCCACTTATTAACTAAGGAATTCTCTGTCACTAAACCTTGAGATCTTTGATTTGGTAATTCTATTGAGACAGTTTGTCCCTGGTAGTATTCTTTCTGCATGTCGAGTGCTGGGAAGACAGGTGGACCACCATGCTCACCTGGCTTTACTCTGGGTGCTAACAGTCTGTGCTCTGGTCCTCTCTTCACTGAGCCATCTCCCCAGGATATGCTATCACTCATTTATGTCAGGATACTCAACAGGTGTATAGGACATACTATAGATACAGCTACTCACACTGCAGGACAGAGACTAGTGGACTTTCCATCAGACCTCATTCAGTTGACACATCTCCTTCTGGGGGAAACCAAAAGAATTGACAAATTTCTTAAGAGTGGTAACAGATACCCGGGAGTCATGTTTAGAAGTATGGGGGAAAAGAAATTGTGCCATACAACATTGTACATTTCCTGTTTATCTTATTTAGATGTTAAGAGCACATTTTGTGTTAACAAATGCTAGATACAGCTATCAGGTTTTTTTCTAGATAGGCAATATAGATCTTTATCTTCATTCTTCAAGAAAAAGCTGTACACTTTAGTGCATAATTTTAACCCTGTGTTTATATTTTGTTGTTCAATAATTAATTAAGAAACAATTAATTTGAGTTCTGCTTATGTTTGTGTATTTTCAGTGATTTGTATGACAAACCTATTTTTGTGAATCATGAGTAATGTTGACACTTGATTATCTTTTACCTTCAAAGTAAAAAATGTATACAATTCAACACTTAATTTGCAAATTCATGAAAGTGAAAGAAACTAAGTATTCTTCCAATGTCATTCCTTGAAGTTGGTGTCTTAGGGATTGTACTGCTTTGATAAGATACCAAGACCAAATGCAACTTAGTGAGGATGGGGTTTATTTCAGCTTACATGTCCCAATAAGAGGCTGTCATGAGGGGAAGTCGGGCAGGAACTCAAGGTAGGAACCAGAAGGCAGAACTGTAGCATAAGTTATACTTACTGGCTTGCTCCCCATGGCTTCCTCAACCTGCTTTAATATACCCCCAGGCACCTGCCCATGGATAGCACCACCTCCACTGAGTTGGAACCTTTCGCATCAATCATCAGCCAAGAAAAAACCCTAAACAGACTTGCCTACAAGCCAATCTTATAGAGACATTTTCTCAAGTAAGATTCCTCTTCCCAGATATGTCTGTTTTATTTGTCAAGTTCACAAAACCCAACCAGCACAAATGGTATATGAGGCATATGGGAAATGTTGAATATGTATTAGTATATCTAATTCCAAGGAAAAAACCATCTCAAACAGGACAATTAACAGTGGTATATATGACCATGGTTAGCAAGCAACATGTTTCTACCAAAGGCAAAGGCATTTAGCAACCTTCTAGAAAGGCTGTAGAAATGAATATGTTCTATTACTCTTTCTGGTTAATTTGTAGAACTGCGATTCTGTTTAGAATATATGCAAATCTCTCTTTCTCTCTCTCTCTCACTCACACACACACACAGACAGAGAGAGAGAGACAGAGAGAGAGAGATTTCTTCAGCCAATGCTTTGTCCCCATGAATAGTATTAATTTGTGCAAGGTTGAACAAAGTAAATTTTCAAAACTTAAGTTAATAAAATTTGATTTCAGCTTTCACTGCCTGAGACCTTTCAGATATTCACTATTCCATGAAATCATTAAATAGTAGAAGTGGAAGGAATTTGTAAGCCTTTTTACTTCATTTTTCCTGTAAGTCACAGAAGGAAGACAGTCCTTATTTTTCTGTTTTTAAAAATAACTAATAACATAACAATCTTAGTTGTTAGTCATTTGCTTTATGGGATTGAAATATATTATTCCGTGCTTTTTTCTATTTAAAATTGCTAATGGAATATCTAGAGTAATTTTGATGTTACTGCCTTTGTCCATGAGTTGGCATATTCTTTTTTTCAGCTTTTAGTATTGGATCTTTTCTACATATTTTTAACATTGTGACTATGGTATGTTTTCATGTATTTTAAGAGCTCTAAATGCATTTTATGTTTGGATGCTTATTTCTTCCTATAGGTTTGGGAAATCTGCAATGATTGAATTAACTAATCTGCCTGTTCCCTTTTACTTTTACCTCAGTTCCTTCTTCTACACTATGGATATTTTAGTTTGGTTTCTTAAATCTCCACCAGACCAATCTATTGGAAGTAAAATTTGGGGTTAACCTAAATCTGTGTTTCCAGGTCATGTTCACCCAAATTTGGCTCCAGAATAAGCTTTATCTCTAAAAATATACCACTAGAGACTAAAAGGTAAGGATGGCCTCAAATAAGTTACCTAAGCTTACAGACAGGTGATCCAGCATTACATGGTGAAAAACTTGCTTGCTGTTTTACACTCTGAGGTGCTTACATGAAGTGTACTCTGACCTCTGATGCCAGGACCACATTTTCCCTGAGATTGTTCTTTTAAACTTAGAGCATCCCTATCATTACTTCAGGAATTTAGGTATGGTTTACAGAATCACTTTTAATTTAAGTCATTTTTATATCTATCCTTTTAGGCAAGAAAGTTCAACACTCCAGACCTCACAAAATGACATTGTAATGTAATATCCTTTATTTTTCATTTTCTTAAGATAATGGTCAAGTATTTCTATTTAAAGCTTATAAAGAATTTAATCTCATATTGCTTCATTTTTTTTCAAAAGATTCCCAGGATAACTTTTGTTGGAGGGCATAAAAATGGCATCTCATTAAATCTTATTTTAACACAACATTCATGCAAAGTGCAAGTCTCTCACTTGTGTGTGGTGGCATGTACTTATAACCAAAGCACTTCAGTGTATAGGCATGAATGTTCAGATTTTGTGGTAATCTTCAACTATATAGCAAGTTCAAGGTCAGCCTTCAAAACATGAGACCTATTTTTAAAATACATACATATTTTTCCATTCAATTTGTTTAGATAAAATAAAATCTTAGTTTATAAAATATTTAATTCATGACAGAAGTGAGAAATAGAATTTGTAATGATAGTTATTGGTGAAATTATTAAGGCCACTCCACGTAGTTAAAAGGAGATTTATTTAATGGTGTAACTTACAAATTAAGGGATAGGTAGGTCGCGGGGTCTGGGGAAGGTGTATCGCAGTCCAGCGGTGTTCTCTGGAGCTCTGCTCGGTCCACCTCCACTATCCAGGGTCCCGGAACGGAGTGAGCGCCCGCCAATCCAGATCTCCGGTCCCCAGGCACCTCCCTTGGCCCCGCCTTGTAGGCGTGACAGTTGCCGAAGTCTCAATGGGGGTTGGAACTTCTAGATCAAAGCTGGAATGGCTACCCACTACAGATAGTCTTGGGGGTTTTAAAATTAACACCAACATTTTCTCATTCATTTGCTTTTTATAGCTTTTCCTTTCTGTTTAAATAAGAGCATTATTTGTGTATTTACTTTTTGTCACTAAATTCAACATGAAAATGTCCAAATTTCTCTTAAGCCTCAGAAGGCAGTTTTGAAAGTCCGGTGTTAACTCCCTCCCATCACTGTGTTTGACCTTTAAAGGAAAAGCACTTTTCTTTGGTGTTTGAATTAGTTTGAGATGAGTCTCAGCATCCTAATACAATTACTCAGTCACTGCAGAGATACCAAAGGAACCAAAGGATGCATCAAGAATTATTTATGAGCAATTCTGAAGCTCTTAGATACACAGTCACAGAGTTTGGAGAAATACAACTAGTATTTATTAGTAAAATTTTCATGCCAATGTGACAGAAAACTTGGAGTAAAATCCCACTGCAAACATCAGTCCTCAGCTGTCATATGGAAAGTGCTGAGCACCTCATCTACCAGGAGTCATCAATTTTAACAACATCAGGATCAACTTGCCATCAGAAGATGCAAATAACAAACCAAGGCAAGAAAGACAGTCTCTTCTCTATGGAAAACTACCCACATAGTGAACCTAGCATTTGGCAAACTTTAGCTCAGCAATGTTTTATTGTGAAACAGGAATGTAACAGAGTAGAAAAATCGAAAACAAGGTAGGCAGAAATAATCAATTGTCCCAGTCAATTCTTTTCCATTTTAAATCATTGCTATTTTAAATTAAGTTGTTGTTACTGACTGCATAACTTGGGATGCAAACGGTTTTAAGCTTTCTCCAAAAGATGCTGAGCTAGAACTGCAGCACATCAGGTTGGTTCACTTTCAGGAGTGTAACGTACTTTAATAGCTATTTTATTTTGATATAACTGCAGGAATATGCTCATGTGAGACTGGAAGCTGTCCCATATGGGTTTTTTTTTTCTTAGTTTCTGATTCATGGAGGTCACCAAGCATCATGGTGCAGATGGGAATTAGCAATATAGATGGGTTAATAAATTTTTTGTGATTCTACCAGTGATTAAAATGAAATATGTGTGTTTCATCACTTTTAGATGTTGGGCCACTGTAAAAAATTAAATTTGAAAGAAACATTGGATATTAACTTTTCTTTCATATCAATAGCTTCTGAGCACTTTTCTCTATATATTCCTGTATATGAAAGAAACTTTGGCTATAAACAAGAGTATGTACCAATATGTAGTAGTTTGAATGTGAATGGCCACTATAGGCTCATATAATTGAATACTTGGTCCACAGTTGGTGCAACTGTTTGGGAAGGATTAGGGGGTGTGGCCTTTGGGGGTACGATGTGTCACAGAGCATTCTTTGAGGCTTCAGAATCCTCTTGCTATTCCCAGTGCACACCCTCTGCCCTCTGCTTGTTGATCAAGATGTGAGCTTTCAGTTGTTCTTGCCGTCACGTTTTGCTCTGCCATCATGGGCTGTAACTCTCTGAAATTATATGCCCAATTAAATACTTTCTTTTATGAGTTTCTTCCGTGAAGGTATTTGTTGTTAACTGTTTTTTTTTATTATTATTATTATTATCTACAGTGGCTATCCCTTAAGCAAAGGCTGTCCTAACCAGAGATTGAAAATCTGCTGCTACCTGCTGTGGGATGTCTTTCTGTATACTGTGAATATGTGTTGCTCTGATGGGTTGACAAATAAAGCAGCATTGGCGTATGGCAGGGAAGGATGGAGCCAGGTGGGAAAATCCAAAAGAGACAGTGAGAGAAGAAAGGAGAGTGGGGCAGACCCTGCTAGCCGCCGCCAGGAGAAGCAAGATATAAACGTACTGGTAAGCCACAAGCCACATGACAAAGTATAGATTTATAGAAAGTTAATTTAAGATGTAAGATCTAGCTAGCGGGAGACATTAGGCCATATATTTTGAAAATAATATAAGCCTCTATGTGTTTATTTGTGTCTGAGCAGCTGCAGGACTGGACAGGACACAGGAAAACGTCCAGCTACAACTATCAGCAGCAGTTCCGCCTCAAGGGACAAAGCCTGAGGGGGTTCTGTTACCCCAGGCACTGACTCTTTCAAAGCTGCTATGAGAAACTTATCTAAATCTAAAGAACTCAGGATTCTATGGTTGAGGTGGAATTCTGCTCCCTCAGCGAGGCTGAATAGCAAGTGATCAAACTTCTCCCTTTGCTGGCATCTTCCAAAAAACCCAGCCTCCTTCTCACAGCCCCCACCTAAAAAACCCTTGCTACCTGTGGTTCCTCCTTACCACTTCCTGTCAGCTACTTGCTGACTCCGCCTCGTGCTCACAGGTTAATTTTGTCTAATCAAACACCTCTTTGAATTGTTAACAAAAGCGGTAGGAAAAAATGCAACATATTTAATAATATTCCGAACAACACTGGTGCATCAGCAGGCAGAACCCCCTGGGGGTTGGAGGCCAGCCAGCCTTGCCTAGTCAGTGTGTTCCTGTCTGGTAGAAACCCTAGCAAAAACAAAAGGTAGATCTGAGAAATGAAACTAAAGAATGTCCTCTGTATGCAGATCTACATATATGTGTACACCACAACACAGATCCAGAGAGATGGAGAGAGAGAAAGAGAGAGAGAGAGAGAAAGAAAGAAGGAGGGAGAGAGAGAGAGAGAGAGAGAGAGAGAGAGAGAGAGAGAGAGAGAGAGAGAGAGAAGGGAAGGAGAGGAAGAGAGGGGAGCAGTTATATAATCTAAGTTATATTGGAATTGGAATATGATATAAGAAATAAGGATTGAAGGATTTGGTAGGAAAATATTCAAATCATTCAATTGCATTGACTGCAGAAGAAAGGGAAGAGAGCCAAGAATGGAATTAAAGCTTCTAGGATATAAATTGGAACTCATGTACCACCCAGACTTCAAGCATGAATTTTCATGAGTTCCTGGGTTAATATGCTAACCACAGACTCCAGACTTCACATCTTCATCCTCACCAACTGCCAAATAGGAATTGCACAGAAGCTGAGGCCCAGGACACCATCTATGATCAAAGATTTTCAAAGAAAAACACTCTTGAGTATATTCTCCTTAGACTAAACCTTCAAAATTCCCCCGACACTCAGCAACTACACTGTACACACAAACTTGGAGGTTCTGTCTATGATAAGAATAAGTCATCTTTGAACATATTGGTCAAAGACAACATTTAACTTGCCCAAGAGTCCAGAGAAAAATAAGTGTTCTTAACATTTGAGGCAAAGATATAAAAATGGTGTCTTCTTTTTGGAGATATATTAAAAGAGTTTAAATCAACCTTAGTGAAATATATTTTCTTAAGAAATAGCATATCACTGCTAGTCTAAGTCTAAGAAAAATCTACTTAATGATGTAACTGGTGTAGATGTTCTATCTTTTTATACTCTATTATCACTTAAAACCATTATTTGTACATTCTAATTAAAGGGCCAAAGAGAGAATTTGTGGAAATACAGTTATCAAACTGTGAATTTTCCATAGTTATTTAAGAAAACTAACATTCTGGTGCATATTGGTATAAATTTTCAATATCACTTCACACAAGATTTTTTAAAATAATGCCTTAAGTACAACATGTTATAATTTATGTAAAGCAACATTTTAAATGTTTAACTTAAACTTACAGACATAATTCCATCTAGTGTACTGAGGGAGTAGTCTCACCTCTTAAAAGTTAATTCTATGTGTATATTACAAAACTCTCCATTTAAAACTTATGCAAATGTCTTTTTTGATTAATTGCAAAGCTTGAATTCACAGGTCAATGTTCTACAGGAGGAGCAGATTACTTTTAAACATTGTTAATTCACTATTGATCACTGTTAAACTTTTTGGCAAAGAAGTGGAACAACTCCTTTGGAATAAATTATGAATAGTTGTGTCTACCATGGATGTTAAGCAACCCTCATTTTACGACTGTTGGTTTTGAATTACTTGTATTTAGTTATTCCTACTCCCACCACACCTGTATTGCTGAAATTTTAATATAATTTGCATATTACTAATATTGTGAATATCAACGTTCAGTGGTATTAGTATGAATGTGTTTCAAAAATTATGTTAAATGTGTGTGCTTGAGTGTGCACATATGTGCCACATGTATGCAAGAGCCCTTGGAGATAGGTTAGAAGAGGAAAAAGGCTCTCTTGGAATTGGAGTAGCAAGTGACTGTGAGCCACACTGTGGAGGCTGGGACCAAGGCCCCTGTCTTCCTCAAGAGCAGTGAGTGCTTACAAAGACTGAGTTACCTCTCCAGCCAGAACTGGCTTGTTTTGACCCTTTCTTTTCACTGTGTACCTTTGCAGTGTCTACATAGAGAAAGGGAGTTTGCACAAGAATGGGAATAACTGAGGGTTCTGGCTACCAACTTTTTACTGTGTTCTGTTTCTGACTCCAAATGGGACCAATCTATTGCTACAATTCACAGGAAAAACAAAGATTACCAAACAGAACGCCCTCCTTAAGAATGGAAGTATTCATGATGATGAGGCCACTTCCTAGAATGGGAGCAGAATCTTAAATCTAGCTTGTCTCCTTAAGCAGTAAGGATGCTTTCAGAACATTTTGCAGAACAAGATCTGAGAAAATAATCATCAACCAGAACACACATTGACAGAGGCTGCTAATTAGGCACACTTCTTGTCTCCTGGCCTGATTCTTCTTCTCTATCTAAATCTATAGCAGATATCAGTAGTCTAAAAATGAACCTAGGATCATTGTTCATTTATCTGATCCTCTTACCAAAGGGAGCCTTGATTTCAATCTCCTTTCTCTGCATTTCATCATTTCTCTGTCTTCAAGTTGTATACCAGACACTGTTACTGTGATTGTGCACAGTCCTTTATGACTCCAGAATTGGGAATTTTCCATATTAAGGGATTTTTTTCTTCTTAATCTGCCCCAAACTCTGAGCAATCTGAATAAGAAACTGTAAAAGTATTTATGCATGAAAATTATTAATATATGTTTAATATAGAAAGTTGTGGGCCTGGTGGCAGTGGCACATGCCTTTAGTCCCAGCACTCAAGAGGCAGAGGCAGGCAGATCTCTGTGAGTTTGAGGCCAACCTGGTTTACAGAGTGAGGTCCAGGACAGGCACCAAAACTACACAGAGAAACCCTGTCTCAAAAAAATCCCCCCCCCCAAAAAAAAGAAAAAGAAAAAGAAAGTTGTTGTGTGTGGCTAATCCAACCTTACCTCCCAAACTTAAAGCAATGATTTATTTTCATTTATTAAGGATATAATTACAAGGTAGCCTAAGACTTACTTGCCTCATCCAAAAATAACAATCACTAATGTAATGTAATATCTAATGGTTTCAACCCAAATATCACTGTGAAATTTATTTCTAATTATTCTTTATTAAAAATACTGATAATAGCCGGGCAGTGGTGGCGCATGTCTTTAATCCCAGCACTCGGGAGGCAGAGCCAGGTGGATCTCTGTGAGTTCGAGGCCAGCCTGGGCTACCAAGTGAGTTCCAGGAAAGGCGCAAAGTTACACAGAGAAACCCTGTCTTGAAAAACCAAAAAAAAAAAACAAAAAACAAAAAACAAAACTGAGAATATATAAATTCAAAGAATGTTAATATTAATTTTAAAATGCTACAGAGATTTGTCTTTATAAATTAACTCATCACATACAATAACTTAAAATTGAAATGTAAAGAAATAAAAATGTGGTAAACCACTATAACCTATTAAAAGGTTTTTTTAAATTTCATTTACTGTTGTGGTTCCCTCAAAAATACTAACATGAAGTTACATCTGCTGTTGCTTTAATAGTTATTGGTATTTTCACTGTCTTCTTCCATGTTTTGCTTCAAACAATTATCATAATAATAATCTCTCCATTGTCATTAATTTGTATGTTTCTTGACCCTCACTGCTATCCATCCTCTCCTTTCTCTCTCCAAGGCTATGTTCTTGGTCAGAACCCAATTGTGTGTAATCTGTAGCCTTCTTACTTGTTCTCCAGGCATCTTACAACTTACTCCTAGTACAGAATTTATCATATTATATAAGTAACTTTCTTCTATATTATTAAATTATTTCTGACTTGCAGATATCACATTTTACTTATAAACCTATTTCCAGTAATTATGAATATCTTGTCTATTGAAAATTATTGGCTCAAACAGCATTATACTATCTACTGAGGTCATAAGAAGAACATAAAAATTTCCAGATCAACCAATCAAAATTCTGTTAATTTTAAACAAGATTAATTGAATAGAATATGGATTTTGTAGATTTACCTGAATGCATCTTTAGAAAGATTCAGCAGAATTAAATGAGTTTGAAAAAAAGCTCTGACTGCATGTATAGCTACTGAGCAGCAAAACAAAGGATTTAAGTAAGAATGCATCTAGATTTTGCCAGTTAGATGTTAACATAAAATAGATAAAGAAGATAAATGAGTAGGAGGTAAGAAGGAGGGAAAATGTGCTTTTGTGGCTTACTTGTTTGAGCTCATGTGGCTTAAGCATTTCTGTATGAAGTGATCATAGTTTGAAAGTCATCAAACGTGATTTAGCTGCATATTGTCATAAGATGGATGCAGAAGCTTTCAAGACAACTTCATCTTCTCAAATAAGATGGTTGTGTACATATAACTATGTGACCTTTCAATCTCTTCTCAGCCATTATCGCTCTCCCAATTGATGCTAAAATGTAATCACTGTGAAGATATCTGTATTTATGGATGTATAGAAGTATGAAAGCAATTAATTTATTTGGATGGGGAGTCTGTTATAGAATTCTGAGACTCACATCAACTACATATCAACCATGGTAATTTATTAATACAATATGGATGCACATACCAAAGTTCTCAAAATTGAAAACCCCCTATGAAACAACACATATATGTCTCCATACATGGGGCAATTTTATGGATACTGCTTTAAAATTTCCATGGCTTTTATATAATAGTACCCAAATACTCAGTGTATTTGTTCCCTAAACTGAACAGGGACAGTAGCATGTATACTAAGTCTCATGTTCAAAACATTGAGGTCAATCATAGACCTAAATGGAAGACCTAAAACCCTAAAAATTCTAGGCAAAGCCACTTTTTTAAAAACTTTCTGGATTTGGGAAATACCTCCTAACACACAGAAATCACAAAATAGAATAATAAATAAATTTAAACAAAATAAAAGAGAGGAAAAATAGAGGGAGAGTTATGGAGTAGGGATAAATAACACAAGAGATGTTTGAAGAAAAGACACTGGAAAACATAATTTTATGTTAACTGAAACACACATATATGATATATACAAAAGTTGTATTTAGATAGACAGAGAGTTACATAGATAGACAGACAGATAAATAGGGATCAAATGGAATTAATGCTGCTTTGAAATAATGCTTCATGCAAGAGACCTCAACTAATTAATTAAAACCACAGTGCTGGGAATAAGAAACTTCTTTTCTAGTTTTTAGTCAGAGGATTCCAGGAAATTCACAAGGCAATACAGGCCATGGCCATTGCCCTTGGTCCCTTTCCAAAATTTGAAGGTAAAACCCTGATGCTGACAACACGCTTAGAACGTTGTACTTGGGTAAACTGAGCAGACACTGACCTGGAAGCTTCATCACTGAGTGCAAGCTCTCAAAGTATCTGAAGATGCTACACAAGACAATAAAAAAAGCAATAGTTCTTATGCATCTTTAAGGCCTGTGAACCCAACCGTGATGAACTGGACAAGATGCTACCAGTGGTACTAAAGTGGCACTCACAACTTGGGGGTGAACAACAACTGCCTAAATGGATCTAAGGCTAACTCAGTGGGTGAGTGCTATTTCCTGGTGAGGAAGACTCTATAAGAGATTCTACTAACGCCACTGTCTTAAACCAGTGTAATTTCTGACCACATTCTAAATATGTATCCTTATATCCACAGACAAGTCTAGTTCTCAACCACTCATTAATGAAGCTTCCTTCTGCAGAAGATGGGAACTATTACAGAAATCAAGAGGCCAAACTGTGGAGAATAATGGCTCTGGGTTATTTAACCCCTATTGGTACATCAATAACCAATGTTTACTCCTAAGGGTCAGGGAAGAGTGGAGCAGATGGCAAAAAGTTAAAGGACTAGAGCATTTGCTGCAAGATAGTATCTTCTATATATGACAATAAAGCTTCATCCTTGAAATCTCAACTGTTTTGTTGCCTAAACAAGACCTACTTAATAACAAAAATCAACAAATCAGCCAGCAGAGATGGGGGGATTCTCATAAGCCCCCATCCTTGGATGAAAAGCTACAGAAAAGTAATAGTTATTATTTAAGAGAAGTAGAATCTGTCTTCTCCAGGAATGATGGATATGATATGTTATATAATCTCAAGTGTTTGGTGAGTAATTTTTCATGTGTGTGTATATGTTCAAGAATAGTTATTAAAGAAGAAAAGTTCATGAATTTAAGAGGAATTGGGGAGATATGGAAAGAGTTAGAGGTGGAGAGAGAGAGAGAGAGAGAGAAAGAGAGTGAGAGAGAGAAAGTGAAATGACATAAATAAAAGACCCATGTATGAAATTCTCAAAACAAACTTTAAAATTGTGTTTAAAAACATAAGCTATACTTCCCTAACTCAAAAAGAAGATAAATGACTCAGTACTAAGTAAATAAAGATGTGAACAAATACTCTACTAAAGTAGACAAATGGATTGTTAATAAGCTTGTGGAAATGCACTCAACATAATTAGTCATAATTAAGTACAAATTAAAGTTACAGCTTAATGCCATAATCCATCTATTAGAGTGCTTAAATTGAGAAGTATGGTTATATCCATCAATGTACATTCCCATATATAAAACCATGGTATAATGATTTATAACAGCAGTTCATTAAGCAGTTTAACAAACAACCACCCTATGACCTAATGAGGCATCTTGTTTTTCAGTAAATTTTTATTCTTAATTATGTGTGTGTGTGTGTGTGTGTAGTAAATTTTTATTCTTAATTATTTGTGTGTGTGTGTGTGTGTGTGTGTGTGTGTGTGTGTGTGTGTAGTTGAAATTTTTCTGTGTCCACCCAGCTCCTGCAGCTACTCAGACTCAAGTAAACACACAGAGACTTTAGACAGAGATTGCTAATAAACTGAATGGCTGTGGAAGGCTTCTAGCTATCTAGTTCTTATATCTTAAATTAACCTATTTCTATTAATCTATAAGTTGCCATGTGGCTTGTGGCTTACAGGTACTTTACATCTTGCTTCTCATGGTGGTGGTGACTGGCAGCGTCTCCTGACTAAGGCTTCCATTTCCCAGAATTCTCTTCTCTGCTTGTCCTGCCTATACTTCCTGCCTGGCTATTAGCCAATCAGTGTTTTATTTATCAATCAATCAGAGCAACACATTCACAGCAAATAGAAAGACATCCCCAGTGTGTGTGTGTGTGTGTGTGTGTGTGTGTGTGTGTGTGTGTGGACACATACAGCATACATTGTATATCTAACGTCAGAGAACAACTTGGAGGAACTAGTTATCTCCTTCTGTTCTGTGACTCCTTCTGCTGTGTAGGTCCTCCTACTGTGTGGATCCTCCTGCTGTGTGGGTCCTCCTTCTGCTGTGTGATTCCTCCTTCTGTGCGGGTCCTCCTGCTGTGTGATTCCTCCTGCTGTGTAGATTCTTCTTCTGCTGTGTGAGTCCTCCTTCTGCTGTGTAGGTCCTCCTGCTGTGTGGATCCTCCTGCTGTGTGGGTCCTCCTTCTGCTGTGTGTGTTCTTCTGCTGTGTGGGTCCTCCCTCATCTGTGTGGGTGCTCCTTCTGCTGTGTGGGTCCTCCTCCTGCTGTGTGGGTCCTCCTTCTGCCGTGTGGATCCTGGGGATTAAACTCAAGTCTTCAGGCTTGGTGGTATTCTCCTTTAGTTCCAGGGCCATCTTGCCTGCCCATTAACTTTTCTTCTTCATATTTACCCTAAATTAATTGCATTTAAACAAATAGTGCACTCCGTCTTTTAGAATTTATAATCATTGTTCCACATGTAAATCATATTGAATGTATTAAATTACAACTGGCTTCAAAACTCTGGCATATCTACATAATGGAATCTATTAATCAACAATACAGGAAAACAACTTATTCAGGAAAAAATATAGACAAATCTCAAGATCACTTGCTCTGTTGAGGAAGCAGGAGAGAAAGATATGCATTGCACAAGTTTGTTCATATGAAAATCAAAAGTTACAACTATCATGACAAAAGGCAGATTAGAGATGTTGAATGGACTCTGGTTATAGGGTTATGCTAATGTAATGCCTTGGGGTCATATGCTAAAACATTTCATTCTACCAGGAACAGGAACTCACACCTGCACCCCTAGGACTTGGGAAGCTGAGAAAAGATGTTTCCAGGTTAGAGGCCAGCTTAGATTATATAGTAAAATCTGTCACAGGGTTTGGTGAGATAGCTCCGTAAGGAAGATGTTTGTCACCAAAAAGTGTGTCATTCATTGGTAGGTCAATAAAGAAAGGTGAGGGATAGCAAGAGATGAATTTTATAGCCACAAGCCTTTTCAAAATTGCTATTAATCCTTTTATAAGAGGGGAATCTGCATGACCAAGGGATGTCCCATTTAGTCCTGTTTCCCAACACCATTACATTGAGGATTGAGTCTACAATGAAGAATTTTCGGATGTTCTAAGAACCCATGACCTTGTCAGGTAAAAAATATGTTCATCCCACCCACTAAGGTCAGAAATGTTAACTTGTTCTCCTCAAGTGTAGAGTCCAGAACTCACTGACATGGAATACAGATGAGTGTTACGATATGATTCATCCTAAGACAAATTGAAGCTAATTGAAGCTTTTATGTTCTACTTCCAAGTATAATCACAGGGTAGTCACAGATGGAAATGCCCACTCTAAAATGAAAAATGTATCTTCTTTTTTTCTTCCCTTCTTTCTTCCTTCCTTCCTTCCTTCATCCCTTCCTCCCTTTAATCCTTCCTTCCTTTCTTCCTTCCTTCCTTCCTTTGTTCTTTTTCCTTTCTCTAGTTTTCTTTGACAGTTTCACAATATAGTCAGGTCAGTCTTGAGCTGATGATCTTCCTGCCTATGCCTAGAATTCCTGGGTTCCAGGTGTAATCACAAACCATGCCTTTCTCGGGTTATCTTTTGGCATCAAAAGCTTAAGCCAGAAAAATATCGGAGCATGGAGAAGAGAGGTCGGCATGAAGTCCTTCCACTATCTAAGGAACGATTGGCAATTTATAGGTGCTGCGAGAGGGAGAGTCATCATGCACAAAGCCATGGGTTTAATGCTCAGTACTGTGGAAAACTGGATATCATGGTTCATGACTATAATTGCAGCATTTGGGAGGCAGATGTAGGAAGATCTCAAATTCAAGTTCACCTTCGGCTCCATAGTGAGTCCCAAGCCAGAATATTTTCAACTTAGATGAACAAGACAAATTCCTTTGAAATAGGCTTAAATACATTTTTAATGTCAGGCTATAACAATTACGATACGTTTTACAACGTTTTAATATCATTCTAAAAAAAGACTGTGGTTGAAATGATATATAAATATTACCAAAGTATCAAAAGCAGATGTTTAAAAATTTGAAAAAAAAAAAAACTCTGTAACAGAATGACAAGTTAGAATGAAGAAGTCAACTTTCACTATCTCAAAATATTAAGGAAAAGTACTTCATAATAGGTACCTATTCAAATTTCTGAACAATTAGCAACCTCACTATCAAAATTATGCAATGATTCACAGAAAATGAGTAGCAGAATAAAACTGAGTACTTTCCTTGCCCTCTAATATTGTGACTAGATTTTAAAAATGTGTTAAAGATAAAAAGGAAAACAAAACAAATATGAACATTGTAGGAGACACCACTGACTTTGTGGAGAGTGCAAGGAATTACAGAAATGTGATTAGAAAATAGTAGTCATACTTGGCAAAAAAAAAAAAAAAAAGAAAAGAAAAAGAAAAATCTGTTTAAAGATCAACAAGAAAAGATGGGTGGCAGTGGTGCAAGCCTTTGATCCCAGCACTCAGGAGACACAGGCAGGTGTTTCTCTGTGAGTTCGAGGCCAGCCTGGGCCCCAAAGTGAGTTCCAGGAAAGGCTCCAAAGCTATACAGAGAAACCCTGTCTTGAAAAACAAAACAAGACAAAACAAACAAACAAAAAACCCGAAGATCAGAAAGAAATGAGCAATTGCATTACTAGGAAGAATACAGAAAATACAATTTTATTGCAATAAATAAGGCATCAGGAAATAGTAATATCACTGTATCACAGGAAATGCCATTACTTTCTAATTGATAGTTAAACATAGTTCATTTCAATTGAAATCCTACCATAGTTTTAATGACAGTTGACAAGGTCTTTCTTCTAAGTACAGAAAATAAGGAAAGATGTGGAACATTATTTTGACTTTCAAAATTGATTTCAAAGCTATGAAAATCTAAGCTGTAAACCATCAGATGGAACTAGTAAACAGTTCTCACTGTTAAGGGCATGTGCATGAGAGATTTAACTTTGTGTATCATTAGGGAAATTGAGCCAGACAAATTTTGGTATATATTTATTGTTTGTTTATTTGTTTGTTTATCATGAAGCCATACGGTGGTAAGATTACTTGGCTTTGTGTGTATAAGAAAATAATTCAGGACAGATTAATCCTTTCTATGACAAATGGCATGTTGTTAGTGAGGCCATAGAAGGACACATAGAAAAGGCACAAAAAGCTTAATATACAGTCCTTGGAGCAGGTGACACAGCGTACCATGCAACACTGCATGGGACAGCACTGTAGTTCTGTTAGGAGCTAGAAGATGGGAGCATGGCGGCAGCCTAGATCACAGCATTTATCTTGGGTTGTAAGTTAAGGCAAGGCAGGTGTTGGGAAACAATTTGGTGAGTCTGAATCGTTTGGTCAGGCACAGAGGCACAACTGCTGTTCTTAGTTTGGGTACCTGGTCCTCGGTAATTAAGACTGAAGGAGTGCCTGCTGTTGTTAATTGACCAGAGGAAGGAAGGATCCTGCACAATCAAAAGAATGATCCCATTGGAACAATTCGCTCTCTCTACTAAATTATCAATGACTCTGACAGGTTCGCCCTCCCCACAAGTCCTCTGTTCCTTTGAGAAAATATCCACTGATCACAGACATACACTGTCACCCACCAAATACAGGAGCAACAATATCCACATGTCTGATACAACTTGAAAATATACGTTATAAAAGCCTGTGACTTTTACAATATCTTACAAAAGAAGTTATGGGTTTCTTTCCTTAAGAAAAACCTGAACAGCAAAATAACTTTATGAAATTCATTCTAAGTCAATTTAGTTTTTGTTAGGAAATGGATTGCCTTCTACGTGAAATTAGAATTTTGAAAAGATTATACAATTCTTTTTTAGTTGACCCCGAGGAAGTATCTAATCCACTGAAGAAAAGAAGAACATGGAAAAGTTTAAAATACAGATAAGTGTTTACTATGTCAAAAAGAATTTGGATGTCTTCAAAAGGTAATAAGAATACACCATGAACTTAACTGCACATATGGAAATAAAATGAATGTGACAGTTATAATGACCAAGAACATATAGTGCTTGTGTGAAGACAGATAAATAACAAAAGACACCAGAACAAAACAGATATAATAATAAATTCACAATTATAAAGATAAATAATTTTATAGAATCACCAGGGAAATGGAGTAGATAAATCTTAGCCCTTTTAGCTATTTCTGTTCAGAAATTTGGTGATTCACATAGAGTAACAAAATTCTAAACTTTGTATCATGTACAAAATAAATATTCATAATAGATCATTTAAGCACATAATAGACCCAATGTTGTCAAATGCATGGAAAACTTAAGATAAATTCCATATAAGCTGGTTTAGACACAGATATCTTAGATTCAATATGAAAAGGACAATTCATACAAGCATATCTTTTTTTTTATACCAGTTTTTGTTATGCTTTTTTTTAACTGTAACAAGCAATTGACTGGATATTGAGACAGTCCGGGACTGGATTGTTTTTTATTTACACACCATCCTCTTTCCCAACACATTATCTAATTTGTCCAGTGTGTATGCTATTGATAAGCATAAGAAATACTTAAAAATAGAGAGATAAACTCTATTTAAAAACATCTAGAATTACATTATGTTTGCCTGTGGGAAGCAGAAACTGGGGAAAGAATGATTAAACAGCACCAGTATGTACCACAGATGATGCTCTATATGGAGAATCACAGGATGTTTAAATTAGGTAGAAATCTTGGTCTTTTGATCATTTGAAAACAAATAGCAATGATGTATTGCTCATTAACATTGAGACACGTGTCCAGCTCATAGGCTATGCTTCTTCATTTGCATTGTTTAGCATCTTTTTATGCACTGTTTTTCTAGAAAGTCTTCCTCTGCAAAAACCAGCCCATTTATCAACTAGACTGATGGCTTTACAATGTTCAAGTGTATTCTCAAGTGACTGGGACTCTGCTGTGTTAAACCAGCTATAATGACCTATGTTTCCAAGACCCATAAGACATATTAGAATATTTCACACTGATAACTGAATATGGACCTCAAACAGGTGGCATTTTGTAAAGGAAAGAGGAAAATTACACAGGTAAAAATCCTTTATCTTCTGAAAAAGAATTCTGATAAAGAATCCTGAGAGCTATAATATTTGGATTATGTCCTATGGCAAAATCCAAAAGAGTCTTAACACACTTTTTGCACTAATCTTTAAAGCTAATATTTATTATACTTAATGTGCATTTCATAAATTTTGCTACAATGATAGTAATGCATATGAATACTCTGCTCACATATAAGACATTAAACAATACACAATGTGCTATCTTTTTTTTTTTTTTTTTTTTTTTTTTTTTTTGGTTTTTTGAGACAGGGTTTCTCTGTGTAGCTTTGCGCCTTTCCTGGGACTCGCTTGGTAGCCCAGGCTGGCCTCGAACTCACAGAGATCCTCCTGGCTCTGCCTCCCGAGTCCTGGGATTAAAGGCGTGCGCCACCACTGCCCGGCATGTGCTATCTTAATAAAGGTGGAAATTCACAATTCTGAAATAAATATTATCCAAATTGTCTCATAGAGGGAATGGTGAGCCCACATATACTTTTCTTACTTAGTATGTATTCTAAGATGGTTCTGGTTAGATAGAGAGATATGGTGGTCCATGTTGATGGTCCATTTGATTGAACTAGACACTGGTAATGGACATTTCTGGACATGAATATGGAGACATTCCCTGCAAGCACTGAATTAGGAGAGTGGACCCATCCTGATGTGAGTGGCACAATCCAACACACTAGATGCCTCTGTCAAGCAAAGGAGAAGAAGAATGACTATATATCCTGGGACTTCTCAGTCTCCTGGCTGTCCTATTGCCCTTAGCACTGGACCACACCTGTCATGGAGCAACACTTCCAGAACTGGTAAGCAAATCAATTGCTTGTCTTTTAAATTATGTGTTTGGGGGCAGGGTGTTTGGGTTACTGCAAAAATGTTTACCAAGAAACGTTAATCACTGATGGCCAAATTTTTAAGAATTAATTATAATTAGGTGAAGGGAGGATTTATTCATAAAACCCAGAAAGGCCGGCATTTTATAGCTATTCTCTGTAAGTAAGAAGGCCACCAAGTACTTACTATAAGAGAAAAAAAAAAAACAGAAACACTAATTTCTTGGCAAAATTCAGTGTTGTTTTAGGAATTTGTGTCTTATCAACCCTGTATAACTACCTGAATTGTTTTCCAGGATAAATGTTCAAAATTTTTTTCTGCAGTGGTAATGGGTGAAAATACTAGACCACAAAACAGAGAATGTGATTCTAGAAGAAGTTTGGGATCTTCCGTTGTGTACAAAAAATTCTCTTTGCACAGAACAGACTGACCCACTGAGTACAAAGCCTTCCTCTCAAGTGAGTGTTCTCTGAATTTCTTACATTTTCAGGTCATTTCAATTCACTCTGGGGCCCGTTAGTGCCAGAGTTCAGCAGGTGACCCTGATGAGTTTGAGCAGCAGGCATTCGGGATAAAGAGTCCCTGACATGCAAACCAAGGCTGTGCACACACCCAGCTGCCTGTCAAATCACATACCCGTGGAACACATTAGGCCAGTGAGCAATGTCAGGTGCAGAGGGAGTGAGGCTTCAAATATGTGATCACCGAGTCTGGAGAACTAGACTTTATAAGTGTAAACAAAAGGAATTTTAAATACTCTGCTGTTGTGGGTTTCCAAATAAAGCATCTGTTATCAAGCTAATTTTGAGTTTTGCGGAACAGATGTGCACATAATACTGAGTTTTTCTACAATGTGTAGCAGTGTCCAAGTTCCTCTGGTGGCTTTGGCCCCATCTTACATCACTCTGGGATCTGTGTCAAAAAAAAAAGAGTGAAGATTAGGACATTAGTGTTAACTCCAGACTTGAACCCCGTTTCCCCCCTGTAATTTCCCATATTTGTTCTGGTTTCAAATCTTAGGTGCTACATTGCATCGAGTCATCCTGCCTGCTTATTTCTTCTGCTCTGTGACAGTTTGGAAACCTTTTCACAATTTGTACAACTCTGACAATTTAGACAAGTACTGTCCAGGGAATTTATAGAATATCCCTAAAACTGTATGGGCAGTTTGGAAAAGGAACTAAAGAGGTTCATTACATCTTACCAGGAGGAGTATTTGATACCTACTGATAGATTTACCTTCTCTTGTCACTTAAAAGAATTGGTGTCATGCCTCTCAATTGTTTCTCATTGCCACAATTTATTCCTGAGAAATGAAACATTAAATTCACTTTGGTTTCAAAAGAAAGAGAGTGTGGTTTAAACACCGAGGGACTTCTGGGAAGCAAAGGAGTTTCTGCTCAACCCAGAAAAGCTTTTGCATATATTATTTGTCTGTTGTCACTTATTTGTATTTGTAATATTTATTATTTTAAATTTTATTTGTGTGTGTGTGTGTGTGTGTGTGTGTGTGTGTGTGTGTGTGTACACACATGCGCACTGTAGCCAACAGAGGCTTGAAAAAGCCATTGAGTCTCCTGAACCTGGAGTTACAGATGGTGGTAAGGTTCCCAACATAGGTGCTGGGAGCTGACCTTGGGTCTTTTGTAAAAGTAGTATGAACTTAACTGCTGGGCCATCTCTCCAAGCATCATATTTGTATTTATATAATGATATATCAACATAAGCATGGCTCTATTTTATGCAATTTATTACCACCAATATTATGTTGTCTTGGTTAATAGTGCTTGAATTTCCAGCTTTGACTACGGGAAGTTCTTTTTGTTTGGCCTCTGTGCCTTTGACTGCCTTTCTGTTTCTGTCTGTATGTCTGTATCTGTCTGTCTCTGTGTCTCTATCTCTCTCTCTTCATTTCTGTATTCTTGTTACATACATCATCTATCCTTCTTCCTTTTGATTAGATAATTGTACTTAGAAACTAAGATGTTGGCACCAGGAACACAATTTATCCCAAGGTTACATTACTTCCAGGCCTTTTAAAAGCAGCTAGAACTAAGCAAAGAACATTCTAATTCACATATATTCACACATCTATAATTGTATCTGTCACTGTCTTGCTAATGGTTTCTGTAACATCCTCCTGTATGTGTTAACTGATGACTCCAACTTTAATGTAACATTATGGAGTTACTTTTCCCTTCTTGTTAATCTGTTACTTTTATCTCTGACTCCAAACACCCATCATTCATTCATTAAACTTCCCTATGCCAATATATGTAAAGTCAATTCAGAACTTTATTTTCCACATCTTACTTTTATTTTTACTGTTTGAGGATTTCATACAGATGTGTATTGTGTCGCAATCAAATCCACCCCCATTCCTTCTCCTTCAGTCCCTCCCTGTTAGCTTTACTGCTATTTCCTCTCAATCTCATATTTTTTTTTAATTTTTTTAACCTATATAAACCACTTAGAACTACTAGTAAGTGTATTAGGCCTTCTAGTCATTTTCCCAGAGCCCTCTATTGCTAATAGCTTATCTGATAGAATTGGGCTTTTATGCCCACCTACTCTTTACATTCTAGATTTCTTTTTTTTTAATGGATTGATGTTTTGTGCATGCTGTGACAACTATTGTGAGTTCACATACGCAACTTCTACATTATGTCCAGAAAATACTGTCTTACAGTAGTAGTCCACTACCTCTGGCTGTTACAATCTTTCTTCATCTCTTCTATGACTGTCTCTGAAACACAGGAGGAATGAGTGTGATATGGATTCCTCATTGAGTGTTGGAAATTCCCATCTCTTTCTCTCTGTATTTTAATCAGTTGCTTCTCTATTTATTACCACCTGCAAAAGAAAATCACCTAAATTGCCTATTGTGTATGATTGTATGATCGTGATAAACATAAGAGTTGCTTAGGAAAATAGATAAACTATATTTTTAAAAATAAGTTGAGTGATGCGCATGTGCTCATCTGTGGTTATAGTAATTGATTATTAGGGATAATGTTACTAAATAGTAGTATTGAATTTTCCCTTAAAGACTGTGACCTGTTTAGCCTCATATTCTTGCCCTGATAGTGGTGCCAGGTATGGGTTTCCTCCTGTAGAATAGGACTAAAATTCGTTCAGAAAGTTTGGTTTGTTATCCCCATAATAATCATCCTACTATTTTATCACACATATTCTGCACACAGGTACACACACACACACACACACACACACACACACACACACACACACACCAAACACAAGCACACACATACAGAGCTAAAAATCTTTTTCCTCATACAGTTAATACTGCCTGAATTTTACCCATCTGCTGGCCCGGGGAGCTGACTATGTTTCTAGTACCCAGCATGTTTTTCATTTTGTTGAGTATGCTTTAAATCCAATTTGACACCTGTCAAGAACTGTCAAGACATGAGTGCTAGTATGGTACCTGTAGGGGAAGAAAGTCACACTGGTAATGGTTGTGGTTCATCAATTTGTGTGATGATGACATTTGGAGACAGGCCTTTGAGAGGTGCTTAAGATTAAATGGCCCATAATGGTGATACTAATGGGAGAGCAAGATTGTGGTACTCATGGGGGGACATGATGGTGATATGCAATGTACAGACATGATTGTGGTACTCACAATGAGGAACATGATTGGGGTATTCAAGAGGGATATGATTATAATACTCAATAGGGAGACACAATTGTAATACTCAAGAGGACATGATTGTGACACTCATGGGTGATATGACTGTGTTACTCACAGTGGGATTAGTGATCCTAAGAGGACCCCACAGAAATATTCCTTCACTTTAGGGACAGGAGAGAACTTGAGTTCACTTGTTCATACAGGACAATCACAGATGTGTGCCTGCCAAGCAAAGGCTTTATCAGCTTCCAGCACTTGGTCATAAGTATTCCAACCTCCAGAACTGTGAAAAAGAAGTTTCTGTTTTTTTCCCCAAACTTTTAAATGTCTTTAAAATATAATTAAATAATTTCTCCCTTCCATTTCATCCCTTTAAACCCACCCATGCCCCTCCCTTCAACACCTCTTATATCCCTCCTTCATTCACACTCAAATCCATGATCTTTTTTGTTTTATTATTACTGTTACATGTGTACATATACATATATGTACATCAATATACAAATACAACCCGATGAGTCTCTTTACTATTGCTGGTATGTATACCAACTTGGGACTGACCACTTGCTATTGAATAAACAATTGCAGATCTCATTCCTGGGAAAGACTATATCTCTCTTAGCACTCTTTAGTTGCCTATATGTTTAGGTGGGGCTAGAAGATCACACATTTCCACAAATGCATGTCTACTGGTCTTGTCACTATTTGGATCTTGTTCAGGCAGCCGTACTGTTGAGACATCATGGATATAGCTATTCTACAATTCTAAGAGACATGATCTCACAGCTGACTTCCTGGCCTCTGGCTCTTACAATCTTCCTGTGTCCTTTTCCACTCTAGTCCCTGAGCCTTAGGGGCAACTGTTGTATAAGATGGGGTTGGCTATCTCATAGTCCTTTGATTCCAGCATTTTAACTTGTTGTGGCTTTCTGTATCTCCATGCCTTGCAAAAAGAAGCTTCTTTGATGAGTGTTGCAAGCTATAACTGTGGATATAAGGATAAGCTTTTGAGTGCATTTAGTATTTATGCTAGTATAGTATAGTGAAAGTAAAGGCTTTCTTCTCATGTCCATGACTTTACTTGTCCCTTGCTTGTTCCTTTACTTTTAAGTACTAGGCATGATTTCTCTCCTGTTGATTAGACCCTAAGTCAACTATACAGCCTTCTTGTAGCATCAAGATATGAGTGACATTTTTGCACCTTTAGGCATATCTTACCCTACTGGTCATGTTATAGTTCATAGGCATCAGCTGGTTAAGACTGTTGAGTGCTTTCCTCTTTCAGCAACTTGCCAAGCACCTTCCAGGGCTGTGAAGCCATACCTCAGGGAGGAGGCATCCAGGTCAAGTCCAGCTCAAGCTGCTGGAGGTCTGGGGCCCTAAGTGTGTTGTGTCATCAGCAACAGAGGATTAACGTCGATCTCTGAGATGCAACCAAGGGATACATCAATTGTACCTATTTGGGGGGGAATCTGTTGGAATCTGATGACAAGAACTGGAAAGGAGGTTTCTCATGCTATGCACTGGGTTTTGATAGACTTTTGTTTTCTGATGGGAGCATTGTCAACCCAGTTAGCATCACTTCATTTAGGGGTGTGTGTGTGTGTGTGTGTGTGTGTGTGTGTGTGTGTGTGTGTGTGTGTGTACATATGCTACTATGAATTACAGGTAGTTTTGGGTAAATATAAAGTAATTTGATTCCCCAAGGTTTTATCAAATATTTCCAGTACTATTTGTCACTCCTCCTTCTCCTCCATTTATTGCCCTCCCTTTTAATTTTCTTCCATCCCCCTTCCTATTACCTCTAACCCACTACTGTTTCTGAGCTACCCAGTGTTTAATGTCTTGCTACTTTGACAGTCTGAGCTAAGAGAGCAGTTAGCAGAAACTGCAGGTCTGAAGGATGTCCAGGGAGATGTATGCTTTCTGCTCCTAAGAGAGAGAATCCGATCTTCATATTTACAGAATGATATGCATGCAAAGAGAGATGCACACGCAGGTGACTGCTGCTTATATAGCTAGAACTATTTTCTTATGAATGTTCTTTGCTTCAGCTTTAGAATTCTCCAGAGGACTTTGAGCTGCTGAGCTGCAGCCCAGTGACTTGCAAGGTCCCATAATCTTTTTATGATTTAAACAACAGGGAAGCACAATCATTTTAAATTGAAATGTTTGAACATATATTTCCTTTAAGCCAAATAAAATTACCACTCAACGGGAATTGAATTAGCTAAAGATGCATACACTCTTGGGGATAATTGTTACTCAGTAATATTTTAAACAGTACTTAAAATGTCCTTATATTACTAATAAAAGTCAGTCAGCCTGAATTAAAAGCCTGCATAAGCTACTAACTACATATGATTAACTTACTTTTAGTAAATATTTTACTAGTTTTTTTTTTTTAATTTTACTGCCTTCATTTCTTAATCTATAAATATAGATCATGATTGTACCTAGGTCGTAAGACTTGAGTGAGGACCAAATGGGTGGTCATATGAACAACATTATGAATAGGGTAAGTGTCCATTAATATATAAAAATTATGAATTTGCTTTCTACATATTAGTCAGCTGCACTGGAAACTGTCAACTCTTCCTATTACTTTTATCTTAATTTTGTTTTGTACATCCTCATCATTACTCTTGCTGGAACTACTATCAGAAGAAAATGTTTTCTTCTTTTTATATTCAATTATATACCTAAAACACTCATCCTCCTAGAAGCTGAGAGTAAGAGATGCATAATTTAAAGTCACCATCCCCTAGTTTCCAACATCACAGGTACATTTCAGGAAACAGAGGAAAGGAGCTAATTCTTCAAGAAAGGCTATCATTTGCTGGCTGCAATTCTGGTAAGTAGGAGATCAGTTTCAAAAATAAGTATTTCCTCTCAAAGAAAATGTTGTAATGACATTTTTTTTTTTTTTTTTTTTTTTTGGTTTTTCGAGACAGGGTTTCTCTGTGTAGCTTTGCGCCTTTCCTGGAACTCGCTTTGGAGACCAGGCTGGCCTCGAACTCACAGAGATCCGCCTGGCTCTGCCTCCCGAGTGCTGGGATTAAAGGCGTGCGCCACCACCGCCCGGCTGTAATGACAATTTATATGGAGTCTTACATAGAGTAGATGTGTGTATACCTCGAGAAATTACTTAGTAGCCTCATATCATGGTATTGAGAGGTCATATGTGGGAAGTGACCAGGTCCAGATTGAGTCCGTAAGGGTAAGATTAGAGACTATGCAAAAGAGATCATTCCTTTCTATGTGATTCAGCATTGGCAACCTGGAAGAGTGCCATGGTGGGATCTTGATCGTGCTGAGACATACATTGTTACTGTTCAAAACAATTAAGCGTTCTGTTACAAACTACGTGAACTAAGATAGAGTTCTTTCTATTTTACATGTCAACAGTAATGCTTACCACAGTTCCAGGACTTTCGCTCCTCATTATTAATAAAGATTGTTACCTAAGCCAGACATGGTAGTACAGCCTTTAGTCCTAACTCAGGAGGCAGCAGCAGGTGGATCTTTCTGAGTTTGTGGCTACCCTGTCCTCCACAGTGAATTCCAGGCTCACTAGGACCGAACAGAGAGTCCCTATCTCAAACAAAGCATAGCAAACCAAAGCAATACAGAAATCAAAACCAAGAACACTCTCTAGAAAATTCAAACACTGGCAGTAGCTCTCAATAGACATCTATGGGAGTATGACTATATTAGCAGTTTAATCCATGCTAACATGTGAATCTTAAATGTGTTTTAAAAAATGGATGCCAAGCCTTGGGACTTGTGCTTACTGAGGCCAGTAAAATCCAAAGGTAGGACCCCGTAGAAAGAAGTTCGGTTAGGTTGTGGACAGCAGACCGTGAAGAAGACATGGAGACTCTGCTCTTTTTTTTTTTTTAATCCTTGCTTCTAGGTCATTGTGAGTTTGTATTCACTGCCATCGTGTTCTGTCTTGTGACAGACCTGCAAAGCCATGGAACCAAACAGCCATAGAAAAACACAGAAAGTTTGAGCAACATAAATGTTTACCTCTTTGTAATAGCAAAACGAACCTAGCGTGAACAATAAGAAAAAAAAAGATGACTCCAGACAGGGAAGAATTGCAGACCTTTACCTCTCCTTTGGCTAAACCAAATCCAGTGCTCCAGCCACATCCCCAGCTCTGCAGCAGAAAACATGCTGCAGCCTCCTGTTCCCTCCCCCCAGCTCCTATCTACAGTGGATCCCACACATCTTCCACTGTCCTTCAACTTGTTACTCTGTCTGGACTCCCAACTACATCAGACACTCCCTGGGAACCCACAGACTACTACGGCCAGGGAAGCAGGTAGGCAACCTGCAGATCTTCATCTCTCCCTCCATTCCTCCAAAGCCAATACCCTAGTCTCAGCCTCAGCTCTGCAGCAGTGTGGGCCTCCTCCCTGCAACAGATCTTCCCTTCCTAACCTCCCTCTGCCACTCATGACTTTGTCCTGCCCACCCAACTCCAGCAGTCATTCCCTGGGAAACCTCAGGCCACTCCAGCCAGGGAACCAGGTAGGCTAATTACAGATAGTCACCCTCCTCTCCTCCTCTGCTTAGTTCCCAGGTCTCATCTAGCTCTGCAGGAAAACACCTGCTCCAGCCTTCCTTCTGGTCCTATACCCATTTCCAGTGGGTTACATGGCTCTTTCCCTCCAAACTTGCCCCTGCTCATTGCTTTTTCCTAGTCTTCAACTCACAGACCACCTCGACCAGGGAAGTGAGTAGGCTAATTGCCAATCTTCACCCCTCCCTCCATTCCTCCAAGTCTCATCCCCAGCTCTGTAATGGACCTTCTGCTGTACCCTCTTCTCACACTCAGTCCCCATTTCCAGGGGGCGCTCACTAAGCAATGGGTGGTGAAATATGCCTTCTTTGTTCTTGAGAAGACCCTTCACTGTCCCCAGCCGGTCCCATTCCTAAATCTCAGGTCTCAATACCCAGAAAACACATTTGACTTGGAACCCAGAGTGCCCACAGCTATGAGGATCAAAGAAGTTTTTCATACAGGCAACACACAGTCACCATACCCTCCTAAGAACAAAACAGGAAACAGAAACGAAGGAACAAAGCACTCACTCAACAAAGACAAGCACAGATATCACCACCTAGAATTACAGTCTTCTAAATCCCAGACACTTAGACTCCAACTTAAAAACATGATCAATAACAGCCAGGACAATATGTCTCCACTAGAGTCAAGCTAGTGCTAGCACTAAATATTCCAATGTAATTGAAACACAAATAAAGACCATAAATAGTATTTATGAATATGGTAGAGGTTCTTACAGAGGAAACAAAAAAAATCTCTTAAGGAAATCAATGAAAACAAAAGAACAGTGGAAGGAAATGAATAAAATCATTATACACCTGAAAGTGGAAAGAGAGTCGAAAAAGAAAGCCCAAACTGAGGGATATCTGGAAATGAATGAAAGGAACTTGAACAGGAACCTCAGAGGCAAGCTTCACCATCACAATAGAAGTGATGGAAGAGAGAATATCAACATTGGAAACAGGATGAAATAAATGACTATATCACTCAAGGAAATGTTGAATCTAAAAAGTTCCTGACACAGAGGATCAAGGAAATCACAAGAAAACCAACAGAATCAGCTAACTTGTTCTCCTAGTGGCTCACAGAGACTGAACCAACAACAGGGAGCCTGCATGGGTCAGACCTAGGTCCTCTGCCTATATGTTATGGTAGTGTGGGACTCCTAACGGTGGTGGTGGGGCTGTCTCCGACTCTTTTGCCTGTTTAGGACTCTTTTCCTCCTACTGGGTTGCCTCATCCAGCCTTAATATGAAGGGAGGTTCCTAGTCTTAATGCAACTTGATATGCCATGTTTGGTTGATATCCCTGGGAGGCCTGTCCTTCTCTGAAGAGAAATTGAGGAGCAGTGGATTTGGAGAAAAGGTTGATGTGGTGAGGAGAGACTAAGAGGAGAGGAGGGAGGGTAAACTGCAGTCAGGATGTAATACATGAGAATAAATACAACAAAAAAGTACTCAAGGTATTTATAATTCTCTTTTTTTTACACACAAACCAATGAAAATGGCAAAGAATAAGTTGGCTTATTTAATGCAAAACATTTGTAGTCTTTAGGTTGATAATGCTTGCTAAATTTATCATTTTAGTTTTCTTAGATAAATTTGTCCATTAAACTACTAATGATTTGACATTTAAAATATTCCAGTTGTCTTTTAGTCATCATAATATAGTACATAATAATAATAATTGATGGGACCCACCTGACCTGTCGAACAGTCCTGAATAGGGGAGTGTGGACTGAGAAAAAAACAGCTAGCACAAAAGAAAAGACAGAGACATAGGATAAGTTTGGAAGGGCTCTTAGTCAATACTGCAGCAGCCCTGAGTTTATTTCTCACAGCCTTTCTATATCCAAAGAAAGGGGGGGGTGCAAAAGACCTCACCCTCTCAAGGACACCATAGTTCAAGAAATAAACAAGTGTAAACACCTCCTTAATTCTCAAAACATCTGATAAGCACCCCTTTGGCCAAACATCCTGTTATTTGACCTTAAAGAGTAAGACATCTGGTAACCATGCCTTTGGCCAAACATCGTGTCATCCAGCCTTAAAGAGCAAAGACAAGCTTGAATTCTCTGACCTTGAGTCAAGATGGAATCAAGCCACAAATGGAGTTTCTGTGGGCTCCCACAAACAATAATAAATCCTGGGAAAAAAATCCAGGAAATCTGGCATACCTTGGGAAGACCAAATCTATGAATAATGGGAAAAGAGGATGAAGAAGAAGCCTAGGTCAAAGCCACACAAAATATTTTCAACAAATTCCATAGAAGAAAATTTCCAACCTAAAGAAGGAGATGCATATAAAGTGTAAGATGCATACAGAACACCAAATAAACTGGAGTACAGAAGAAATTCATGTCAACACAAAATAATCAAAACACTAAAAGTACAGAGCAAAAAGAGAGCTTTAAAAGCTTCAAGGAAAAAGTAACATATAAAGGCAGACCTATGAGAATTATACCCAGCACTTTAATGGAGATGCTAAAAGCCAGAAGAGCATGGACAGATCTGCTGCAAACTCCGAGAGACCACAGATAACAGCTCAGACTACTATACCTAACAAAACTTTCAATCACCATAGATGGAGAAAATAAGGTATTTCACGATAAAGTCAAATTTAAAGAATAGCTGTCTATAACCCCATTCCTACAGAAGGTGCTAGAAGGTGTTCTCCAACCTAATGAGGTTTAAGTACATCCAAGGAAACACAGGGACTAAATAAACCCAAACCAAGAAACAACAACAAAACAACAGGAACCAACAATCACTGGTCATAGATATCCCTCAGCATCAATGAAAAAGGACTAACAGAATAAATTCTAAAATAGAATCTATCTTTCTGCTTATGCTGGGGAGGATGTGGAAATGGGGGAACACTCCTCCATTCCTGGTGGGAGTGCAAACTTGTATAGCCACTTTGGAAATGAATATGGTGGTTTCTCAGAAAATTGGAATTTTATCTACCTCAAGGAGCAGCTATATCACTCCTGGGTGATATAGGAGGTCCCAAAGAACACTTCATCCTACCACAAGGACACTTGTTCAACTATGTTCATACCAGCTTTATTCATGCTATCGAGACACTTGAAACAACCTAGATGTCCCTCAATTGAAGATTTTATAAAGAAGATATGGTACACTTACACAATGGAGTATTTCTTTTCTGTTAAAAACAATAACATCATGAAATATACAGACAAATGGATGAAGCTAGAAAAAAAATAATCCTGAGTAGGGCAATCCAGACCCAGAAAAATAAACGTGGTCTGTATTCACTTGTAAGTGGATATTAGCTGTAATGTATGTACAGGTTAGCCATGCTACAATCCACAGACCCAGAGAGGCTAAGTAACAAAGAGGGTTTAAGGGTGGACACATGGATCTCCATGGGAATGGCAAGCAGAATAGCTTTTGCAGATGGACTGGGGGCTGATGGGGATGGCAACAGCAGGGATGTGGTGGGGGAAGGGATGGAGGGAAAGGATAGTGAGAGAGATTACTAGAATTGGAGGGGCACTTGGGGGGCAATGTAGAAACCTTGTAGAGTGGAAACTCCTTGGACTCTATGATGGTGATCTTAGTGTAGACTCCCAGTAGTGGGGGATGCAGGGCCTGAACCAGCCATCTTCTGCAAGAAGGCAAGGCTTCCAGTGGTGGGATTGGGACACCAACCCAGCCACAAAACCTGTGACGTACACTTTGTCCTGCCTGCAAGTTGTGCTGAGGTAAAGGTGGTACAGAACTTTTGGGAGTGGCCAGCCAATGACTGGTCCAACCTGAGACGCATTCCATGAGAGTAAACCAAACTCTGACACTGTCTGGACAGCCAGGGATCAGAGGCTGGATAGTCCAAAGACCTAGGATAGAATCAAGCATGACTGGTTTAAAAAAAAAAAAAAAAAAAAGCAAAGGCAATAAAATAATTGAAAGGATTCCTAATGGTATTCTGCTATACATGTACAGTGGAACCTAGAATAATTGTCATCAGAGATGTATCATCCATCAAATTATAGGAGCAGATACAGAGATCCATAGCCAAACATTAGGCAGAGCTCAGAGAATCCCTGTGGAAGAGGAGAAAGAAGGGTTGTAGGAGCCAGAGGGGTCGAGGATTCCACAAGAACACAGCCCACCAAATCAACTAAGCAGGACTCATAGGGGCTCACAGAAACTGAGCTACAATCAAGGAGCCAGTATGGGTCTGACATAGGTCCTCTGCATATATGTTATGGTTGTGTATATTAGTATTGTTGTGGTATTCCTCATAGTTTAAGTGGTGTATCTGACTCTTTCATCTGCTGTTAGAACCCTTTTTCTCCTGCTGGGTTGCCTTGATATCAGGGTATGTGCCTAGGCTTATTGCATCTTAGTATGCCATGTTTGGTTGATATCCATAGGAGGCCTGTTCTTTTCTGAAGGAAAATGGAGGAGGAGTGCATCTGGGGGAGAGAGAAGGTAGGGGGCACTGGGAGGAGTTGAGGGATAGAAAACTGAGGTCTTGATGTAATATAGGAGAGAAAAATAAATTTAAAAATGGGGTTCAGATCTAAACAGTTTCTTCTCAATAGAGGAAACCCAAATGGCAGAGAAACACAGAAATTTTCAACATTGTTAATCATTGGGTTCAGGCAAATCAAAACTACTTCATGATTTCATCTTACACCTGTCAGAATAGCTAATATCAACAAAACAATTGACAGCTCATGCTGTTGAGGGTGTGGACTAAGAGGAGTTAAAACTGGTACAGCCACTATGGAAATTAGTGTGATGGTTCCTCAGGCAGATGAGAATCGATCTATCTCAAGGTCTAGCTATATCACTCTTGGGCATACACCCAAGAAATCTTTCATCCTACCACAGACACACTTGCTCAACCATGTTCATTGTTGCTCTATTCATAATAGCCAGAAATCGGAGACAACCTGCTGGATGTCCCTCAACAGAAGAGTAAAGAATATGTAGCAATTTACATAATGGAGTATTACTGAACTGTTAAGAAAAAGACATCATGAAATTTGCAGGCAAATTGACAATACAAGGAAAAAAACGTCATCTTGAGTGAGGTCTCTCATAATCAGAAAGACATACACATGGTACATATTTGCTTATATGTTGACATTATCTGTAAAGACAATGCCAACCAAGCTGCAATCAATAGAATCACAGAGGGATAGGTGTAGAGTACTAGAGGGAACAAACAGATCTCAGTAGCTTTATGAGTTGGACATACAGCTATGGATAGATGGGGGCAAGAATGGGAGGATCTGATGGGAGGAAGAGGGGAGAAGGGGGTTCTGGGAGAAAATACAGGGAGAGACAGATAAAATTAAAGAGCATTTGAGAGACAGTATGGATGTTTCATACAGTATAATACTCCCAAATATAGACATATATAAAGGTAAACTAAATGACGTCACCAAATAATGGAGGAAAAAAGTTCCAACATCCATCTCTTGCCATCAAATGAAGCTTTCAGTATCAGGGTTGGGTTATATCTAATTGCATTGTTGGCTAATGGGGCCCCACAGAAATCCCCAAACAACACAAGCCGCTGCCAAAGATGACAGGTTACTCTCCAGAAACTGCTAGCATGGCCCCTTTGTTTCAGACAACTCATTAAATGTAGTCAGAATTTCTTTAGACTGCCAGCACCCAAATAATGTCATGGGAACTTCTTATTAATTAAGAAAGCTTGGTCTTAGTGTAGGTTTCTTCTCAAATAGCTCTTAAAATTTAAATTAACCTGTCCATATTAATCTAAATTCTGCCATGTGATTCCTTACTTCTTCTCACTATCATAAGTCCAATATATTATGGCTTCCAGTTTAGTGTTTTTGTTGGATTCCTGAGTGTGTCTCTGATTCTTGTGCCTTCTCTTGGGCTCCTTTCATTCTGTTGGTTTGTCCAACTTTGATGAGATAGTGTTTTTTATCTTATTTTATTTTATTTTCAAGCAGGAAAGGAAGAAAGGAAGGAATGGAGGGAGGGAGGAAGGGAGGGAGGGAGGGAGGGAAGGAGGGAAGAAGGAAGGAAGGAAGGAAGGAAGGAAGGAAGGAAGGAAGGAAGGAAGGAAGGAAGACCTAGTCACTAGAGTAAAGGCTAATAAATGAACTGTCATACCTGCTGGGAGAGAGAAAATCTTTTTATGTTTGCTTCCCAATAGAGTGGCAATGGGTTTAACAACTCCAAGACAGTCCTCATGTTCAGGGGTAATTAACATAAATTGGACACTACATTTTTCTGTGTGTGTGCTTTTATTTGGTTGATTTTCATGCTGGTTTTGTTTTCCTTTTTAGATATGGTTTTTGTTTTCTTGTTTTTCAGGAGTTTCATGTCATAGTTTTTTTTAAGAACTTAAAGTTGGGTGGATAGAGAAGGAAATGGGAACTATAGATTGGGTAGGGCTTTGCAGAGGGGAAAATATGATCAAAATACATTTTAATTTAAAAATGGTTTGTAATAATAAAAATATAAATATCAATAGTAATAAAGAAAGATGGAAAACAGAAATAAATACATTTTAAAAAATGAACTTTAAATGCCTAACAATATCCTAGTTTTCTTATGAGAGCAGGTTCCATAAAATGCTGTATAGAGATTGTTTTCAAGGATTACTTTAATCGTATAAGACAGAAGGATATTATTTACTAACTGGGAGAATTTTAAACTTAGTGTGGCAGACTCCTTTTAGCATCTCTCATTTGATCCATGTCAACACAAGGTTAATGTTAATGTGTTGCGTGCTGGTTAACTTGTTTTTCAAAATTAACCCCTTTTCACCCATGTTTGCATTCTTTATTACCGTATACAACCACTTGATTTCACATTGCTTCCAAGGATCTTGGTAGCTAAGCAGAATGCACATGTTGGTGAAGTAAAACAATGGCTTGGAAAAACAGACACTTCACAGGAATTCTATAAAGACATGTTTGAAGCCTATAATTGACCGTTAATGCGATAAAACCAGAGCCTTGAAATCCTCAGAGATGTATCCTATAGAGCACAGACAACAGAAGCTGATCAACAGATGGTAATCGCCTTCCTCGATAGATAAATTCATGACTGGAAAGGAGAAAAGACTTTAGTCTCTGTTTCCAAACTTTCCTGCACTTTTTGCTCCCCTTACCTGGTGCTGCTGGGGATAATAGTGTTATTTTCTAAGAAGATGTGTATGTCTGGAAGTGCTATTACAAGAAGCTGTGCTACTTTGTCTCAGCCATTCCTGGGGTGGATTCCATTATCCACATTTCTATTGCCTTTCGGATAACACCTTGCTTCTCTTTGGACAGAATCTGTATCTAACTGTTCGCTCTCTGTGGTGCTTTGTGGGTTATTCTGCCTGTCACTATATTTCTTTGAATCCAGATAGGGGTTTCAGAGCACTTGAAAGATTTCTTAAACCCACCTTCTGTTCTATTCCCCTTCACTTCCCTTTTGAGAAGCATTTACACTGTTTCCTGGTGTTATTTTCTGTTGGGTCTCTTCATGAGGCTTTTACAACAGTTAATGAGCAGTGATGGATTTTGAAGTCATGGGTTTGAATGCATTGCTTTAAACTTAGATGTACGTCTCAGATGAAAATTGATTTCAAAATAAGTTTTTCCAGTTATGAGTTTTATGTAATATGAAAATAATTATAAAGGAGAACATTTACAGTCTTTGTGTATTTCTTGAAAGCTAAGATGAAGTATGGAAAAGCTTTTACAAAACATTACTTTTTTTCTGTGATGATTGTTTACATTAAATGATTAAAAGTAGAATTGCATTATATGTATTTATTAAGAGGAAAAATTATAGACAAAACAATGTGAATTTTAATTTTATTGCCAATCAGATAGTTATTATAGTCAAAGCAGGCAGTTTTAGAATTCCTGGCCACTCCTCCAGCTACATGACCGCACATGCGCAGTTCAGCAGCCAAGCAAGGGGCCTTGTAGCATATGTAATCTGTGCACAGCATGATCATGCAATCTGCACATAAGTGGTGTAGCTCCATAAGCCCATGTGCGCATGTACAGGGGAATCCATAAGAAGCAGGACACAGATTCCTGCCCCCTTCTTCTCCTTCTCCCCACCTTCTCTCTCTGCAAGTGTCTTCCACAGGCCTGGTCACGACCTCTTCTGTACCTCTCTTCTCCTAATAAAGCTCTGATAATGGGTTTTGTTGTTCCTCGTGGCCTTTCTCGCACGGTAACAGCGCCATTTAATGAATAACACAGCGCCACCACATTAAAACCAACAGGCAGAAAAGACAGCTTGTGCATAAAAGAATTACAACTGGTAAAAGGAGAGATAACCATACTTCAATTGTTTAGAGCAAAGCACTGGTGTTAAGCTGTGGATGCTCATTAATAAAGTGCTATAAAAAACCATAAGACAACGATGGGTACCACTTATTTAGACCTCTTTAGAGTCTAACAGAAGAGTACTTATTGAGAATCCACAATACTTTCAAACTGAGTCTATGAGGTTTCACCAAGTACCAAAAAATAAAACTCATCAAGAGGACAGGAGTAAAATAAAATCAACAGCGACACAAAACACATACTACCAAGAAAGGAGCTGTGATGAGCAACGTGTTAATTAACTGCCGCTTCCTTTTCAGGAGGAGAAACTTCATCACGTGGACTGGATGTGACAGTTACCTCAATCAGTGCTCGGTGGCCCTTGGGAAAAAAGTAATTCATGATAGATTGCAACATTGAATAATTCACTCTCAGAATTCAGTATTCTTGCTTGTTCTCATTCCTAGATCTTTCCAACAAAGCTCTCCTGTTCTTTATCTATAAATATTCTCCTATTTAATAATTATCATAATTATTTTGTATTTTCTACACATTTAACAAGACATGCTAAATTTTTCTCATTTTTATCCATGTATGTTTATGAATCAACATATTGTTGTAAGCGTGAAAGATTAGCTAATTAACATTGTCTTTAAAAATCCATCAACTGCTATGTATTTATCTTTTCATCACAAGTACGGTTTTTGATAATAAGTTTGTGTTTCAATTAATCTGAGAATGATTTTATTATTCAGAGTTGAAAAGATGGTGTAGGCTAAGTAATTATAGTATAGTATACATACCTAGTTAAGTTATAACAATTTATATTTTCTACCTCTTTCTAAAAGTAAATATCCCTAACCACATATTAATTATAATGCAATGATAGTCTTTACCTCAAACTCACCATTATTTTACTGCTGTGTGCTAATTTCTCCTCAATTATGCTGCTGTATTATTTTTAAATAATGCATTTATACTAATCATTCAAAACTGACAAGTGTAAGAGTAGATGTTAATTATACTTATTTAATAGGTGTTTTAATTTACAGTCATATAAGCCTAACGGGTAACTCCAACTTGGCCAAATTGTATCTTACTCCATTTTTGTCTTGTGTTTAGATACTTCTGACTGGAGGGAAATTAACTAGTTTAACACATGTATAGACCTTTGTAAAAAATATAAGTAACTGTGGGTTGAATATTCTAATACCTTCTAATTTCCCTTCTCTTGTTAAGAATATGAATTTCCCTGAAATTTAAATATCTTCTTAACTTTAAAGCTAAGTTACAGTCAAAATATGCAATATATATGTTGTAGAAAATTATGTTAAGGTGCGTTACTTTTGTTTATGCTCTGGAACATTTGTTTAATGATGCAAAGTTGTGTTTGATTAAATAAAATCTACCTGAGGTCAGGAGGCTGAGTCAGCAACTAGCTGACAGGAAGTTGTAGGGAGGAGCCAGGTGGAGAAAGGTTTATAAGGAGGGCCAAGGAGAGGCACAAGGGCTTTTTGGAGGATGCCAGCAAAGAAAGGAGGTGAGTTACTTGCTATTCAGTCTCTGAGGAGCAGAATTCCACCTTGACCTTTGAATCTTGAGTTCTTCAGAGGACAGAGATTTAGTTAAGTTCCCTTCATAGCTTTGAAAGAGTCGGTGCCTGAGGGAACAAAACTCCCTCAGGCTGAGGCTCCTGTGGCCTAACCACTGCTGGTAGCAACGAAGTTGCACTTGCTAATTTGGATAGCCATGACTTAAAAGGCAGCAACAATTTTAAAAAAGGACAACACGAATGTGTGTGTGTGTATGTATATATAGGTATATATGTGTTTTATGTACATATATACATATATATTTCTTAATCTAATATACCATGGTAACTCTAGAAATTCATGTCATGTTTTATCTTATTCTGTGATCTTTTGTAATTTTGGTTATATGTTTTGTGTTTTATATTTTATAAAGTAAAAACTCATAAAATCTGATATAAATGGCCTATCCATATATTATGACTGAATACATAACGTGACATTCTTAAATTTTATTGTTACACAACTATATATAATTTATTTTGAGCTATTAGAAAAGACCACAGAATGTTTGTTCATATACTCGTTGGCATAAGATAATCTTCTTTTTAAATCTTATTGAACTCATGTTATAATCTGCATTCCCTTAAACAACGTTATTAACTTCTCTGGGCTCCAATTGGCCTCAATGTATTAACAGACAAGTCAAGACTGACTTGGAAATTAAAAGATTTGCTGAAGTGCTAACATTCATAGGACTCAAAATCAGAATTCTTCCTGGATATGCCTGGGTTCTTCAGCATGGATTTCTAACACCTCGGGCCCCATCTACCTTTTATCTACTCTATATGGGAGGGAATAAGAAGCCTGCTATTGAACTTTATCTCTACTATGCGATGAAAGCAAGCAAACAATGTAAAGCATCCGTTTATTCTCAAGCTCTATGTCTTCATTATCACTTTTATAGTTAGGCTTCTAGAGCGATTGTCTGTGTGTTCTGGTGTAGAATTTTGTTTCAAACCCGTTCTAGAATATTTCGATGGTAGATCTCTATTTCCAACTCTACAAGCGGGCCCTCTATCATTAGCAGAATCAAACCTTGCCACCAGCAACAGGTTTTAGTTTCACTTTAAATTCTGTAGTGCTACATTTTCATATAGTCTTTTTTTTTTTAAAAAAATTTCCATTCCCACGTGTTTTAACACCATTTTCTTTGCCAACCTGAGTCTTACTTTAACATCATCTCAAACTTCTGCAGGTCTTTTCATTGCTCACTTACCCTTCCCTGTAGAAGGTCTTCATGCTTTTCAAGGACATCAAATGTCATGACCGTATTTCCTAACTTTTATTTGACTAGTTCCTTTCTTATAAATCTCACACTTTGATGTTCACTATATATCAAAGACTGAAATTTAGCTTAGTTGTCTAAATCAAAGCTCATAAAACATGTCTTTACCATCTAATCCTTTACAACAGGCTTCATTTCCATTTTATTTCCACACCATATTCCTTCCTCTGTGATTCAACAACCCTATCTAGAAAGTCAAGCTTTCATCTTCAAGTATTTCTGGAAGTCTCCTCCTCAGGTGAAAAACTAACAAACTCATAATCAAATTTGAAAATTTCTTCTCTAGTTATATTTATGTAAAGTCAAAATCACTTGATGTATTAAGAAAATTTTTAATTTTTTTGATTATCATCAAATATTCATTTTCCTCCATATTCACAACACTCTGATTGGTCTTTTAGTCCTTCAAATGCACAACTTCTTTAAAATTTTGTCTTTTGTTAGTTTTTAATTCATCTTTCAAGTCTCAGCAAAAACATTTAACTAGAGAAAATATTCATAAAATTTGATAATACATCTATTAATTTGTATTCTAATATTTTTATTGCCCTTTATAATATTTTTCACATTTGTATGAGTACATGCAGCTGGATATTATTCATATAATGCTCATTCCTCTACTTATATAAAAGGTTCCCCTCAGCCAAAGACTCTCAGTGACAGTGGAAATGGCCTTTACTGTTTATAAAGTGTCCTAGACTCCCCTGACCAAGAACACAAAGGGAGGCTACCCATGCTTGGTACTGGGGTTTTGCTAGATACTCTCTAACTCTTGGGGGAAAGAAAACATTATTTCCAAAAGTTGTGTTGCATGTGTGTGTGTATGTGTGAGTGTGTGTATGTGCGTATGTGTATTGCATGCATATGTGTGTGTGTGTGTGTGTGTGTGTGTGTATGTGAGTGTGTGTGTTTTAAAGTACACATAAAATAGTGTTTCCTTGTGGCTTTTCAAGCATCCTTCCTGTTATTTCTCCTCCCTCCACTCTTCTCTATATTTTCTTCCCTTCCCTTTCTCCAATTAAAGTCCCTTCCATTTCTCCCTGTTTCTCTTTCAAAGAACCTGTCTCCTGATAGTCCCCTCTCTAGAGCTCCTCTCTGTATCCCTGCCTTTCACCACAATCCCTTTTACTTTCCTTGTTTCTGTGATTGTTCCAGGTCATATATAAAAATTACGAGCTAAGAATAAAAACCCAGAACAACATGCATTTATCTGTGGGCATAAGGATAGAGAACAGCTGTCCATGGGATGCCCATCCCCGTTGATTTATCTAAAACATGACCCTTATACATGAGGCTCAGGGGCCTTGATGGAAGAGAAGGTGGAATGATGATAAGAACCAGTGGCTCAGGGCATTTTCTGTGAGATATTTTCTTCAATATATGACAGGGATGCTGCCCCTATGAAATCCCAAATTATGCTCACCTGCACAAGACCTGCACAGCAACAAAATCTCACAAAGCCCCATCTTCAGATGAAGGGCTAAAAGAAAACATTGGCTGTTAGGAGGGAGAATTACTCTTCACTAGAGATGCACCACCGATAGGTTATCAATCTATTTTGGCAGGTCCTAAACAACATTACACAGACGAACAACATTAAATGGACTCACAGGCTGTTTCTCTCTCTCTCTCTCTCCCTCCCTCCCTCCCTCCCTTCCTTCCCCTTTTCTCTGTATGTCTGTATTCATAATTAAATAGGAAGATGTCATGAATTATGCATGAACTTGGGATTATGATCTGAGATGTCATTGGAGGGGGGAAGAAGGATGGTGGAAATGAAGAAAATAACAGAATACCTGTATGGATCTCTTAAAAAGTAAAATTAAAAACAAAAAGAAAAAAACAAAAGCAAACCAAACAACAAACAAAATCAAAGTCAGGGGCTGTGCTTTTTGCTTACCCAAATCTAGTACATGAAGAAACTTCAGCCCTTGATCTTAGAAACAGAGTCCAAGAATAATGTGTGATTGACCAAGTACTTGCTAGATTAAATAGGGTGATAGGTTTAAATCTTTCGTAAGAATGACCCATTGTCAAACTTCATGGAGTTACATTGATTAATGAGAAGTGGTTCTTTTCTGGAGTATTCATTATGGTAAACTTAGTGGGCAATCAATTGATAATGGAGAAAACACATGTCCAGTCCTGTCTGCCAATGGTCAGATATCAGCTTTGCTAACTGTACCTGCCTCAATTTCATCCCCTTTCAAATGGGATGGAAGTGCCTGACAAGCTACAGCAATGATAGAATGGGGTGGGACCTTTGGAGCACATTTGTGATGCACACTCGATGTACATTGATGTACATTCTAATGAGAGCTTACTTAGGATATTTTAATAAGTACCTAGATTTCATTTAGCTCTGTATGCCCTAAACTGTCTTTGGAAAATTTTCTCTCTACTCTTTACATGGTCATGACGTTTTTCTTTTCTTTCTTTCTTTTTTTTTGTTTTAATTATATAGTAAAAAGTCATTTCCAGTCATGATAGTAATTTAGGTTGTTTTTTTTCCTGCTGCACAAGCTCTCATTTTTCTCTTTGCTCAGATTTTTGCAGTGAGGATCCAAAGATAAATTATTATTTCAAGTTTTTTTTTCTCCTTGGGCTCAGCAAACTGTCTATGAGTATTCATTCCATATTTAGAAAATTCTACTACTTAATTTTTTTATTTCTTTTAACTGTTAGAAGACCTTAATCACATCAAGTGATATTCAAACCCCTGTTTCTATTCTGCAAATATCTCTCAAAATTATAAGCCAAGCTTCTAAACTTGCATTAAAATGACTGCTTGGAACTATCTACATTTATAGCCCAAGTCCATCCCACACACAGTCTTGAATGCCAGGAGATGTCCATCCTGACAAATGCCTTTGTTTTCCTCTCCCACTCTCTTTATGTTTCCAAACCTACCCTATATTGAAAAGGGCACTCTAATTAGCATTTACTAAGTGTACACTTTCAAATCATTTCTGCTCCTATCTTCAACAGGAGAAACACAGAATTCTGGAATTAGCATCTGTAACACAAATTCTAATAGGTTTTTTAATAAAAATCCCAGACCAGATATTGGGGTGAAAGCTGAGAGATCAAAGAAGCAGAGCAAGCCACAGCCACCACCTCTTACCTCACCAACTCCTCAGCCTGAAAGAGCCTCAGCTGGAAGGCCTCTAGCCAAAAGGGGTTCCTCAGCAGAAAAGCCTTTAGTTCCTTTCTCCTTGTGCCTTATATACCTTTCTCTGCCCACCATATAACTTCCAGTCTCAACCTCCCTAATGCTGGGATTAAAGGTGTGTGCCACCACTGCCTGGCTGTTTCTCTCCTAGACTGAGTCAATCTCATGTACTCCAGGATGGCTGTAACTCAAAGAGATCCAGATGGATCTCTGCCTCCCAAGTGCTAGGATTAAAGGTGTGTGCCACCACTGCCTGGCCTCCGTGTTTAATCTAGTGGCTTGTTCTGTTCTCTGATCTTCAGGCAAATTTTGTTAGGGTACACAATATATCACCACAAACATTGTCTTAGAATTAACATTCCTTCCTGAAATTCTTTACTCTGCACAGCTGTGGGAGTAGAACCGCGTCCAGGGCGCGACCATCTTCATCGCTCAGACGCGCGTACAAGTTTGCAAGAGCCTCATCCGCTCGGGTCCTGGCCCCGCTGGCCCGGTCGGCTGCTCCGGCCCCTTTCCTTGGCCGCTCCGACTGTGGGATGGTCTGTATGTCAAATGTGTTGTTGATTGGTCAATGAATAAATCACTGATTGGCAGTGGCCAGACAGGAAGTATAGGTGGGACTAACAGAGAGGAGAATTGAGAGAACAGGAAGCTGGGTGAGGGAGACACTGCCAGCCGCCATCAGGACAAGGAAGATGTAAAGTACTGGTAAGCCACAAGCCACGTGGCAAGGTATAGATTAATAGAAATGGATTAATTTAAGCTGTAAGAACAGTTAGCAAGAAGCCTGCCACGGCCATACAGTTTGTAACCAATATAAGTCTCTGTGTTTATTTGGTTGGGTCTGAATGGCTGTGGGACTGGTGGGTGTCAGAGATTTGTCCTGACTGTGGGCCAGGCAGGAAAACATTAGCAACAACTCTGACCAGTGTTTACAACAATAATTAACAACAAATCCTTGTAAAAACACTGTACTTAGGTAGAAATTTTAGTTGACACTAAAAACTTTGATATATATCTTTAACCCAAATTTGAGAATATATACAACTTTTAAGAGAAAAACATAAGGTAAAAATATATGCTATTAGTACAGGAAATCAAGTTTGGAGATTGTATTATCAAGATTTTTATACTGTATCTGCTTTAAGAGTATCCCAGGCTGAATTTTTATTTTTATATTACACGATCTGATAGCATCTATATTTTTTTGCTTTGAGAACAAGAGATACTGAATAATTATTCAAGTAAAGACGGATTGCTAGCAACAGCTTTAAATATTTATTAAAGTGAAAATACATAGTGGCTGGCAATATATCAATCTATATGTGTATCCTTCTTTGTTTTTAATCATATTAAAGTTATGACAAAGCTGTTATTCAAAATATATTACCATGTAATAGAGTCACATAATTGAAAATTGAACTAATAAAAACGCTTATTCGTAAAAATACTGTCTTTTCCCTTTCTCTATTTTTTCCTGTGGTGAAGTGTTGAAGCCTGTAAACAGGCCAATGGATTCCAACACAAGTGACATGATTCAAAACACAGGAACATTGCATGTTACATACCAAAGGCATCTTCAGGTTATCAGATGGAATTAAGCTTAATAATCATCAGTTTACCTTAAAACAATACGTTGTGCCGGATTATACAAGTCAGAACACTGTAACTAGCGGGCTGGATAGGTGACCCAGGTGCTAAGAGCAGTTTCTGCTCCTCCAGAAGTTCAGAGTTCATTTCCAAGGACTCAGGTAGGCAGCTCATAACTGGCTGTCACTCCAACCCTTGGGATCCAACACCTTCTTCTGACCTCCGCCGGCACCCACACTCACATGTGCATAGTTATATACAGCAGACATTCACACATGTCCTGAAATGAATAATGTAACTAACGAGTCATTGTCTGTGGAACAGGTGGACCGAAGAAAGTGTTGGATTTAGCTGGTAATTTGATGGAAGGAACTCGGACCCTTCAGCTTAAAATCTTGTATTTGTATTATTTAAGCCAAACTTTTAGTGATAATTTCTTATGTATTACGTGATTGTGAAATTTAAATAAAGATCTTGACCTATATTCATATTTGATTTGAGGTCCGTAACATTATTTTAGTTTTTAAATAATTAGAGATTAAAACCAGGACTTTGTGCAAAGTAGCCAACATTTTACCAGGAAGCTATCGTTCTAGCCTCAAGATCTATTTTAAAATCACAATTTCTTCAGGACCAACCAAGTCTGATACTCTAATTTTTCAGAAAAGTAAAAGACAAAAATACAAAGAAAAAAGAAAAAGTACAAAATTACAGTCAACTATTTCTGAAGTTATCTATTTGTGGACATTTGATCTAAAGTATCACAGATTTAGACAGCAATGGCTTCACTGGTAGAAATATATTAAAACGTACCACAAACATTAATGATTACTGTGCAATAAATATACATAGAATATGCTTTATTAGTTCAATTGATTCCTTGGTCACTTTCTTATTATTAGCAAGATTTGTCACAAAGTCCTTGAGATTATTAAAACTTGGAAGACACTGTGGTAATTTGTTTAAATTTATGATTAAAAAAAACAAGAGCCTTAATTTGTTTAGTATTGTGTATGAGTTAGGAAATTCTTTATATTTTCCTCATATGTTATCTAATATTTCCCAAAGACTTTTGCAATGTATATTATTTGTAGATAAAGAAACAGTGATGTAAGATGGAATGGAATGGAATGAATAGATAACTTGTTAGGAGTCACACAGGTGGGAAAAATAATGTCAGAATATAAACAAAAGCTATGCAAAGTTTGTTTACGCTGTCCTGTATCTGTCCTCATGGGTTCATCTGGGCCAAGCATTCATACATATGAACCTGTGGGGGCCATTCTCATTTAAGTGACCACAGTAGTGCTGGTGTCCTATTACTCATAGCTGATTCTTCAGCTACAGTAACACAAACCACAAATAGTTAGTTCAGAGATTATACAAATGGCTTGAGCAGAGTTTCTGACAGATTTTTAAACATCCCTCTAAAACTTCACAAGCCAGGCTAACAATGCATTTCTTTTGATCTTATTCCCCAAGTACTTCCAGAACAGCTCATGAATTTCTCTCTGAGTGCTAAATACGTTTTTCCGGCTCAAAAATCCCCAGTTCTCCACCTCCTTCCCATAAAACAGTCCAAAGCGTGAAAGTCACATGGTTAGGTCTGCTGCAGCAATGCCTACTCTCTGGTACCAATTTCTGTCTCGGTTTGTTTTGCTCCTGCTGTGATAAACACCAAGGCCAATAGCAATTCCAGGAGGAGAAGGTTTGTTAACTTCATTACGGGCTGGCTTCCCTGGCTTGCTTAATTACCTTCCATACACAGTCCATGCCCACCTGCTTAGGGGTGGCACAGCCCACAGTGGCTCAGGCTTTCCTGCATTAACTACCATTTAAAAAGTGCTCCAAAGAAATGACCACAGGCTGATCTGAGGCAGGTAATTCCTAAATTGAGTTTCTTTCTTCCAAAGATTGTCAAGTTGACAGCTGAAGCTCACTGTGACAGTAAGGAAAAGTGAGCAAGAAAAGAAGCAGAAGAACAGAGTGTGCAAGCGAGAGGAACCATTCTGAAAATATCAACATTGTAAAATACATGGGCAGGATTCAAAACGTACAAGCAATTTAAAGCTGTACTTTTAAAATCGGAGGACAATGACCTCAAAGAAAATATAATGAGGATGTTTGTTAGGTTTGTATTTCTTGAAAATACAATGAATAATGGCACTCATTATTCAACTCCTTGAAATCTGTAAATATGTTACCTTCACTTACAAAGGCATAAAAGACTGCAGAAAAATTCTTTAAGGATCAGTAAATAGAGATATTATTCTGATTTATGCAGATGTAGCACAGTGACTATATCTTTATAGGAGGATCAGAAAATGGAATATATAAACAGAGGTGTAGTTCCAAACAAAAGTGGGAGTAAAAGCAAGAGAGAGAGACAGAGAGACAGAGAGAGGAAGGGAGAGAGAGAGAGAGAGAGAGAGAGAGAGAGAGAGAGAGAGAGAGAATAAGAGAGGGTGTTCCTGACTTCGAAGACAGAGGAGAAACAAGAAGCCAAAGCATATGGACAGTCTTTAGAAGCTCAGTAAGATTTCTTAAAAAAAAAAATTCCTTCAATCCTCCAGAACAAATTAACCTTGGTGATTCTTTGACTTTAAGAACAATAAAGTTGCTTTCAAACAGATGTTCAAAACTGCACAAGAAGAAAGCATCAGAGCTTGTGAAGATCTGTTGTAACAGCAAGGAATAAGCACGCAGTAGAGTGACGGATGGATAGATAGGAAGGTGGATAGGTAGATGAGATGGGTAGACAGGATGAAGTAACAATAACTCTTTATTTGTAATAACAATATCATTTAAATTTCAGAAACTGAAATATTAAGAATACAAGAAGGCGTTAGAGTGTTTACATAAAAAAATAAAATCAGACACTGTGAGATAAAATAAAATTTGCAAAATAAACACACACATAGAGATTCCTACAGTTTTCTAAATAATATCCAGGTTGAAAATAAAAATTAAAGTCATGGGCACTTTAGAAATAAGGAATATAAAAACTTCAAATATAAATGTGAGATGTAGGCAGAATGAATATATATATATATATAATTAAAATTAAATTTTTATGCATTAGTAATATCCTAAATACATATGCAATAATCCTACAATCTAATATATATTAATAATCAACTCATATAGATAGATATTAGAATCAAAGACATCATTGATAATCTGAATTTGTTAATAAATGACAATGATACCTTCTTTTTCAGGACAGGTAGGGTATGGTTTGCATTTGAAAGTTGTTTTTGATGGCTTTGATTTTCATGTCATATTTTTTGGTTTTGAACAGGATCTCCGGTAGGCCATTGTAGCCTCAAACTACCATGCAACTAAGGATGCAATTAAATGTAGATCATTCTGTATTCACCACCAGGTTGCAAGCTGATCTACATGGTTACCAGGAACTGACTTTTAACCACTGAACTACCTCTCCAGCCCTAGTACAATTATCTTTAAAAGTGCTAACCAACAAAATGAGACTCAACAACTGACAGGCTTGCTTAGCTACAGCATATGCTTCCTCTGTCTATCTACACATGCCATATCTACTTCTGGTTAATGCCACTCATAACATACCCACTCCTAAGTAGGGCCCTAAAAACAACCATGCATCATGCAGTGATGGTACTGGTCCTCTTGTGGGGAAAGGGGCCCACTATCCCCACTGCACTACACTTTTTCTTTGCTCTTGTTTATGTGAGTTAGATTCAGTAGCAATAGAGACTACTACCAAAATATCTCTTTGAATTTAACATTTATTTTTTTTAAGATTCCTTTCACATATGTGCTCTTCAAATGTCAGCCCTTATCTTGTTTTAGGGCTCTGATAGAAACAGAATACTTGATCATTCAAGATCCTCATGACATCTTAAGACCAGAGCTATTCATGCTCATGTGGCCATGCATTAATTTCGCTAACAATATAGAACATGGTCAACTTACCCACCATTAAATGAGATGGTGTATCAAAGATCATACTAGACCAGAACAAATTTCTTGAATAACTAAATGTCTTGCTTCAGAAGGTCTAATGCACATGACAGATGCTTTCCTACAATCATTTAGCTAACTGGACACTATACTTTTATATATTGTAGTTGATGATATGTATCACAGATAAATCTTCAAAACTCAAAGTTTATGGAGTTTCTGGAATGCTGTGGTCATCTATCCTAGTGAGATACATAGTATGGCTAATACTAGATGCTATGTTATTCCCAAGGGAAAAACTACTTCTGATAGTGATAAATATGCAGTTCCCATCAGCAACCACTTGCTGCATGTTTATAACCTTAGGGTCATTGGGAATGTGTTAACGAAGAAATCTGATAACTGACAAATCAATAATTGGAAATGCAAAGTCTTCCTTGTGTAAATGCAAGGATTTCATAGCTGCTTGTAAATCCCAAAGGTTTACTTCTTACCCATAATGACATTCATGATAAACTACAAAGCAAAACAAGAACTTCTGTAGGATTTCATAAAGTGGCACAGAAATCCCTCAACAAATTGCCACAAGTTTGAATGAAATGTAGACACCCAAGTCAGCTCAAGGATGGGACAAACCATGAAGACTAATTATAAAGGCAGGAAAGGGAAGTTAAAGTTGCAGCAAAGTAATTTGACTGCTATCCTCAAATGTGCTGTATCTAACTGTGCCACTTTAATTGGACAGGGTACCAATTAGGAGAAATAGGGCGCATAAAACCAAAAGTTTCTAACCATCGATTCTAATTGTGTCCCACAGACACATACACATTTCAGGTATAGGACCACCAATATAACGCACTATATAGCTATAAAAGCATCTCATGTGACTTAAAATCACTGCCTTGTCCTGTTTGATACACTAACACAATTCTAGTTTGATCCGAGCAGAACATTCATTTCACAAGCTACACGGAAACGAGTATTTTCCCATGGCTTATGAGGGAGCCACAGGAGAAACTGAATGATAGAACTGGTGTTAGGAATTGAGTGTGACAGTTCCTTTTTCAGTCTAAGGGCACAGTGTGTCAGAGTCATGTGGTCACCCACCAAACCTTAACATGGAGCAGTGGATTACAAATTTATTGTATCAATCTAGTAATGGCTGACATGGATACTTCTGTGAGTAAATAAAGCAAAAAAAAAAAAAAAAAAAAAAAAAACAAGCTTTATTAAGGAGAATGCAAAAAATACAGTCAAGGAAAAATGAAACATTAAGGAAAAATGGAAAAAAAATCCTGAGGGAAATAAAATACCAAGAGAGGGAAAAGCCATTGAACTTCTTTGTTTAAGGGTTTTTAGAGATCTATAGAAGAAACCAGACTAAGGTTGAGATAGAAAATGGCTACGAGATTGTTTAGTTCTCTGAGATATCACGCATTAAGCCAATAAAATATCCACAATAGCTTTTTTTTCCGACATCTTAGGGAGGCTGCAGTGGTCGTCTCCACTCTCCGCGCTTCATCATGCCGCCCAAGGATGACAAGAAGAAGAAAGATGCCGGAAAATCGGCCAAAAAAGACAAAGACCCAGTAAATAAGTCTGGTGGCAAGGCCAAAAAGAAGAAGTGGTCCAAAGGCAAAGTTCGGGACAAGCTCAACAATCTGGTCCTGTTTGACAAAGCTACCTACATACGACAAACTCTGTAAGGAGGTTCCCAACTACAAGCTCATCACTCCAGCTGTGGTCTCCGAGAGACTGAAGATTCGCGGTTCTTTGGCCCGGGCAGCCCTTCAGGAGCTACTTAGTAAAGGACTTATCAAGCTGGTTTCAAAGCACAGAGCCCAAGTAATTTACACCAGAAACACAAAAGGTGGAGATGCCCCAGCTGCTGGTGAAGATGCTTGAACAGGTTCAATCAGCTGTACATTTGGAAAAATAAAACTTTATTAAATCAAATGAATGGGTGTTTCTGTTTTCAAAGAAAGGCAACTGGAGAGGATTGGTTTTAGGAATAATAGTTGGAATGGTTTTGTTGGCCATGAGATTGAAAAAGAATTGGGCTGGGCACCTTCAGCTTTTTCCTATACGTGACTGTTTGTTTCTTGTTGCGGCTTCCGTTTTGAATTGATGCCTAAAAAGAAATAAAGACTCAGCAAGATTAATAGAAAATACTAGGAGGTGGCTGATTAGAGTCTGGACACATACCTGGACTGCCAGCGTCGTCCATTATTCCAGACTCTGCCAAAAGAGGGCAGCCAGCCTGCACTGGTGGTGGAGCTGTGGTCAAAATTGGCCCCAACTCGCTCTGGGGGGAGTTTCTTCAGTTTCTGTTTTTCCTCTGCAAACAGGAAATGTGTTGACCTGGATGATCTCTGCAGAGTAGGTGTGTCTGTTGACACACGCTACTGCACTGTAGCCAGCTTAGGAAATGGCATGGAATAGGAAGGTAGTGTGCTTACTTTCTTTAAGAAATTCTTCATAGGAAGGGCCTATTGGTAGGTTCCCAGAGCTGTGTTCCTCCTCTTGAATCATCCACGGAGGCACAGCACCTAAAATAAACAAAGCCCTTTACTATGGAGCATGTTCCAGCCAGGAGTGCTCAAAAATAAAAACCTGGGTTTCTGGAGTCAGAGGCCCAGGAGTAATTGAAAAAAAAAAAATATCCACAATAATACTATATGTTGTTATGTTCCCCTAGCCCAAGCAGATAGGGATGGTTGAAATGCTGGCCCCTGGTGTGTGACAAACTTTTTCTGGGGAGACACAACACACACACACACACACACACACACACACACACACACACACACACACACACACACACACACACATACAGAGAAAGAGACAGAGACAGAGACAGACAGAGAGAGAAGACTTCTCACTCAAGACAGGGAACCACAGCACTCCAAAGCACAAATAACCTCCAAGTTCAACTTGATAAACCAATGGAGTTTATTGGAATTATTTACAGCAGTAAAGTTTAAGGGTTACGTAGAGGAGCAGAAATAACTCAAGACAGCTGCCTAGGCAAAGCCCACAGCAGCATAGGTGGCAATTCACAAAAGCTGGAGACCTGGGACACACTAAACAGGCTTCGGGCAGGTGAGTGCCTTCCAGACTCTTCCGTTGGCCTTTGCTTCTTTCAGGCTGCTTGATTGCCTTAGTGCTCTCTGCTCCTTCCAGGGCACTGGGCTTGTCTGAGAGTCTTCTTTAAAGCTGGACTCATCCGAGAGTGACCCTCAGCATTCTCTCCAGTTTATACACTCTTGGGAAATGAGGAGCATAGTGAAACTGGTCAGTTTTAAAGACTTCCAGAAACTATTTTGACTTGTTTACTTTCTGTCTTAATTAACTTCCCTGCAGTGTAGAAGGTTTCAATCTCAGAGGAAAATGCTACACAGCAGTTCCCTTTCCGTCTCTGACTTAAGGTGTATTGGTTATTGACCTTCTCTGCTAGTTACTTGGTTGACATTACTACTCTACAATCTCACAGGGTCTTGCCTACTATTAATTACATTAAGCTTTCCTTGTTCTTTGTGACTGCAAAAACAGGATTGCAGTTGTTTTTAGTTGACTTCTTGTCTGTGGGATCATCTGAGAAATAGGCAGAGGCTTTTTTTTTTAATCAGCTATACATACTTATCATTTACAATTAACAGAATTGGAGTTAATAATAAATTAAAGAGTAAGAGTAATAATTGCTTAAAATAGATTCCTCAAGAGCTGTCTGCACTGGGAGAATAGGTAGCCTACTTCCACTGATCCAGACCATGCCCCTCTTCATATTTGGTCAGTTTGGTTATATAAATCATAACCATAGCCCTCTTGTTTGTTTTCATCAGTGATTAGATTTTGCCATTTTAACTCAATCTTCCTCCATATGTCAACCACTGTTTTTACTACCACATATGTGTGCAAATATAATTTTGATCATAGGTCACTTTCTTACTATCTATGGAGAACTTTCTAGCTCTTGCCTAAGAATGAGGAAATAGATCATAATAACCTGAATCTCACCAGAAATTTTAACTTACCAGTTATCATCTCTATCTAACTAATAGAAGTCATTTGGGAACCACACATTGATTTTTAGCAAGGGGGACTTTGACATTGTCACACTTACTCAAAACAAATAAACGTGGGTGGCCTGAAGGTCCAGGTAAACACCTGAGTAATTTATGCTTGTGAAACTCAAATGCTAATATACAGAAGTTCTTTCATATTTCTGCCTTGAAATGAATTTTCTCTGATATCCTGTTTTTTACCTATAGGCAATGTTAGCTTTAGAATATTCCCTTTTCTGGGACACAACCATACGTGGAGAAATAGTCTGGAATATGGAAACATGCAGGTTCCCTTGTTAGTACCTACGACTCATAACTTGGCAACCAGGAAGTTCAGGAGGTTAATGCATCAGTCTGCTTAGGATTTGATCATGCTTCTTAGGTTGCACAATCAAGAGAAAAAAAGATTTGGGTCAAGCAACAAGGACAGTGATTCTCCACTGAAGATGTAGCACAAGAATTGGAGAAATGCCCTATGTGGCTATCAATTATTGGATAAAAGCATCTTCAGCATTAATAGGTATATGAAGTCCAGTGAGAATGAGAGCAACGGGTTACTATTTTGTTCTCATAGAAGATGCTGCAGTTCTGAGTGCTTTGAAATAAAGAAGCTCAGATGACTTGAGAAGAAGCAGATTTAACTATTGTTGTATTTTTTTTTATTCTAGGCTAAATTCCCTCTCATTTAAGAATCCATGGTAACACATGGCCTAGATGGTTTACAATGAGTCAGAACTCCATCAAATCATTTAAGGCTAAAGGTTTTCAAAATTACATGTGAAGAGAATAATGGCAATCTCAAAGTCCTCAGTGATGTGCTGATGAAATATTGAGACATTTGTATTATTGTCAGGTTCTGTTTCTGTGTATACAGGAACAAATTGACAAGTGAGAAAACAATACAGTGGAAGACCTCAGGTCAGACAGGTGGTTTTCACCTGTGCATCTATAGTGCCGGCTTGACTCATTTACACCCATGTAGTTAGCTGAATTGTGATAGCTTGCGTTTGGAATTGTAGATCATCTGCCATAGAGGCTTAAACACTCTTTGTAATATACTTTATAATACTGCATTTCCCTAGTAGAAGTTGTTGAATTCTGTTTAAAAATAGGTGGAAGAACCACATCACTACAGAATTTTGTAGATTACTCAGTTGTTCCCTATACATCTAAAAATTTGAACTTGGAAATATTAGTATCAGGATCATTAAATTTATCTATTGTTTTGGTAGCTTAGTAAAAATATGTTAGAATGCTTGAAAAAATGTTGACACTTGTACAGCCTCTTAACCCTGGCTTGGCTATTTGAGATGAGTTTCCGATCTGTAACACTTTATTAATTTATTTTTTTAACCAAGAAAGAGAGTGTGCTCATCATCTTTACAGAACTAACTTCCTTGTATAGCATTTTCTTTATTCAAGTTGTGCTTATTTGTTTGTGTAAAAATTTACAGCATATGGTACCTGGCCAATCCCATTACACTGTAACCAACCCAAGAGTGGGAGGAATGAGGTACTTTGCTTTTGGAACAACTCAGGAAGGAAAGGTGATTGTAGGCCACCTGCCTTACCCTGCTGAGTGGTAAGATCCACTAGCCATGGGGGATGGACACATTTGAATCTAGTGAATAAAATGATGGGCCCATCAAATTGGTATTCATTCTTACCAACTGCATGTAATATTTTACAATCATGGAGGTGGTTGCTATTCTGGGGTTGTTACTGTTGATTTAGGCATAATTAAGTTACATGCTCTCCATAACATAACCGTGCTTCCTAGATGAAGGTACTTTCAGATTTCACATAAAAAAAAGAAAAAAAAAGAAAAGAAAAAAAAACCTCAATGTTATGAGCAATCATCAGTTGTCATGGGTTGGCCACAATTCCCTTGGTTGGAACTTCCTGTGGCATCATATTTATAATTTCTTCAATCCTGCTGTTTTCTACAAATGTATTTGCAGCCTTTATTCCACAAAACACACAGGCAGAAGATAGAAAATAGAGTCACAGCAAAAGAGTCTAATTAAAATGGCTATAGAAAAAGAGATGATGTCCCCAGTTACAGTAATTAATTATACAGGGTCTTCCTAATGAAAGTTCTCAATAGAGGACAACCTTGCTACTGGTTTTCCAGGGTCTCTTCTCTGAAGCTGTTTAGGCTTTCCAAGCTGAACAGACCTAATATCTGTCATCTGAACCTTGCCCTCTCAATGAGCACAGTGAAAAACAAAAACAGGGACTGGAGATAAATATGCAAATAGAAGAAAATCACTTTTTAAATAGTGGCATGTTACATCATTTTTCCACATGGCTTGACTCTAATGTGAGGAAGAGTAAGTTTGACTGTAAAGAAGAGTAGAGATCATTTTTTTTCATGTTTAGAGAAATAGAAATAGACTACATGTACCTCAAAAACAGTAAAGACGGAGAGAAAATATGTAAAGCACTCCCATTCCTTGGAGTATATAATTTGTTTGAATTATTACACAGATACCCCAACACACTCATCCCTAGTAAGAGAAAATAAACCCAAATCACACAGACAAACTGACAATACTGTCAAATATCAATGAACAATTCACCATTAGTCATAATAGTTTATCTTTCAAGAAAAACTCTTAAAGCTAGCCAAAGTTTCACTGAATGACCCCAAGGCTACCAGAAAGACTTAAGAACTCTTCATGGGTTCTTTTGAAATATTGCTTTTCATGTTTAATGCCTCATTTTTCCAGACTCTACTTTAGAATCTCTGATTTCATTTTAATAATCTTCTTTATTATTCAAGTGCACAGTGGAAATAAAGACAGCCTTTGTACATGATTTATAAAATGCATGTCACCATGGCAACAATAATTTAATTTTGAAAACAAGCATCTCTACAAGAACCTGGATAACTCTAATGAGAAATGGCCACAAATGACAAAAGAGTTTTCTTTTAAATCTCATTGTATGTTATGTGACTATCTCATCTTAATTAATTTATGAAGTATGCTAATTTTGCCACTTTCTTTAATAGTACTCAATATAGATCTCCCTACTGTCTTAGAACTCTTGAAGAAAACTTAGAAATACTTTTTTTGGAAAAAAAACAATCAAGGAAATGAGAATAAATTAAACACAACTCAATGAAAATAGATGAAATTTTAAGTCTTTATTTTTCTCAAGACAATAATCTCACTGTAAGTTATTATAAAAGTAAAATGGCTGGAATATTCATAGCAAAGAAATGCTATTGTCTTTGAATCTAAAATTGGCACAAAGACTCTCCTCACTAAGTCAGACAAGAATGAGGTCTCAATAAAACAGCTGAGCTACACCAAGATGCCAGGAATAGAGATAAACAGGATATAAACAATTCATCCAGTACTATAATCCTCCAGATAGTGTCTGAGTTGGGAATATGAATTCATTGCACATTTAAGGTAACCATTATTACAGATGCATTGTTTCTTCGGTACCATACATGTTTTAGGTAATATACAACAATGAAAAAAAAAAAAAAAGAAGATACTCAGTCATCTACAGGGAATTTATAATTTAAATAATGAAAAGTTTTAAATATTACTAAAAGCATGAAAACCTATAAATATTTACAGTGTTGAAAGTAATTAAAAACCCTGCAATATACAGTTTTCCATTGTTTTGGGGTTCTCAATAAATCTAGCAATTTTCTCTCTATTTATATTAGACTAATGACTAAAGTTACTACATTTTATATTTTATTTTATTAAACATATAGAAAAAAAGCTATGTCTTTATCTCAGTGACTTAGTCTGTGTGCAGCCCACTGAGTTTCCAATTAACAGTCAACATTAAGAGCTAATTATACTGCTTGAAATAGATAAAAATACAAAATTGAAGGCCATAATACATAAGCAAAAGGCATATAGGCTAAGAAAAAGAAAAGAAATGCCCAGATAAAGCATTATAAGGAAAAAAAATTCCTTTCAAAAATACCGTTTAGTTTGTTTTGTATTGCCCATCTACTCATGGGCATGGATCCTGGACTTAAGAGTGATTTGTATTTATAGTGAGTCTTCAATGGAGAAAACTAATTTTTGGTTTGCAAATGTTTATCAGTTGGAGATAGTTCTTGGGTTAGAGATGGAGACTTGTATCCATTTCTACTCTCAGTTCATTTAGCCACCAAGCCCAGCTTGTGCAGCTCCTGTGTATGTTATCATGGTATCTGTTAGTTCATGTGTGTACCACTCCTGCCGGGGTTAGAAGGCCTGTTTCCATGGTGTTCTCCATTCCCTCTGGATCTTATAGTCATTCCACCCCGTCTTCCCCACAGGTCCCTAATCTGTGAAAGGAGGAATTGATGGAAACATCCCATTTAGGACAGAGTGTTCCAGTGTCTCTCATTCTATGCTCATTGTCTAGTTTGGGTTCTCTGTATTGGCTCCTGTGTACTACAGGAGGAAGCTTCTCTGATGATGGCTGGGCAAGACACTGATTGATGAATATAATAGAATATAATTAGGAGTCACTTTGTTGCTACTTTTCTTTAGCAGAACAGTCATTTTTGGTTTTCCCATGACTCCATATGGATCAAAGAGATCAACATAAGTCCATATACACTAAATCTAATAGAAGAGAAATTGGGGAATAGTCATTGAACTAACTGGCACAAGAAAGGACTTTCTGAAAAGAAAAGTATTATGAGAGACACTAAGAACAATAATTAATAAATAAGACATAGGAAATAAAAAAGCTTCTGTATGGCACAGTACACCAGGGTTTGGATAAAATGGCAGCCTACAGAACTATGAAAGGTTTTTATAAAATTCATGTCTGGTAGAAGGTTAGTATCTAAATATATATGTAGAACTCAAAAGAAAAAATTGGACAAGAAGAAAACTAATAATCCAATTTCAAAAAACATTACATATCTAAACAGAGAATTCTCAAAAGATGAAACACAAATGTCTGAGAAACACTTAAAGAAATGTTCAACATCTTTAGAATTCAGGGAAATGGAAATCAAAACTGCTTTGAGATTTCATCTTTTGCCATGAGATCAATAAAACAAGTGGCATCTCATGCTGGTGAGGATGTAGAGTAAGTAAAACACTCATCCATTGCTAGTGAGAATGAAAAATTGAATATCCACTATGGAAATCAGTGTGGTAGTTTACCGGGAATCTAGGAATTGATCTAACTCAATACTTAGCTATCCCACTCTTGGGAATATACTCAAATGGTGTTTCATTCTACTAGAGAGACTCTTGCTCAACCATGCTCTTTGCTGCTCTATTCATAATAGCTACAAATTGGAAACATCCCGGACCTCTGTCAAGAATGAATGGATAAAGAAAATGTGGTACATTTACTTGTGAAATATTACTCAGCTGTTAAAAAAAATGAAGTATACAGATAAGTTGATGGAGCTAGAAAAAGTCATCCCGAGTGAGATAATCAGAACCTATAAAGACAAATATGTCATGCATTCAAGCATATTTGAAAGTTAGCTGTTAAATCTTCAATAAGCAGTTCATATAACCATAGAGGCTAGGTATAGAGCAAGTGACTGGGGACTGGGATTGAATTACCATAGGAAGGGGAAGTTATATATAGTTATGGATGGATAGATAAAGGGAGGACTGGAATTGGAGGATCAAATACAGAGTGGTAGGAAAAGGGGGTGAGGGAGGGAATATGGGAAAAGAGAGTTAAAACTAAAGGTTGTTTGAGGGGTTTCATGGAAACCTAACACAGCAGAAGCTTGCAAAATATACACATATATGAAGGTGATCTAAATGGAATCACTGAATAATGGGGGAAACAGAGCCTCAGCTGGGCATCCATCTCACATTGCCAAATGCAGAATTAGGCAGTGCTAAGAAGGGGTTATACCTACCGAGTTGTTTGCCAAATTGACCCTATCGGAACCCCCAAACAGTCCAGCCTATTGCCAAAGGCATTGCTTGTTCTTTACCAACTGATGGTAAGGCTCTATTGCTGAAGACAACACCTATACAACTTATTGGACATAGAGAAGTCGAACTGGTGGCTACCTAGAGCCTTCATTCTTACTGACCAGTGTCCATGATACTGGAAGGTACTCTGAAGGCTACTGCGGGAGCAAAGTAAACACAACTGAGCTACAAAACCTTTGATCTACCATGGTGACTGGCAAGCAAAATGCACTAATGCAATAGTGGCACAAAGCTTGTGAGTAACCAACCAGTATCTCCTTGGATTTAAGGCCCACTCCCGGATAAGGAACTCATCTCTGCCACTCACTGCTCCAATGGTCCAGAATCTACTGCATTTTATTCACATGGTTTCTATCAATTCACCTCAGTTGCATCAGCCAGAAGGAACCTCTACTTGTGGGAAGACTCGCCTTAGAATATACGTTAAGACTCACTAACAACCCAACAAATAAAGAGCAGACACTTTTAAGTGTGAATTGGTTTGACTTTCTTAAGATGATTTATTAGCAACACGTGCTTACTGCTCAGCTTATTATCAGAACTCCCAAACTCAAGATACTCTTTTTAATTATCTAAGTAAGAGAAAAACCACCATATTAGGGCAGTCTATAAGCTTAAACATACAGTGGAGATAACATACTAATTATTATCATTATTCCCCAAGTCTGAGTTGTAATATCTGCCTTATTGAAATAGTCTCAAAGTTCCATTTTGTTGACTAACAATAATAAGGAGAAAATCTAAGTACTGATGTATTTCTTGCTACCAGAGTAAAAATGTGTGACTCATCACATCTTTTGTTATACGCTGTAACATTTTGAATATGGTAAACTCGTATGAGGCATTTCAGTGCTCTGATTATCTCAAGGCAGCAACCGACGCACAGACTACAGAGCTATGTGTCCATTGTCACTCAGGGTCCCAGACTGGAAAGACTACCTTGGCATACAACGAAAATAGGACAGTGGGCTGAGAGAAAGATTGGAGGAAGAAGTTACATTAATTTGTTAAAACACAAACTAACACTGAATGGAAATCTTAACCACTACATGTTTTCATCAAAAGAAACATAAATACACAGCATTCTTTAAAAACAAGACTCTACATTTTAAAATATTTTATCAGTGACAACATGTTTTTAAATGATGTGATCCTCAGACTTTCACAACACCAATTTAAAGAAAAGCTATCTCAGCTTCTCAAGTTGAATATTTCTTCTTCTTCATTATTATTATTTTCATTTCTAGTTTTTTTTTTCTTACATGTATGACAGTGCATCATCACATACATGCAGTGCCCATGGTGGCCAGAAGAGAGCATCAGATATGATTGGTAGCCACCACGTGGGTGCTGGGAATCTTACCCCAGTCCTTTGGAGGTGCAGCCAGTGCTCTTAGTCACTGAGCCATGTCTACAGGCCCTAGAATTAATACATCTTACTAAGTGGTTTTTCTATACTTGGCCTTCATATTATTTTAGAGCACGTCTAACATGTATTCCCTGGGTTTTGATTGTCTTCCCTCATCTATTCTCAGCTCTAAAATCTGTGACTGGCCGGCTAGAAATGTCACAGGTGAGGTCCTATTTGGTGAACTCACTGAAGTGATACAGAAAGAATAACATAGATCACCTTCAGCAAAAACAAACACCGTTTTTTACTGTTCCCATTGAACACACTGTTAAATAAAGGGGTGTAACATTGGCTGTGGGATAATACTTTTAATTATAGTGCATGCTTTAAAATTGCAACTGAATATAATATAATTTTAGCAGTTTGTCTCTCCTAAGGCATCAACACCATTTATCACGACTGCTGCCATCTGGCACGTCTGAACTATCATGATCAGCAGTTTATGAGGAAATTAAAACATTCAATGAGTCTCTCTTCAATAATGTTTTGAGGTCAGGGACAATATTGCCAGCGGCGGTGAAGATGCATTTTTATCGCACACTTGAGAGGCATCCATTCAACATATTTTATAGCTTTCTAGTTTCAGACTAGCCAAGCTTTTCCTTATTTGTACTGATGTGACACGGGGGTCATTCTGTATAATAGCTATCTAAGAATCACTTAGAGTAGTCTCCTCTCTAATAGTGTGCTTATGCAGCTACATTCAGCTCAAAGCTGAGCTGGAGCAGTAAAAAGTGGTATTTTTCATCTAATGTCAATTCCATTGGATTTTTTTTTTTACAGTTGACAGTCATCCTTTGTATAAATAAGTAAAAATGTTTCTATTCTGTTTAAACACATATGGTTTTACTTATTTGTTTTATTAAGTTGGCAAGTGCAAAGTTCATGGATGTCACTGCCACCGACATCCTTTTCTCTTCCTCCTTTGAAGGTACTGGTATTGCATGTTGGTTACAGGTTAGTTACACATTGTCTTCTGTGCTGGCAGCATCTGTCTGTTGCCTAGAAAGATATATGTACACCATGTTTTCCTAGGACCGAATTTACAAATTTTGTCTGTGAGCCAACTTTCCAGGACAAAGTGTTCTTACCAGCCTTCATCAAAGAAAACTGTTTTTTTTTTCCCCCAGCAAATGAAACCATCACCGCAAACCACAACAGGACACAATGCAGAGATCAATGGATTCATGGAGTCCCGAACAATGGATATATCTATGCTACAAGTCACGTGTCTATGGCTCAGGAAACATCAGAGGAAAGACACAGAAAGATCGTCAGATCTAGAATACCAGGAAGTCTGCAGTGGAACAGCCTCTCCCAGAAATGGCTATATATACAAAACCTAAACAAGGCAATATCAATGGTGATATGAAAACAGAAAGGGGACATATTCATGGTGATTCCATTCTTAGACAAATATCTACAGGCAACTAATGATTGCTAGAAAAAAAAAACAGCCGTTCCCAGGAATAAGCCCCCTTATTGGTTGTCTAATACAATCTTGAAATCATATACACACAACAACACAAATGGAGGTAGTGGCCTTTATTTATAAATTTGTGTGTACATATTTAACAGTAGTAATATAGTTAAAAAGGCTATCTATCAGCTTGAGAGTGGGGGCATAAAGAAGGACTGGAGGGGTGAAATTAAGGGGTGAGAGTGATGGATTTCTATTTAAATTAAGAAAATAAAATGAAGTTAATGTAAAGATACCTTATAATTAATAAAAATAGCAATAAGTAGTTTAAAAAGAAATGTTATTTCCAAAAGTTTTTCAGGGATATGACCTTTCTTAGCATTGTAAACTTTGCCTCTGTCAGAGATTTGCTCAGTGGAACAATGCTTAATTGTCTTGTTTTCTCAACATGACAATATGGTTAATATATTATTAATATTTGAATTTGTCTAAAACTATGCCTTTCTTCCAAGTGTTACATTATGTTTAACTATTACTAATAGAATTGTTGTCATCAATCTGCCTTTAGCCACAAAATTATTTTAATTTATTCCAGCGTTCTACTTCAGAATCACCACAGTAGAAACAGTAATGATGTTGGAACTTTCTCATTGCTGTTATAAACTATCTGAAAAACCAATGCAGCATGGTAATTTTGATTCACAGGTCCAGGGGTATACAGGCCATCATGGATAAGGATGAGTTACAACAAGCAGGAAGTGGAGGCTGGATGGTTATGTTGCATTTGCCCTCAGGATGTAGAGAGTGAACTGGAAGTGTGACTGGGCTATAAACTATAGTGCCTACCGCCAGTGATGCACTTCCATGGAGGCTTAGCATTCTGAAGATATCATGACATTCATAAACAGCACTTGCACTACCTCCTAGAGACCCAGTGTTCAAAGACATCAACCTATGAGGGACATCTTTCACTCAAACTACAAGTCGTAAGCTTGTGAAAACACAAAATTGGCAATAAATTATTTTGAGATTTTATATATATATATATATGAATTTCAGGTCTTATGCATTTTCTTCCCTCTGATAGATTGGGCAACCCACAATGCTAGTAGAGCTTCTGCTGGCCAGACTGCCATCACAGTGCCTCCTGACAGCTGGATTTGAAGGTGAGAACTGATACCTTGGGTAAATAGATGAGAAAGAGTGTTAAGTCCCTGCATCTAATTACTTGGAGTCACTGGAAGACAAAGCCAGGAGCTGTAGAACAATCCTTTTGTACACTATGAAGATATGTTGCTCTCATTGACAATAAAGAGCTGACTAGCCAATAACTATGCAGGAAGAAGTTAGGTGGAAGAGCCAAACTGAGAGAATGCTGGGAAGAAAGAAAAGGGGCAGAATCACTAGCAGACACAGAGGAAGCAGGAGATGAGTATGCCGTGCTGAAAAAAAAGGTACCACCATGTGGTAGAGCATAGATAAGCAATATGTGTTCATTTAAGTTGAAAGAGCTAGTTAGTAACAAGCCTAAGCTTTCAGCTGAGCATTTATAATTAATAATAAATCTCTGTGTGGTTATTTGGGGAGTCGGTGGCCCCAAAGAAAAACTCAGCTTACAGGCAGGAAAATTGGGAATAGCAGTGTAGATCAGTGTCCAGATGTTCCTAGATATGAGTTCAGAAGCACGGTAGCTTTATGTGGGAAACCAAGGTGATAAGGAAGAGGGATTATGGCAAAGGGATGGTCCAAGACATTCACCTTAAGACAACCTTATAATTATCTGTGGTGATTTTGCATATGGATGAAATGGCTATTTCAAAATTTGAAGTTCTGTTATAATTTTATCAGTTTGATAAGTGTAGCTGATAGAGGGGAATCAGCTTTAAAGTTAGTCACTGGTGAATTTATGTACATGGAAAGTATCAGGCAAATTTATATTTAGTGTTAAATGCGTATGCATCTGTCAAACATTCTAGATATAAGAATTCTCAATTTTAAAAGTGAGTAAAGATACCTCTACTTCTTGTAAGTGTGTAGTGGTATTTTCTCTGCCCATGACATTGTCCTATACAGCCCAAAGGAGGCAGTGCTTCCTGATGTTGTACATGACCCCTTATAAGGAGAGTGGAGAGGGGACACATGGTCCCTTCTTCCTTTTGTTTATTTATTTTTATACTGGTGTGATTGGATAGACTGTGAATGGCCTGGGAATTGAACCCGGCTCCTCTAGAACATCAGTCAGTACTCTTAACCACTGAGCCACCTCTCTCTTCTCTACTAGAGCCAATTCCTTCTCAGCATTGACTGATAATTCTCTTGGACTATTTAAGTCCTTGTCCCCTTTTAGAGTATTAGAGAAATTTGCTAGTCCATCTTTAGGTATTCCAATGATAGCCTGTAAGTTGGAGGTCATGGGCAGAGCAAATACCATTACACAAGTGAATACATATTTTTTCTTGAAAATCAACACAAAAAGAAATAAGGACACTTATTATAGCAATTTTCAAAACTAACTTCTAAAAATAGTGATTACATTATAGTAGCTATAATTTTCCAAGAATGACCTTGTTGAAGAAATTGTCTTTTATTGCCATTATCATGATTGCACAGCAGCAATATTTTGTAAATTTTAATCACTTGGTAAAAAGGCTTTTAATAACTATGGATGATTTAATATGTGATATTTTATATAATGAAGCTTAACAATTCCCTATGTGCTTATACAGAATATTTCAAATATTTCCTATGGATTCTTTATGACTTTATTTTCTTGTAATGTGTTAGAGATTAGCTATATAAAAGCTACAAAATTGAAAGCACCTATGTTTTTAAGAAAGTATAGCTCCCACTTTTAAGAAACACTTCAATTTCCTACTCTGGAAAGAGTTAGTCCCACACCCTTCCTGCACTCTACTTATCTCCTATTTTAGGAGAAGCTTGTACCAATGTAGTTTAGATATTTTTATAGTAAACAGTTCTCATTTGAATGTTAATGAAAGTAGCATGCTAAATCTAGTGTTTTAATAATTTGACCTACTTTAGAAAGTTGTAGATTTTTATTCCTAAAATATTTAATTGCGTATAATCTTTCAATAATTTATCAGGGTATTTATATAGTGTTTTACTTATATTCCTTTTAAATATGTTATCATGAACATAGTTTCTGATCAATGTTTTAAGTGCAACATCATGCTTTTTAACATATTTACAACGTATTAAAAGCCTACATGTGGAAGTAAAATGTAAATCCATTCAAGGTTTACATTCTCCCTCCAATTTGTCTTTTAAATATCTCTCTCTTCTCTTTCTCTCTTCTCTCCCTCATGTCTCCTCTCAGTCAGTCATTGCCTCAAAAAGAACAACTATAAATATTAAAGTCAGGCCTTGTCAACTAAAACCTACGCATTCCTTTACTTAAGCAGTGGCATTAATAACACTGATAGATTTTCTTTGTTATAGTGTTGGTGTTTGCTTGAATTTTTGCCTCTTTATGCATTCCAACTGTAAAGACTGAAGCCCAGTAGAATCAGGATCAGGACACTAAATAGCAAATTATTGCTGAAATATTACTAGACTAAAATTATAGGAATCCAACTGTAAACATAGTGAATTTCACTCTTAAGTAAGTCACAAATATATTCAAAGAATGAACAACACAAAATTTGGCAGAATCATACCTCTGTTGTCACTTGGGAAACCTGACACTTCTGAGTAAAAGAAATGTGAGAACCAGAAGCAGCCAGATCAAGGTGCATCTTGCTTCTTACCTGGGACTTCAATGGCCATTTGCAGTGAATGAAAGAGCTTGATTTTTTTAACATAATATTTTTAATTGATTCTTTGGAAATTTCACATCATGTACCCCAATCCTACCCATCTCCCAGGCCCTCCATATCTGTCTCTCACCACTGCAGCACCCCCTCAAGGAAAACTATAAAAGAAAAAATAAAAATAAGGTAAAGATTAAGGAAGAAGAAAAAATTAATAAAAAATCAAATAAGAATATCAATTTCACTTAAAAAACAAACCAACTAAAAACCAAACAAGCAAGCAAACAAACAAAAGAAAACAAAAACACTTTGCTTTGCTCCTCCATCTTTGCCTCTCCATCTCCTCTTTATTCACCCTAGTGGCATTGGGACCTGCTGTGGGGGGGGGGGGGGATCTGAGAGGCATATGCTGCCACCCCAGTCCATGGTGACATCTGGGCTCAAGCTGCTGCTGAAGATTATATCTATGTCTGTGGTCTTGCCACAGCTGGGGTCTGTGTTGATGTTTAGTTCCCTTTGTTATTACAGGGGCCTATATGAACCATGTGTTGAAACATGAAATGAAGTGCAAGGGCCTTGCTGCTCTGGCCCTGCCCCTCACTGGCCCAGTAAGAGCTCCCCGCCCCGCAAATGGAGAACTGGCCCCTTCTCTTGCCTGCCCAAGGATATGAGACCAATGACCCAGGCACAGGAAAGCTAATATCACTCTCAATAGGAGAGTTAGACCCCCATACTTGGGAGAGACAGCCCCACTCCTCATCACAGTGTGAGAAAGCTGGCCCCAGCATCCCAGACTGATGAACTCAGAAGCCACCCAGGTACTCATCCAGGGCTTTGAGCTGGCACACCCCAACATCTACCCCATCTATGACCTGTTGGCGTGCATGAAGGGACTGGTCCTGCAGAGCCATAACTGCATGGTCTACCTGACTTGGAACAAAACCAGGATGTCTGGGGAGCTTTTGTGGGGGTCCAGTGTTGATTGAGTGCTAGAGGCTATAGGCTTTTGAACCTGCCCAACAACACATTACATAATAAACATTTGCAAGAAACGCTGCTTAGACAAAAGGGTATACTGCATGAAAGAGCTTGATTATGCTACAAAGCAGTGTGTATATGCTTCTGTATTCGGCCAGGTAGTCTGGGAGCTCTTCACGATCTGTATGTGCATGTAGCTATCTTTGGATGTGTAAATATGGCTGATTTTAGATAGGTGAGTCTACCTAACTTTATGAGCATCTCATTCCATGAAGAAGATCACTGATGGAGGGAATTTAGGTTAGGGCATATAAAATACAGGTGCTTACTCTAAGAAATGGTAAAAAAATAATAAAATGTATTGGATGTGTATAGCAGTAGGTTTGCCCATCAGGTAGTATTAACAGCTGTGATGAAAATATAGAGTATTGAATTTGATGTCCTTTTAGAAAGAAAAATTAAGAAGTATATGTAACATGAATTGCTAAACAGTCTTATTAATAAAAAACCCAGAGCCAGACAGTGGGGTGCTGTGGGATGTTCTGTATGGCAAATGTGTTGCTCTGATTGGTTAGTAAATAAAACACTGATTGGCCAATAGTTAGGCAGGAGGAAGTATAGGTGGGACAAGGAGGAGAAGAATTCTGGGAAGTGGAAGGCTGAGTCAGAGACACTGCCAGCTGCCACCATGACAAGCAGCATGTGAAGATGCCGGTAAGCCACGAGCCACGTGGCAAGGAATAGATTTATAGAAATGGATTAATTTAAGATATAAGAACAGTTAGCAAGAAGCCTGGTACGGCCATACAGTTTGTAAGCAATATGTCTCTGTGTTTACTTGGTTGGGTCTGAGTGGCTGTGGGACTGGCGGGTGAGAGAGATTTGTCCTGACTGTGGGGTGAAAATTGACAGATCAAAGGAATAGAACAAGCCAGCCATAAGTTCTTACCACTAGGAAATCCTCAGCCCAAGATAGCTACTTCTTGTATACTCACACCTATATATCTTTCTGTGCCCTGTTATCTTATTTCCTTTCTCTGCCCAGCTTCATCACTTTCTTCTTTCTGCTCAGCTCTATCACTTCCTGTCTGTCTGTACAGACCTCCAGACCTCTATGGTTAACTAGTGCTGGGATTAAAGGTGTGTGCCACCATGCCTGGCACTGTTTCCGGTGTGGCTGGCTTTATCCTCTGACCTCCAGGCAAGCTTTATTTGTTAGAGCACAAATAAAATATCACCACAATTTATATTTGAGGTATTGGTTGCCCAATAACTACTTTCCCACTTTGTTCAACATTTCTCTATCTCCAAATATTATTCTATAAAGTTTTCATCTATAATGGCTCTTTTATCCTTCCAAAAAAATTACCATATTAGAAACTGTCCTTTCTCTCTGAATTAATTTGCTGACATTTTGTTAATTATGTAGGAAACAAAACATAGTTTTTCATTTATCTTTGAAAGGTTAGGTCAATTTATTGGCAAAGGAAAAGATAATGTTTATCTTATGAAGACACATTTCATATTTAAGAAATATTTTCTCATTATTATAGAAACACAATTTCCTTTGAGAATTTGTGGAACTTAATAGATGTGTAGAAGTAAGTTTGTCTTGTATTTCAAAGAGTTTCATTTTGATTTGTTAGACTTACGTCTTAATACTTCTCAGTTTTCAGAAAAGCACATAAGAAAAAATTCTCATAATTTAATTATGAAGATAAAATTTTCCATTCCTTAGTCTTCTTTCCTGCATCTTTATTTTTTCCATGTTCATGTGTGTGTGGTATGTATGTGTAGTTTTGGATGTGTTTTGGCAGACATATGTGTGTTCATGAGCATACATGAGCATATGCACTTGGAAGCCTGAGGTCAAAGTCAGACATCATCCTCAGTCCCTCTTACAATTATTCATTGAGACAGGTCCTTCAATAAAACCTACCTCATCGATATGACTGGTTACTCAAGTCTATTTGCTGAGGGATTTCTTTGTCTCTGTCTTCCATGTTGGAATTGCTGTTGAATGTCAAAACTCACTTGATACTAGGGACATGAAACTTCATCCTTACACTTGCCTCACAAGTATTTTGTTCACTGACTCATCTCTTTAGACCTGAAGTTATTGAGTCCACCCTACTCTGGTGCTTAGAGTTGAACTTAGAGCCTCCCTTGTGCTAGGCAAGCACTCCACTGAGTTGTTACTCAAGTTATTTTCTATATTTTAATAATGAGGAAAGATGGGGTCATTAAGGTGTTATGTGTTTACAGAAAAATATACTGTTGTTCCACCAACTTAATGATTATGAGATTTCTTCTTAGTTATTTTTATGATCATATATATATATATATATAAAGGGTCAATGAACTGGCTCATTGTGAAAAGGAGCTTGCTGCCAAGCCTGAAGGTATGAATTCCACCCTCACGATGCACATTTTGGAAGGAGAGAACCAGTTCTTATGAATTGTCCTCTAATCTGCAGACACAAGCTGCAGCATGAGCATGTGCACACACATCCAACACACAATAAAGGTAATAAAAAGTATATAACAGAAACTAGTAAGCATTTATCTGTAAAGTGCATTTAAAAAGTGAACTATTAAAAAATGAAGCTTTATCCATTCCAAAGAGCAGAATAACAAACAGAAGAGAATGTTTACTATAATGGCATAATCTTTGTTAATATCTTAATATGCTAGAGAAAACAATGAATGAAAAGAATATTCTCTGATGCGATCAAATTGTCATTAAAAGTAATTAGTGCCCACTGATAATATATTGCAAACTTGCATTTAAGTATTAAAGGCTACGGTTATTTATAACTATTGCTTAATTCATGCCTCACTAATTTTAAGAACTATTTCTAAGTAATATATATATATATGTATGTATATATACATATATAATGTATATATATTCTTATGAAATATTCTACTTTTTTGCGAGAGTTTAGTAACTGATTAAAGATTTCAATATCTTTTAAAATGTCAAATTTGTATTAAAACCCTGTCATATACCTTTCATATCATCTAGATTCTACTTTCAGCCAGCCAGGACATTATGAAGTTCACGTGCCCAAAATATTGCAAACCTCACTGAAATTAGTCTTCAAGAATCAGTTTTGCTTAACAATAAGTGTAGACATGAGTATAAATGACTATAAAACTTTAATATGTAGTTTATGAGTAAACATATTCACTTATTTCAGACAGTATTCTCCATTTTGGTGTCTCTGTTAAATAGCAACATGATTTTCTCAATTTCTTCATTTTGTTTTCTCTTCATTCATGCCATTGGGGATGACAATGTACTCTTAGAGAAGAGTATTTTTCCTGAAATATTATATTAAACTCTTTCTTAACAACGATTGATCCTTAGTAGAGTGAGCTGAGACCCCTTGCACACCAAAATAGCAACAGAAAACTTCCACATTAGAATATTCAGTTTCCATTAAAACTGTAACAAAATACATTGTAGCATTGCACAAGAAATCATTGCTTGAAGCCAAGACACCTGGTCCTTCTGTCCTGGATTAAATTGATGATGTGGGCTGTGAATAAGCAAAAAGGAAAATTAAACATCATCTGCCTTTGCAAAAGCTGTATATTCTATGTCTTGAAAGACTAAGAAAGAATAGATGATTGAATATGTCACATCTTGCTGGGTTTGTTGGCTCAAGGATGCTTTTAAATAGGTTTTTGAACCTTAAGAAAGAGAAATGAAAGGTTCAAAAAGTCAAAGTTAATAAAATAAATGTTCCATAAATACATAACACAGATGTTTATTTACATGACAATGTCATCAAGTCCTAGGAAAGGAGACACATAAGGTATCCACAGAAGGTCCACAGATGTGACAGTGTTTTCCGACTAGTTTCAGTTCTGGATAACACACATACTAGTTGATCAGCCAAGATTTACAGCCTGTATTTCCATTTCTAAAGCTCATGCTGAGAGAAAATACGACTTCAAACCTCCCCTTTCTGGACTTCTTTGAAAGTTATATAGAGTGTTATTATACTTCATATTTAATGTTTACCATGATGATTCACCTTTTCTATCACTCGCTGTCTTCCTTTTTTATGCTTTCAAAACTGCTCTCACAATACTAGATGATTCCTCTATGTATGTTTGAACATTCTGAAAACACTTCTTTTGCTCTGTGTTCTGTAACTGATGAAGAAGATGCTTTTCTCAGTTTGTTGCTTTAGGTGATACCTAACATTGCGCAAAATGTGTCAGGGAAAAACATAGATTTAAAATCTCTGTTAGAACTTGCTCATTTAGGAATCCCTCTAAACTCTAGCGGAAAGACACGACAGCCACATGAGAACCAATCCCTTATCTGACTTCAAAATACAATCAGGGAAATAACTAACCACTTGATGTCTGAACCATGTTCCATATGTTTTCCTCCCGGGGGACTGAAGAGATGGCTCAGCAGTTGAGAGCACAGCATATACCGCTTTTGCAGAGAACTTGGGTTTGAGTCCCAGTACACATGCAGGGTGGCTCAGAAATATCTGTCTCTAGCTCTAGAGAGATCCATTACCTCTGGTTTCTGTGGGCACCTGTCCACATGTGAACATACCTGTACACAGAGAAAAATATATGCACATAATTAAAAGTTTATTACATTTCCATTTCTCACTCCCAAATCGTACTCTGGTAGCAGGTAGACACAATGACTTTTAAAACTTGGTTAAGGAGTTATATAGCCTTCATCTAAGCTATAAAATTGTGGCCACTAAATGCAGAGAGAAAGACAGACTCATCTCAGAGTTCATTAAATGAAAAGAAAATCATATCTAACATTAAAACAAAGTAAACAAACAGTAGTTTTCAGGAATAAAACTTGTTATGTGTTCATATAGACATGAAACCCAATAAAGAAAATATTCAGCAAATCTCACTTTCAGACAATAATTTTGAAAGTACTGGTAACTCTGGTCTGTCAATGTTCACAGAAACCAATAATACATCATAAATTCACAGGAAGAAACAGGCCTATAGCATGGAGGTGTCAACATTTAGATGTTAAATGTCCCCACAAGATCGTATGTGTTGAAGGTTTGACCCCTTATGGAGCAATACTCAGAAGTGTGGCCACCAGAAGGTGATTGGATCCTTAGAGTTCTGACCTCTTGAATGGGTTGATCCATTTAAAGATTCATAATTGAATGTGCTTTTTAAGGTGGTTGACTTTAAAGAGGGATAATTAGAGACATTGGTCATCCAGGTTGTGCCTTGTACATTTTGTTACTGTCATGTTTCTCTTAAGTCTCCTTCTGCCTTTTCCTTTTCCCTTTCCATTGTATTCACAATGATCTGACTAGCTTTGCTCCATCTTGCACTCCCTGCCATGATACTCAGCTTCATCACAGGCCCAGGAACAACGGACATGAGTGAGCATGGACTTAATTATTGAATCTGTGAACTCAGAAGAGCCCTTTCTCATTGAAATGGATTTTCTCAAGTGTTTTCTCACAGCTATAGAAATCTGAGTAAAGGAGTGTGGAGTCCTTTATTGGGACATAGATCTTATTGTCTGATCTCACCTCATCTTGGGATTAGATATGGATAATTTTGGACAATAAAAAGTCTCTAAGAAAGCAATTCTGTCAGTCAAGTCAGATAAGAACTTCCCATCCACATCATAATAAGGCTTCAGACACAGAAAAACAAAAGGAGTCTCACTTTTTTCTGTTTAGATCCACAAAAGTTGCATATTTTCCTTTATTTCCTATCTGAATGGAAAACATTTTCTAGCAACGATTTCTTGTCCCCTCCCCTCCCTCCTGTGTCTATCATTATTTTGTGGCTGACTTCTATAGTGGTTGGATCACAATGTTAAGTCCTTTAGGCATGTTTGATTTTCTGCCTGATGAAGTCCCTAGATCAGGTATTTGGATGGTTACCTTCAGCCAGGATCTCTATGTATAGAGAACAGATACATATTGCCAGAGGGGCAGTGGGTACTACAAACTTCTCTTTTAATTTTTGTAACAGTATCCTTCATTTCTAAAAATATACATAGTTTCTCAAAGACAAATAATATCACAAATGATTTTATTCTTAAATATGGAAAATTGACAATGTTCAAGCAAGTTATCTGCAAAATGAATGATTCAGAAATTGTTTCCTTTTTATTATCAAGAACATAATAATCACAAAATTTCCCCTTCCTTTTCTTCCATCCATTACCCTTCCACAAACCACTGGTTGCTCTCCTTAAATTCATGGCCTCTTTTTCTCACTAATTGTTATTCCATGCATATATGTATATACATATATGTATGTATATATTTATATATACATATATTCCTAAATACAGCATTGCAGTCCATATACTCTTACTTATATGTATGTTTCCAGAGTAAAATGTTTGGCACTGGGTTATCAATTGGTATATTCTTCCTTGGGGGAGCATGGAGTAGATACACTGTATCCTTGTAACTGTCTGCTATGTGCATTTGCTACAGTGATTGCTGGGAATTTTGTTACCATTTCATATAATAATGTTAGTCCCTAGAAAAGGAAAGGAGTAGGTGAGGAGAGTCCAGGGCATCCATCTCTATTTCCCATTAGGATAAATAAGCACATTTTATCTAATTTGCAAGTATAATGGAATTAAAATTTGATGTTAGTAGCCATCTTGACCAATTCCTATTAAAACCACTATGGTATTCCCTTAAATAAGGGAAGAAAAGACTGAAGTAAAATTTTCTACATGCTATTGAGCCATTAAGGGTGATATGGTGTATATTTAACATAACCTGATCATAGAAATATTTTTTTTTCTTTTCTCTTTGAAACAAAGTTTCATGTATCCCAGGCTGGTCTTGAAATCACTATATACCTAAACATGACCTTAAACTTTTAAGGAGTCAAATTTTACTTTCATTACTTTATAGGCATGGGTGTTTTGCCTGCACATTATGTCTGTGTACCACATGCATGAAGTACATCTAGAGGCTAGAAGAAGGTATCAGATACGCTAGGACTGGAGCTATGCAAGGTTGTGAGTTACCAAGTTGGTACAGGGAATCAAATCAGAGTACACTGAAGAGCAATCAGTCTTCTTGAAGCATCTCTCTAGCGCTTGGCCTTGAACTTTTAATTCTCATTCCTCTAACTCTCAAATGCTGGTAGACATGTATTACCAAACTCTCTTCAGGCAGAGCCCAGAGCTGTGTACATGCCTGAGAAGCACTCCATGGACTGGGCCACGTAGCCAACACAGAAATTTTTCTTAATCCTAAACTAAGATAATACTTTCTAAAAATCAGGTGATATATTTCAATTGGATTTTAGCATTAATATAATATATATATACATATGTATGTATATATAACTGCTTTTGTGAGAATAATTCATTCTAGAGTTTGAGAATTTATATGTATGCTAAATCACTTAATTTGCCTAGAGCTACAGCAGGAAAAAGTATCTGAGTTCAAATTTTATGCAAGTTGTTTTCAATTTCAAATATAAAAATCTTATTATGATATTACAATAAACTATGCATAATAAAATTAGATAAAATTAATATTCAATAATGTTAATGAAAATAGGTTGTCACAGTAGTGCAGCACAGCTTTGAAACAAGGGTTTAATATGCTGGTATAAGTATTTTACCCTGTATCTTTCAGAATACACATTTCTCACATGGTTATCAGTTTTATTTTTAAGATAGTGGCTTTTAGAGCTACTGTAGCATTTATCATTTGATGGTTGATGGCTTATGTAGAAATAGTCCTCCATTGACCTTCTAGAATATGGAAGTCTCTGAGGAAAGCAACACTTTTATTATTATTATTATTATTATTATTATTATTATTATTATTATTATGGATTGACCCAGGCTTACAATCTATTAAGATGAACACCTTCAAGGAAATTATCCTTTTTGTTGTTATTAATGATGTAACTAATCAGATTAGTAGAGAGTTTTATGAAATGTTTTGATATTTTAACTAATAAAGGAAATATTTTCCATAGGATAGATTGTTAAATTACTCAAAGAGGTATTAAAATTAGAGGCTAACATTAAGCTACTAACCAATAAATAACTATAATTTTATAGCTATTTATTTGTTTTCTTTTATAGGGTGAAAACAAAAAACTATTGTGTCTTGAAATGTTGCTGTGTTTCATGAAAGTAAAAAGAAATAAAAAGTGGTGACTCTAAGATATAATGGTGCTTATTTTAGAGATAGCCACTTCTTTATTTATTGACATGAGTAGGAGAGAGAGAGAGAGAAGTTAGCTAGTGATATGGCTATTTTGTTGGAAATTTGTTGGAGACCAGCTCCTGTAGTCAGAAGTTTTCCCGTGTCCCACCCAGTCTGCAGTTGCTCAGACCCAAGTAAACACACAGAGGATTATATTATTTAAAACTGCTCGGCCATTGGGTCAGGCTTACTACTGACTAGCTCTTACACTTAAACTCAGCCCATTTCTGTTTATCTATATGATGCCACATCTTCTGTGGCTTTACCTGTGTGCCATTACATGCTGCTCCCTGAATGGTGGGCTGGCATCTCCTGACTCAGCCTTCCTCTTCCCACAATTCTCCTTGTCTGCTTATCCTACCTATACTTCCTGCCTGGCTACTGGCCAGTCAGTGATTTATTAAACCAGTGTACAAAAGCATTATCCCACAGCATTTCCCCTTTTCTGTTTAATTAAAAAGGAAAGTTTTAACTTTAACATAGTAAAATTATATATAAGAAAATAGTTATCAAGCAAGAATTATAGTTACAATTATCTAGTCTATTTGTATTTGGCAAAATTAAAGAAAATATTCTATCTATCCTATATTTGTGAGTCTAAAGTTTCATATCTAATTTATTTCTTATTATAACCAAGGAAAAGTATAACTATCTAGTCTTCAACTACATCAAAGAACTCAGAAAGATATAGTATTACCGAAGTAAACAGGAAGAGCATTGTAAGCAACTTCCCAAAATCTAGAATGACAGAGACAACTGCCTGCCTAGACAGTTACCCAAAGTTCCTCTGTAATGTTGGCACATCCATCTTCAGCCCATAGGCCTAGTCGCTCAGTCATTTTTTTTCCTGTGTCTTGTAGAATGTGTAGCAATTTCTTCTGCGAAGGAGGAACCTGAAAGACCATCTCACCTTGCAAAGTTCAGTGATCATAGGTCCTGCATGTCTAGTTTATACAACATATCATCAAGTAGTCAACATAAGGACACTTTTTTGTCCAGTGGCTAATTTTGCCACAAAGGAAGCAGACTCCATAATGAGATTCTTCAATTCTCATTATCTTCTCTGAAGTAGATTGGTGCTGCCAGGAGAAGACATGTCTCTATGTCCAGAAAGTCAAATTTCTTAAAACATTTTAAATGCCATATTCTGTAGGTCTTTGAAGTGTTTAAAGATCACCTACCTAGTTGAATTATATTTATGTATACCTAGAAAATTTAACATGACTATAGTCTTGATGATCATAGAAGACTAATTATTAATCTGTATTTCTTAATTATCCATTACAATTTAAATGAGCTGCACAAACACAATAACTTAAATAAGAGTAGAAATATACATACAGCATAACAAAATTAACTTTAAATTTGTATCAATAAACTAAAATCTATACCAATGTAAAACATTTTAAACAAGGTACTCTTTGAAAGTAGGTTCAACAATCCATCCTTTTATCCTATCATATCTATACCCTATATTTCCATATCAGGGTCTGACCTGTTGAAGGGTTCTTGAGAGGAGGAGTGAGGAATGAAGAAATATTAGATAGAAATATAGGTATAGACAAAGAGAAAGACAGAGACACAGGATAGCTTCTATAGGGCCCTGGGTCAATACCCAGTCTCACTGAGTTTAATCATGATGGACTTTTTATGCATCAGCAAACTAAGGAGCAAAAGATCTCCCCACTGAAGGTTGAGATTTAAATTACCAACACGTGTAGACCCTTAAAAACACCTGGTAAGCATGCCCTTGGCCAAATCATCCCATTATGCAGCCCTGCTGGGCAAAGCAAACTCAGACCTTGACCTTGAGTAAGGCCTTGCTAGGAAGCCTCTGTGGGCCCCCACCCCAACAGAAATTAACTAACCTTTATACTAATTTGTGTAAGTTTTTAAATATATATTATTTTTAAATAAAATTAGAACATATATAAATATACATAGGCAGCAAGTTTATCTCCTCCTCACTGTCCAGGAACATTATCTTCTCTAGAAAATCTTTAATGAGAACATGCCAATCAAATTCACACTTCAGTTTTTACTAGTGTTGATAATTTGGTTAGCTCTATATTACATGCCTCTTTTCTACAGCAGACAATTGATGTCTACCATAGCACTACTTGAGATATTTATAAGGCTCATTAATATTACTAACTTGAAATACAAAATGAATAGCATGTGGTGTAGTTTCAGGGTCCTGGAGGAAAATGGCTAAAGATACATAACGTAACTGAATACTTCTTCAAAATAGTGTGTACTCCACATTGCTATTAACATTTTCAGGGTAATAATAACACAAATTCATTGAATCAGTATTTTAATTTAATCTTTTATTTTCCACTGTTATATTGTGTTGATGATTTATTTGATGATTTATTTAATTACTGAAAATAAATTTGACAGCACATTTAAAATTCTGTTACAAATAATGCTTAATATAAGTGGCATATAATCTCTAAATATTATTGCATTTAAATGTCAACCACCAGCAATTTTGTTAGTTCAAATCTGTATTGATATTTAGAGCTTATGTTAAAGATTTAGTAATTGTAATGATGTAAAAAGAAGCATGAAACCACTCTACATCAATCTTGAAAACTGTCTTTTTATTTAGAAAATCACTGCCTGGACTCATACACACACACACACACACACACACACACACACACACACTTGCACACAAACACACACACACAAGGTTATGGATAAACACAGTCATCTGAACTTTATACTTTATATGACTGTATATAATTTTTCTTCTGATTTACTTTACATCCCCCCCTTATAAATTCCTTTCTGAGCTCAAAATTTAGATACAGATAAGTAAAAAAAAAGTGTCCTGGAGATTTCTGTGTAATAAATTTCCATGTTATCAATCAAATTCATTTTTAAAACTTCTTCACGTTTCAAAACTTCCAAAAACTTCCTTGAGGAGAATGTGTCTTCAAGTCTGAATTGAGTAGTTCAGTCACATTTGCCTTGTGCAGGAACACTGCCCTGCTAATCAGGTGTAAGAGCAAAGAGTACCCAGTAAAGTCAGAGTGGGATTTCTGCTGCACCAAGCCTGAACTAAAACAGATTAATGCATTCAAACTAATGGTGAGGAAGACCCCAGTGACCAGTGCGGAAGTCGATGTACATGAAAGCATTTAACATTTCATTCCTTGTTAGTTTGATCTATCTACATTAAAAAGGATGTGCTAGGAAGCAGTTTAAAATAAAAAAGGTCCATTTGTCTCCTTCTGGACCAGAAAGTAATAGCTGCCCAATTTTATCTCTTTATATAAAAGAAAGAGAGTGAGGAGAAATTTGATCTATGACAGATCAGGCTCAGAGAATTTTAGAAATTTGTCTAAAATTGAATTGTTCCAGACTCATGCATATTGATTATACAGATGGGTACTTTGCCATCCCCAAAAGCACTTTAGGAATCTAGTTCTTGAACAAGGTAACCACAGGAAAGTGTCCCATAGCTGATCCTACTGTAACGAGTAACTTTTTTTCACAATGAAGCCATATTATGGTCAGAAATAGTTCTTCCTTGAAGCATTAATTCCAGAATCTAAAATAGTGATTACGTTTGTATAGATAACTTACTGCCTTAATTTCTTTCATTAGCATGTGGCTGAATTTGTAAAGGTTAAAAAAATGTTCTACTGTTGATCTGTTTCTGGAATATGTTCCTCCTTTTACTACTCAAGACAAACCACCACTATTTTATCCAAAAGTATTGCAGCCTACGGCACTAAACTATTTCCATCATTTCAAACATCCTTTCCTGTTACTTTAGCTTTAATCCTGCCCATGACATCTCACTCCATTCAATTGCAGAAGACTTTTCCATACATTTCAAATGTACCCTGATGTTGTCTTCACATTCCTCTTCAATAAACCTTGGTCCAGAGTTAGTCTTTCAACAAAAAATATTTCCAAACCATCTTGTATTTTCCATAGTCACTAACGATAATTAATACTTTAGTTTTCTGCCTAAGAAGTTGTAAGAACAGATATACTTGAAACTAAGCCCTTTAGTTGATCAAAAACATACAAAGTTTGGAGAAAGATTTTTTTTTAAAGCAAAAATGACTTTACTCCTATGGGAATAAATATTATATCAAGGGATCTCTCCTTGTCTTCTTTATTCACATTGAGGCTTCAATATTCTATCGTAAGTGTGTGATGTCTTAACAAAGACCTTCTTACTTCCTTCACTTGAAACAATTACATTTTTGCAGTCTATTGTGCATATTTCACATGTTTGGAATGAACACTAATATGTTAATGTTCTAGGAATTACACAGTCTCTCTTGCTAATCTTTTCCTTTATGGTGGTCTGGATTATAATTTATTTAACAATGACTTTTAAATGATGGAGTTACTACTTTTATTTTTATTTAGAATATTAACTAATTGGAAATGAGAAATTAATTCATTTGGAAAACATTTTGTACAATTGGTGAAGTAAACTTTATGTTTATGAGCGGAATCCTTGTTATACAAATGTTGTCAGCTTCAAACCTTTACTTGAATATTATATTAAACAGGCCTTTATATATTCTGGAATCTGAAACCTTATATATGCTTGAGATCATTTGGACCATCTTATCATTTGATTTATTTCTTTGATGAAATAATTTTGCTTACGTCACAATAACTTATATTATTTTAGATGGCAAGTCCTTGAATCTAGAATTATAGTTTAAAGTTGTATTGAAATATCCTTATATATACCATCCCATATATACTTACAAAAATTTTTAATAGTCTTCAAATTGGGATTCTGTTTGATTTTATGAATTAAATATTTACTATAAACTTTGCAATAGATAAAAATATAAAATTGAGCCTAATTATTATTTAAATATATAGTCAAACATATTATTTGCTCTAGTTAATTCTCAAAGATTTTATTGAATGAATTTTTTAGCCTTGATTTTTTGGGGGACATACATTAGATGCTAATTGTTCAGGATATTTATCCTTTGATGAGTAATTGGGTATCCTGAATTTTATCTATCAATTGAAATGTCAAACTTCCAGCTTCAAACAATAATACTTAAAACTTGAGTCACAAGTGAAAAGCCTCCAGTTCAAATGTAAATGTGGAGAAGCCTATAGATCTTGTTACACATTCAGAAACCTAACTAATTATCTCATGCACTTTGACCTTGAGATTGAATGAATGAAATTATTATCAGGAATGACAATATAGTCATCCTAATTCTTTTTTTTTCTCCTCATTTACTAATACGTGTTATTATTCCAAAGTTGAATTAAGATTTTAAAAGTGAAATGTTCTAAGATAACATTAAATGGCAGAGAGATAACAAATGTGGAAGAGAATGCATCATGAAAGCACCAATTAATATAGAACCCAGAACTCCAGTGTTTGACATTTAAGCATCTCTCTCAAGACTTCATCATGAACAATTTATAGCCTTAACTACAAATGAAATGTCACAGATAATTGGTCATGTACCTTTGACATTTCATCTAAGGTTTGGTGAATCAATTTTATAATTTTGAACATTTGAAGCCAATATCAGGGACTAGAGTTTCAGGACTAGCCATTTTATATGGAATGTGCAGTTTTTTCCATTTCTTCAAACATAGCAGTATAGTTATATTAACACAGACACAATATGCAAGATTCTACAGACATCATAATTATCATCATCACCATTATCATCATCATAATAACTGTCTTTTTATATTTTCTTTAAGTGAAGTAAACTTAGTATACCATATTGTAATTTTGAAGCTTGAGGGAAAACTGCATATTTTAAGAACTTTATTTATAGATCTATAATATGAATTACTCATTACACTTGTTTGGGGTTTCAACACCATACTACCATTCCATAAACCTTCACATATGTAAATCTCTTTCATCATGACATATAAATAAGTCCAAAAATCTTAGTTTAGATAATGCAAATACAAATAACATTCCAAAACATCATATAGAATTGGATCCACTTAGAAAATCTAAAATGAAAAATGCTGGAATCAAGAAATGATATCTTGCCGGGCGGTGGTGGCGCACGCCTTTAATCCCAGCACTCGGGAGGCAGAGCCAGGCGGATCTCTGTGAGTTCGAGGCCAGCCTGGACTACCAAGTGAGTTCCAGGAAAGGGGCAAAGCTACACAGAGAAACCCTGTCTCGAAAACCCCCCCCCCAAAAAAAAAAAGAAATGATATCTTGCTCTTGCTGGCAAAGTGGCTCAGGGGTTGAAAGCACTGGAACTGTCAGCCTGAAAGGAGAGAATGGAATTTGAAAAGTTACGCTCTGATCTCTGCAAATGTGCGAGGGTATATGCACTCCTGCATGATATACACAGATAATGCACACATATAATAATAGTAAATGAAAATGATTCAAGACTATCTAACATTTAATTGTGAGGAATAAATATAGTGGAAGTGGATATACTTAGGAAGAGTAAACTAAAACTTATTTGATACACATATTTTCTGATGAGTGCTTCTCTACTCTAAAGCTTGGAGAACAGCTTTTAAAACCATAGAGAACTATTAGAAACTGATAACTTAGAGGCTTTTGTCATTGAAATGTGAAAGAAAACCTCCCAAAGGTTTGAAAATAAATACTCTTCAACTTAAATAAAAATAAAATTCTAATTTCAAATGTACCTACCCTATCCACTTACATAGAAATAATGTACCACTACGCAGGCATATTGCATCTTGCTGTTTGATTTACTCTTGTGAGTTCTGATCCTTCCTGGTAGATGGCATTCACATACATAGACTGAGTAGCCGTTTGGACTTAAAAAGAAAGAAGCATTGAATCCTACTCATTACTTAGTGTTACTGCTCATGCTGTGGCATACCCTGACTCCTTTTGTTACAAATAAAATGAGTTATACAATGTTTAGCATTTAAATCTTTAATAACACAGAATTTATGTTTTCATGTGTATTCACTAATTTGTCTGGAAGAAAAGGGTAATTTATTTTTCACAGAAGTGTACCCCCTTGTCTCTCACCCAGCTTGGTCATCTTCTTTTCTCAATAACAGGTATCCACACTGATACCTAAGTCTATCTTTCAGCCTTTCATATACATTCTCTCTCTTCTTTTACACTATTATCTTCCCTCATTATTTATTCTTGCTTGCTGTGTTGGCTGACACTGTTTTGGCTGTGATGAAATACCATGACCAGAAGCAACTTAAGGAATAAAGACATTATTTTGATTTGCATTTTCAGAGGGAGTGTCCAATGTTGGGGGAGGTATGGCAACAGGTGATCTGAGCAGAAAGCTAAGAGATAACAACTTTATAGACAAGAAGGGAGCAGAGAATGAACTGAAAGTAGGGTGGTACCATAATTTCTCAAGAACCATCCCCCAGAGATGTGCTCATTGGAAAGATTCACCATCTTAACGTTCCATAACTATGTGTTCAAATACCTGAGCCTATGAGAGACATTCTTCTTTCAAAACACCATACTTGTTTATTTTTGAAGATATTATGAGATCTATGACTCTTGTCAGTTGAATCATATTATCAGTCATTTTTTTAGCCGTCCATAAAATAACATCTCCTTCTTTTTTTTTCTTTCATTTTTCATTATTAAGAAATTTTCTACTCACTCTACATACTATCCACAGATCCCCCCTCCTCCCTCCTCCCACTCCCCATCCCTCTTTCCCAAGCCACCCCGCATCCCCACATCCCCCAAATCGAGGTCTCCCAAGGGGAGTCAGCAGAGCCCAACACACTGAGCCTAGGCAGGTCCAAGCCCCTTCCCACTGCACCAAGGCTGTGCAAGGTGTCACACCACAGGCACCGGGTTCCAGAAGCCTGCCCATAGACCAGGGACAGATCCTGATGCCCCTGCCTGGGTGCCCCCCAAACAGTTTGAGCCAAACAACCATCTTCTGGATCCAGAGGGCCTAGTCCAGTCCATGGAGGCTCCACAACCACCAGTCCACAGTTCATGGGCTTCCACTAGTGTGGCCAGTCATCTCTGCACATCCTCCCATCATGATCTTGACATCCCTCACCTGCAGTATCTCTCCTCTCTCTCATTAATTGGATTCCTGGAGCTCAGCCTGGTGCCTGGCCGTGGATCTCTGTATCTGCCTCCATCAGTCACTGGACAAAAGCTCTATGATGATAGCTAGGTTATTTACTAGGCTGATCACTAGAGTAGACCAGTCCAGGCACCCTCTGGACCACTGCCAGCAGACCAAGGTGGGGTCAACCTTGTGGATTCCTGAGAGCCTCCCCAGCACCCTGCTTCTTCCTATTCCCATGATGTCCTCATCTATCATGGTATCTTCCTCCCTGCCCTCCCACTCTGTCCCTGTTCCAGCTTGACCTTCCTATTTCCCTATGTTCTCATCCCCCACTCCTCACCCTCTGCCAAACCCCCACACCCAGTCCACTACTGTAGTTCTCATCCACTTCTCCTTCACAGGTTCATCCATGTGTCCCTCCTAGGGTCTTTCCCTGTTAGCTAGCCTCTCTGGAGTTGTGGGTTGCAGTCTGGCCATCCCTTCCCTCACATTTAGTATCCACTTATGAGTGAGTACATACTATGTTTGTCCTTCTGAGTCTGGGTTTCCTCACTCAAGATGATATTTTCTAGTCCCATCCATTTGCCTGCAAATTTCATGATATCACTGTTTTTTACTTCTGAGTAGTACTCCATTGTGTATATGTGGCATATTTTCTTTATCCATTCTTCAGTTTAGGGGCATCTAGGTTGTTTCCAGGTTCTTGCTATTACAAATAATGCTGATATGAACAAAGTTGAGCATGTGTCCTTGTGGTAAGATTGAGCATTCCTTGGGTATATGCCCAAGAGTGGTATAACTGAGTCTTGAGGAAGACTTATTCCCAATTTTCTGAGAAACCACCATACTGATTTCCAGAGTGGTTGTAAAAGTTTGCATTCCAACCACAGTGGAGGAGAGTTCCCCTTGCTCCACATCCTCTCCAGCATAAGCTGTCTTCAGTGTTTTTTTATCTTAGCCATTCTGACAGGTGTAAGATGGTGTCTCAGAGTTGTTTTGATTTGCATTTCCCTGATGACTAATGATGTTGAGCAATTCCTTAAATGCCTTTCAGCCATTTGAGATTCTTCTGCTGAGAATTCTCTGTTAAGCTCTGTGGCCAATTTTTTAATTGGAATGTTGGGTATTTTGATGTCTAGTTTTTTGAGTTAGTTATATATTTTGGAGATCAGCCCTCTGTCAGATGTGGGGTTGGTAAAGATGTTTTCCCATTCTATAGGCTGTTTTTTGGTCTTATTGACTGTGTCCTTTGCTCTACAAAAGCTTCTAAGTGAAAGACCTGTATGATAAGAACTTTAAGTCTCTGAACAAAGAAATTGAAGAAGATATCAGAAAATGGAAAGATCTCCTATGCTCATGGATAGATAGAATCAACACAGTAAAAATGGCAATCTTACCAAAAGCAATATACAGATTCAATGCAATCCCCATCAAAATCCCAACACAATTCTTCACAGACTTGGAAAGAACAATACTTAACTTTATATGGAAAAACAAAAAACCTAGGATAGCTAAAAGAATCCTGTATAATAAAGCAACCTCTGGAGGCATCATGACCCCTGACCTCAAGCTCTACTATAGAGCTATAGTAATAAAAACAGCTTGGTACTGTCATAAAACCTGACATGTGGACCAATGGAATCGAATTGAAGACCCTGACATTAATCCACACACCTACGAACTTACGATTTTCAACAAAGAAGGCAAAACTGGACCATGGAAAAAAGAAAGCATCTTCAACAAATGGTGCTGGCATAACTGGATGTCAACATGCAGAAGATTGCAAATAGATCCATATCTGTCGCCATGCACAAAACTCAAGTCCAAGTGGATCAAAGATCTCAACATAAATCCAGTTACACTGAACTTGATAGAAGAGAAAGTATGAAGTAGTCTGGAACGAATTGGCACAGGAGACCACTTCCTAAATATAACACCAGTAGCACAGACACTGAGAGAAACAATTAATCAATGGGACCTCCTGAAACATCTCCTTCTTTCTGAATGTCTTACCAAGGGTATGTCCTTACCATCTGCATGAAGGTTTACAAAAAAAAAAAAAAAAAAAAAAAAAAAAAAAAAAAAAAAAAAAAACACAAATTATCTTGCAGTTTCTCTGAACTGTAGTCAGAGCTTGTCGGTGTCCAAAGTCTACCAAAGAATGCATGCATGGCTAAGGCTCCAGAGCAATGTGGTCCTTAACAGTTCCACTGAAGTCCATTTCACACTATCAGTCTCAGTTTGCTTAACTATATATTGACTAATGAGTATGTTTTTCTCAAGAATTATTGTACAGAAAACTTAGCTGATGGCATGTGTAATCTTCATGTGTTAAGGTTATGATAAGTTGATATATGGTGTGAAGTTATGAGCACAGTGACTGGCACACAGTGAGCCCTTAATAATTGCAATCTTTCCACTAACAAACTTCCACTGACCTTGGAGACTAAGGTAGGCCATTTGGAGAATACCAGGGCTCAATGTAAACCTTTGCCGCCTTGATAACCACAGATATACAATGGGACACATTCTTCAGGTTTTATATTCTCTCATTTAATCCTCTCCCTCTCTCTCTCTGAAACACACACACACACACACACACACACACACACACACACACACACACACGAGTTTTCCTTCACTTACCATATAAAAGTAGAATTGTCACATATTTTGTAAGAGAATATGTTTGGGTAATACCTACAAAGTTAACTCTAGGATACATGTTAAACCTTTCAGTGTATTATTGTGCTGTTAAGCTTTCTAAGAATTTTTGTTTCCCGGAACATTTTAATTTATTCATTTTATGAATTGTTTTCTAGGTCTGTGGTGATATACTTCAGTGAGTTTATTTTTTCATTCATCAGACATTTTCTAAACCTTATGTGACTTTTAAACTATAAAACTTTTAATATATACTTATATATATTTTCTTTAAAGATTTTTCTAGCATTAAGGATTAGTAATTTCCTGACCATTTATCCTTCCAGAACTCATTTTATTGAGGTATTTATCATCATATACACTATTCCTTGATGTCCATCTTTTATATGTTATAATATCTCGGATGGGTGTTTGGTGTCTGAAGATTGCCTTATGATTATATTTTCTAAATTTTGTTGTTGTTTTTTTTTTTTGTTGTTGTTGTTTTTTTTTTTTTTTTTTTTGGTTTTTCGAGACAGGGTTTCTCTGTGTAGCTTTGCCCCTTTCCTGGAACTCACTTGGTAGCCCAGGCTGGCCTCAAACTCACAGAGATCCGCCTGGCTCTGCCTCCCGAGTGCTGGGATTAAAGGCATCTGCCAACACTGCCCGGTTTTCTAAGTTTCTTAAAATTTCAATGTTATGTTGTAACCTGTGCCTACTTCTCTGATACACTGTTTGTATAGATGCAAAACCTTTTTAATTCATGGAGTAAACATATTAGAACTTCTCCATCCCATTTATTTCTATTTTACATTAATTTCTTTGTCACTTATGTACTATCTAAATTGGGAAGAATTTTTTCTTTCTGCGGATTAGATGAGATGTTAACAAGCACTTTCTTCTCTATTTGTGTGCGGATAGGAATACATTGGACAATGTGTTTAGAAGTAGAGTTTAATAAAATGATGACACAATGCCTTCACATCTGTCACTTTTCCTTGGACATTTCCTATTCACCTGATACACTCATTGATGATTGATGTTGGCAATACTATTCAGTTTGTGAATACTAGAGACAGGTAAATAAGCTCATATGATAAAATTCAGTTAATCATTCTGAGTTTAGCTCCACATGCTCCTCAGTCATATTCAGTGTCTGAAATATTGATACCAAGCAGAGAAAATCAGGTTCCTTCAAAATGAGCATGCTCTAGGGATAATATGGGCTCTGTCTTCTCTTCTTCTCTTGGGTTTTGTATTTTCACCAACCTTTCACCTAGTTCCCCTAATTCAATATTAAATAAATATTTCTGCTAAAGTTCTTTGTGTAATATTGTGTATTGGAAATTTAAAAATATCTCTGATATTTCTATAATTTGACATTTTTAATGAGAGATCAATTGGGTGTTATCACTCAGTAAATTTACATACATAATCAAAATTGCTAGTAAGTGAACAAAGGGTTTAAAATATTAAAAGCCTGAGTACCCCAACTCTCAGATTTTATATATTATATTAGTTCCAGTATGAATCAGTGCAATTTTGACCAGTAATAAAATGTCTGCATTACCCCACAGTTATCATGAAATATGCCAATGCCAGGTTATGATTGAATGAACTTCATTTTCTCATCTTCTGCAAGATTACATAATGACATAGAAATGAGATTCTTTAAAGCTTGCATTTTCTGACTTTCATAATATGAAATATTATGAATCCTTGCAAAATGCAGTTTTAATTAAATTAGATAATATGACAGAATGTACAGCTTACTGTTAGGACATTGTAAGCCTCAAGCAAATATCTGTTACCTTGTCATCTTTTCCAAGATCAATTACAGAGAAATATATATACTTAACAAGACTTTGAAATGAAATTTTAGTGATAACAATGTCTAAGTATAGTAATTTTAACTACCAAATTGTAACTTTAAGTCAAATATGAGAGAGCATTAAAAGACATGGCTTAATGAATCTGTGATCACAGAGCACTGCCCAGGCTGGTATTGTTGTTGATATATATGCAAAAGTTCCATATCAATAACTGGTGTCCAGTGAGACAATAGTCACACAGTTCAAGCAAGTGGTTTTAGTGCTCAGAGATTAAACAGCAAGGAAAAACAGGAGCCTGTGACTCATGGCTAGCTGGTAACCCAAAACTCAGAAGCATTGACTAGAATGACAGAGTCTCTTCAGTGTTTCCTGTCTCACATCACAACCAAGGGGCATCTAATGTTCTCAGACTGTGTGTGTGATATATATATATCACACACACTGTGTGTGTGATATATATATATATATCCTGGGAGCCCTAGAGTTTACTGAGTACAAGTGTTACAGGACCTGTCCCTAGAATGAACAGGGACACAGCATCTTCTGTTCACCACAGTCCTTCTTTTCTTCAGAATATTGTGCTTGAATTGTCATCCAGACAAAGGAGTTGAGTCAGTCAGGATCACTCGGACCCTGTGGTCTACGAACATTACACATAGAGTCTCACAGAAAGCTGCAGGTCACACTAAGCTGAGACAATGTATTGGTCATTGTAGTTTTTTTGTTTTGTTTCGGTTTTTGGTTTTTTGTTTGTTTGTTTTTTGTTTTTGTTTTTGTTTTTGTTTTTTTTTTGCAGGGTGGGGGAATTCCTGAATGTGCCAATGTGTATATCTGTGCATTTATATTCATTTCTTTCTTTTATTTAAGAAAAGTTTTATTCAACTTATATACCCACCACAGATCCCCCCTCATCCCTCCTCCTGCCTCCCTCCTAGCCCCCCTAAACCACCACCCACTCTATTCTATGAAAGAGTAAGGCCTCCCATGGTCTGTTTGAAAGACCCCTGACAGTGGGATCAAGATCTATCCCTGGTACATGAGCTGGCTATATGGAGCCCATTACCTAGGGTGGGACTCCTTGCCTAGCTTTGATGCATGGGTGAAGAGCTTGATCTTGCCTCAACTGAATATATCAGGTCATTGTAGTTTGATTCACTGATTAAAAAAAAAGTTTTTGCTTCCATCAAATGTTCTTATGTTTTTTGTTTTTTGTTTTTTTTTTTTTTTGGTTTTTCAAGACAGGGTTTCTCTGTGTAGCTTTGCGCCTTTCCTGGAACTCACTTGGCAGTCCAGGCTGGCCTCGAACTCACAGAGATCCACCTGCCTCTGCCTCCCTAGTGCTGGGATTAAAGGCGTGAGCCACCACCGCCCGGCAATGTTTTTTAAATAATAAATCTGCAGTAACTAATTTATATATCTGGAAAGAATAATTACTTAGCAATGTTATGTTGACGGCTTCATAAAAAAATGAAACCAAAACAGAACCTTTAATTCAGAAGCGGTATGATTAATTTAGCCTTTAATGTGTATTTTATTTACCTTTGACACTTTACGAAAACTAACACAAGTTCTGTCTTGCTGTGTTTCTTGAACAGGATGGAAGTAGAACTTTTACAACCACGAAGAAATCCCCAGAATTCCAAAAATATAAACAAATAAAAGCATTATTTTAAAGATTCAAGAATATGGATATAAAAATAAGTTATATTAATAGATACAAGACAAGCATCAATAGATTTTTTCACAGAAATTTAAATAATTTAAGACAATAAATTGTAACAAGCTACCTATATCTCACCAGCTATCCAGCCAAGTTTTAGACTCATGAGGAACATGTGAAAATTCTCTATTATTTAATGCTGATGTTGACAATTTTATTCTGTAACATTGCTTTTGAGGTTGTATTATTTTGTTCTCTTAAAGAAATTACTGAAATTATAGATTGTGAAGAGTGATATACTTAAACATCAGGTATTACATATTACAAAAGAGCTAATTTCAAGTGTTTTCAACAAAGCAGATGTGTTTGAAGTGATGAATGCATTAATTATTTTGATTGAATTATTCCACACTGAGATAAAAATGATTTTGTCTCCAATAAATACACACAACTATAAATAATCAGTTTACAATCATTTTAAGTAAGTAAACATGTAGTAGGCTTATTCACAAATTTCTATATCCTGACTTATAAGTACAATAACATACTGTTAAAAATTTAAGAAATATATGAATCAAAAGAGCCGAAAGAAATACAGATTGGATTTTTATAAAAATGAGGAGCATGATAAGGAAGAAAATTAATGTAAGTAAGAATCAGAATAGTAATGTGATAAATGAAATAAATATATTTCAGGGCAGGCATTATTTTATTGCTTATTAACATGGCATTTACCTCTTCTAATTACAAAATTAGGCCAAAGATCATCATGGAGGTTGTGTTGTAATTCTAGCACTCTTTACTTCAAAGGCCAAGGAAGGAGGCCCTCTCTTGTCTTTCCAGGTTACATAACCCGTTCCAGGTTACCCAGGGATGCAGAGAGAAGTCATTATTTCAAATAAAATAAAATACAAAAAGCAGGAGAGCAGGCCAAAAACACATTTAAGGAACAGTTCTTTCAAAGACTGGAATAAATTAAAACTCTCCTATCTTATATTAAATAAAAACAATGTAGGCTACATGGAGAACTTAAAAATCGGTTCAGAGCTTTACCAAAAGCCTTGCTGCTCATGAGACTGTAGAACTGATCCAACACTTAATTAAAAACCTTCCATCTCTAAGGACACACTCCTAAGCCAATTTTCCAGCATGTCTTACTCAAGAGACAGCACCAGTGATTCCTTATTGAAACCCCTGTGCCCAATGGGAACCTAAAATAAAAAAAAAAAAACAGTATTTTTAAAAAATTATGATATCCACAAAATCCCTTGTCACAAATGTTTGGGACCAGAAGTGTTTCAAGTTTTGAACTGTGTTTTGGTTTATGGAATATTTTTGTTAACTACTGATTGAAAATACAAAGTAATTTAATGATCTATTTCTCTAGCAAAACTTAATCACATTGTGAAAATCCTCACATTGACCTAAAGTAGTTTCCTCTGATTTAAACTGAAAATACTATGAACCCATAAACATTTTTGTGTAAGTGCAATTAGTTTTATATATATAGTGTAATAATTACATTATCTGCATATAGAATTTAATAAGACAAAGTTTATTCTCAGTCAATAACAGAATATAATGAGTTATAATTTTGGTTCTATGATGATGGTGACCACCAAAACCTTCCAAGTCTTAAAATTAGCAATTCAAAATGAGTTGATAATTTTTTACATGCACTGAAAGCCTCTTTTTTAAAAAGAATAGTTATATGAAGGATACACGCATTATTTTTGGCCAACTGCACTTCAAATGATAAGTGGAACCTTTTAATTACATTCTATATGGTAATTCATTTAAAATCCATATGCAAATTTGTCATCTTGGAGTCCCTCTTCAGACAGTGTCTAGATGCTCTAGGCTGTCAGCAATTTATTCCAGTTAACAAAATATTCTGAAAGTGTCTAAGATAATAGAGGTTCTTGAAAATGTTCCAAGCAGCTAGAAAATGTAAACAACCATTTGCAAAACAGTAAAATCACATTGCATATATTTGCATTTTTGAAATGAAGTAGTAACTGTAAACACTTAAAAATAGAACAGCAAATGAATAATACAGGTTTTGTGTTATCTGAATATTTAGTCATTTCACATAACAATTAATGCAGGAAGCTATCATCATTTGCAGACAATTTTATTCAGTAGGGTAGTTCATATAATTTTCTTTTGAGGCAGTGAATTCTTTTCTCAAAATATTCTAAAAGAAAAATATTCTTTTACCTAATAATCATTCAAATAATTGCAACATAGGTTTGCTTCTCACTTGTTTTTGTTATAAAATTTTACAAACTATAATTTGTTCGTGGTAACCTGAAATTATATTATTAATTTATGTGCATTATGGTGATCAGTGCTGTCATCAGCGCCCAACACAGAGGGATAAGGTTGAGGTCAGTGACCATGAGATTATCGGATCCTGTCTAGGACAAATGTGACATTATGTCATATTATACTGCTGTAAGTACTGCCTGACAGTGCTACAGAGAACAAGTGTATTTGGTATGCTTAACTATTTATTACAAAGTTTCTCAAGTTTGTATCTCTTTTTGTTTTCTGTGCCTAAGATCCTTTTCATTTCTACAGGTCTAATGTGTGTAAAAAAATAAAATCACCAATAATAACCAAATGTATGTGCCCCAAAATAAACTCAATTCCATTTTGTCTCTAGATTAGGAAATTTCCTGCTATTTAAAATATTGCTCTCCTGAGAGAGAACACGTATTTTCCATATGTCCAAAATGACAACTCTCAGAGGTGAGTAGGAATATTTGGCACCACCTACCCAAGCTGAGGCATTAACGTTTGCTTCAGGGATGAAGGCATTGAATTAATGTTATACTAGCTCTTAACGAAAACACAGAGTTGCAAATTATATATGAAATTAAGTTGTCAAAAGTAAGATGGAATTTTCTATGTCTGATTTCCTAGTAGGAAATTAGGGTATTAAAAATGGATGCCAGCTAGCAACTCTCCTTTGTATTCTTTTATTTTGAAGAAATCTATTCTTAATTGGAATATTGTGTAGAATGGGATTCTTCTATTCCTTAGAGTTTTAAAAATGGCACAAAACCACTAACAAAAAGTCCCTTAATGTTTTTCTGGATCTATAAAACAACGTGACTCTAATAATTTTGTATGCTTATCTAACACATAAAATCTATACATATTTTAATCTTTAGTTAAAGTACTTTTCCTAGTTTGTTTTTGAAATAGCTGTAATTTTATTTTTAATTCATTTTCTTATATGAAATATACTCAATTCATGCTATTAAAAAGTCTAAAAAAATGAGTTACTTAAATATAAAGCTGTAATTCAAAATGAACTTTTGTTTCATCAATTGCAGCAATACCACAATGATTTTCCTTAGATATTTCATTTTGCCCCATAGAAAGGCTAAAGAGTGCAAATGATGTGTTATACTTTATCTTAAAAAAAATACGTAATTTTCTCCTCAATAACTCTTCTCAATAATTCTACTGAAAACCTCTTTTCAATTCCTAAGGCAAGTTCTTACATAAATTTGTAAGTTGAATTATTGAATGTCAATGTAAGATGACATAGTTCTAGAGGCCAAATCTGTGTGGTCCTACTGCTCCATTGTGGATCAGAGTCCTGGCATCCAGTTACTCTCAAAACATTGTATGTTCCCCCCATGCCTTGATGTTTTCTTTACAGCAGGAAGGATCCTAGTAACTCCTCTGAGGGCTACTAGAGCATTTGATAAAATGTAGAGTCTAGTGCATGTTGGACTAACAGGAGTTTCCTTTCCTCATACTTTTATGAACACTGATTTTATTGTCTTTTTAAGAATAACACTTGTAATAGGCATGAGGTGACATCTCACCAGGAGACTATGTGAAGAGATTGGGTGACGTCTGCTCATCACTAATATAAACAAGCGTCGTGTTTATGTCATGCAGAGAAAGGCATCCCCAATCACCTTTACTAGATTCTCACTCATCGAAGTACCTTACTCAGCTTTACCCTTTTGCCATGTAAACACCCTCTAGAAACCATAGAAATCAAATGTAAGTTAGGGCATGGTGGCACGAGACTGTAATGCCGGCATTCAGGTGGCTAAGGCAAGAGAATCAGCAGTTCAAAGCCATACTAGATTGTGAAAAATAAATGAATAGAAAAGGTTTACCCTCTAGCATATATCACATATGGAGGCATTTTCTAAAGAGAAATAAATATTTTTTTCAAAGAAATTCAATTCAGTAACTGGGGAAAGGAGCAGAGGGGGTCGAGAATACAAGCACACACTACAAAAGTGATTTGTAAACAAATGATGCCCAGGAATAAAATAACTTAAGTCAGGCTAGAAATATAAATGTATCATAGAGTATGCCTAAATTTCAGAGTATTTTAAACACACATTTGAGCTCTGACAGGACCAATGAGTTTTTTTACTGTGTTTGTCAAACTGCTTCAGTTACTAAAAACAGGTTTTATATTCACAACTCATTGACTGTTGTGAACACAGTACAGGTCCTCTACTGCGGGACACTGTAAAACTGGACAATGTATTCTCAATCTGTAACCTGGGCCATAAAATATTTTCCCTGGAAAAGTCATACTGCCAGGGGCTTCTACATTTCATGTAGATTAATTTCTTTTGAAGATCAAATAACACTGTTTAAGCACTGAGTGGTATATATTGTGTTAAAATTCTATATAAATCATGCAACACAGAGGAAGCACAGCACACAATGTAATAATTTTTCTTCCTGGGGTGTAATTTTCCTGATAAAATTGCTATGTTTTGTTTTCCAGCAGTATATTCACTCAGGTAATCTGAACTCGGGGAGCATCAGGAAGCCTCCATTCTCCAGAGGCAGAGGCTCACCTTATTAAGCAATGTAAGTGTGACGGAGTCTAGGATATTGCTCAATTAATTTTCCTTTCTGAGAATGCATTCTACACATTGGGGAGCATGATGTGCTCAAAGGTTTCTGTATACGATTACTGAAAATTGATTTATGATGGAGAGAATCAGGATCAAAAAAATCCCCAAGCAGACTACTGAAACAGTGGTTCTATTTTTTTTTAAGTTGAAAATAAAACAATTCAAAGACTTCTTCAGAAAACACCTATCCATCATCAACGAGACTAGAAACTTAGTCAGCTAAAAATTCAATCTATTTCCTTTAGAAAAAAAAGATCAGGCCATCTCCGAACAGCTCAAGCCACCCACATGACTGGTTGAAATGTAGTATATTGCAAAGAGGTTTGAGGTAGATTAAAGTGATCTCTTGCCACCAGATACTTGTACAAAATTCAATGGGAGGGAGAAAAAGTCTCAGTAGTACAAGGACTAAAATATTAAAAAGCCAAAGTAATGATGTTACCATAATTACATTTTTCCATTTTCCCAATTGTACTTGCTGATGACTTCTGAACTAGTAAGATAAAATCAGCGTCTTCTGACTTAGTAGTTGAACACATCCAAGGTGGCAATGTCTTCCTTTCTTCCTGGTTGCATCAAATAGTCTCCCAGGCTTGAATCTGAGTTACATCTTCAAATTTCAGATAGAGTTACTGTATATGACACAGAAGCCATTTCTATTACAGATATTTTTGTCATGTTTGGTTTTAAATTTGTACATAGTTGAGGATATTAATTTTCATACTGGGACATAAGATTCTTAATGATATATTTATTCTATTGTAACTCAGTCATTATTAGTCCATTATTTCAACAGTTGTGAAAATATAAGAGCTTATCTGTTCTAATTTTTTTAAATATTTTGTATGTAGAAAGATAATATCTACGACATTTAATGAGTTCTTATAACCTTAAAGTATGGTATTCTCATGACCCAAGAAATAAGATTTTAAAATATAGTCAGACAAACCTCTTGGACTTGGACATAGCACAAAGGTAGTATGTTCTCATTCCACATAGAAAATCCAAGTTTAATCCTCAGCCCTGAATATACAAAGTTATTTTTTAATTGCACATTTAATTTTAATATTGTTATTTTATGTATATGGAAATTTACCTACATGTATGTATATTCACTACAATCATGCCAACAAAAGGCCAGAAGAGGGCATTGTATACTGGGACTAGAGTTACTGATGGTTTTAAGGTTCCTTATAGATCCTGGGAATCACATGTGGGACCTCTGAAGATGAGTCAGTGCTTTTAACCTTTAAGATACCCAGCCTTGAGAAGTTATTTTTATGCAAAATGGTGATATTATACACATCTAATTTTCTAAAAGGCACTTTCCTTATAAGTATATGAAAAGGAATTTATTATTATTTTGTTTTTAGTTTTTCAATTTTGAAAACCAAAAAAATATTGAAATTGTATCTGCTTAAAATCTCAAAATTCAGTTGAGGTGATATTTTATATATAAATGAAACAAAACTCAAAGAAGTAGACTAAAGAGTACCAGCTTGACTACCAAATACAATAATTCTTTTAATGTTTCTCAACTAGCATTTCTTTCAAAATAGATTTAAACTTTAAAATGACCCTAAAGCATATAATTCTGTCTGCCTGCTTTATATTTTTTAAAAGATCAAAAGTTTGGTTATATAATATCAAACATATAGAAAATTTTAATTTATAGAATGTTAATGATAATGAAAGATGTGCATAGGACTACCACACATAGGACAGAGTCAGAAGGATTAGGACTTGACGTCTGATGGTTCAGGACTACACCATACAGCGAGTTCCTGGCCATTTTGAATAGCCAAACTGTGCCTTGTAGCAGGAATCTTAACAGGTCTTATTAATAAAACCAAACCTGAGGCCAGTTTTTGGGATGAATTATGGAAGATCAGAGAAGCAGAACAAGCCACAGCTACCTCACCTTGCCAATTCCTCAGCTGATCCTGTTTCCTCAGCCTGGATGCCTCTGAATCCTCATCCAGAATGAATCTCAGCTGAACTGCTGCTGCTTGAGAGCCTGAAACCTTAACCAGCTAAAAGCTTAACCAGCCAAATGCTTCTAGTTTCTGGTCCTCACGCCTTTTATACCTTTCTGCTTTCTACCACCACTCCCTGGGATTAAAGGCTCGCTTTCTGGGATTAAAGGCATGAGTCACCATGCTTGACTGTATCCTTGAAAACATGGATTTCTGCCTCTGGAATGCTAGGATTAAAGGCGTGTGCTACCACTGACTATCCTAAGTATCTAGTGGCTTTTCTGTTCTCTGACCCCAGATAAGCTTATTAGGGTTCACAATATTTTGGGGAACACAATACCACCACAATGCCTCAAGAAAATACCAAGCAAAAACAAAAGGATTATAAGCTCTTGTGCTTATGTGATATTTAGTATGCAAGTTATATCTATAGTTGCATAAGGTAATAAGAGTCATGTCTTCATTTACTTACTTTTAAAACACATTTACCGATGATATATATTAGTGTTAGTTAAAATAATAAAGTTGCATGCTTTCATATATGCTAACCAATATGAAATTAAATGTTTCCTAAACGCAATTATAAGAATTATAAGAACTCTTAATAATGTGAGTAAGAATGGAGAGTCTATGATCTCAGCATGTGGGAGGCAGAAGCAGGAAGCTCAGGGTTTCAAAGTCTTCAGTCACCTCAAGCATTTAAGGCTAGATCCTGGAGACCGCTTAGTGGTAAAGAGAGCTAACTTGTTGATTGTCTAGAGGGCCCAAGTTCTGCCCATGTTGAGCAGCTCACAACTTTCTGGAGCCCAGCTTCAAAAGATCTGATTCCCTTTCCTGGCCTCCGTGGGTGCCCAACCACATGTGCTCTGCACTCACATAAGCACACATATGCACACAAACACACACATACATAAATAAATGAATAAATAACTAAACCATTTTAACTCCATCCTAGGTTACATGTGACCCTGTCATAAAACTAATTGATTAATAAACCCAATAAATGAAAATGATTATAAATGCTAAAATCATGTTTCTAAAATGAGCAATTTTTGTTCTGCTTCAAGGAATATGGTCTTGCAGTCACTATTTTAAGTGTTGAATGTTAATCTATGGAAAGAGTGAATCCTGATTTATTAGTTAATATTTACATTATATCATAATTTTTAAGCACAATGCCTATATGATCACATTATTTTAAAAGCTATTGCTATAGGTAAGACATATGTGTACACTCACACACACACACACATATACATACATGTATACGTAAGACATATATATAGCTAAAACATTTAACCATTGACCAGGCATGGTGGTGTATGCTTATAATCCCAGCATTTGTGAGACAGGGACAAGAGAATTTGGAATTCGAGTCTCATCTGTCCTTAGCAACATAGTTCCAAATTTGCTTCAACTCTTTAGCCAAACCCTGTCTCTAAGAAGCATAAAAAGAAAGTAACACAGAGGGCTGAACATGTATCTCAGGAACAGAGTGTATGCCTTCTACACTTTGGTCCTCAGAGCTACAAGTATTTTTTAATTAATTATGTAAAGTAAATCTATAAAAATCTATTAAAGAAACAACTCAACTCTAAAGATCTATTTATCCTCTAGCTATTTATTCTGTGTTATCTCATTAGTTATTTATCATCTTCTGATGAATTTTAACTGTGCTTTAAGAAAGTTCTTTTTGTATTTTCAAGGTTTTTTTCCTATTCAATGCATAATTGTAATGTGCAATTATGCATTTTCCTTCTTTCTCATAGAGTGTTTAAATCACAAACAATAGCATGCTAAGTACATTCATCTGTGTCTGTTTATCCTCTTAAATATTCATTTTAGCACTTCCTAGTGTTGGCCTGGAGAAATACACACAGGCACAGAACACTGCTACTTCCCTTGAAATGAGAACAAAATTCACAGGTCACCCAATTGTCTGCATTCTACAGAAATAATGGCTTGCATGGCATATAAAGCACATTGCTGGTTGAAATGAGACAGGCCTCCCTTTTCTGTTTAATTCAGATTGTCATCACCTTAGAAACAAACCTCAAGGATGGTCTGTGAAGGAGTTTCTAGACTATGTTAACTGAGGTGAGACTGTCCAGAAAAATGTGGATGGTATTATTCCTTGGTTTTGGGTCCTGGACTTATAAAAATGAGAAATGTACCCGAACAACAACATTGGTCTTTCAGTTTCCTGACCTCAGGTGCAATGTACCAGCTCCTCCAGGCTTCTGCCACCATAATAGTGCCTCCTCGATGGACTGTACTTTCAAACTGTGTGTCAAAATAAGTTCTTTCCCCCCTTAAGTTGCTTTGGTTGTATCTTTGATTGCAACCCTGAGATAAATAACAAACACAACTGCCAACCACAATAATGCTCAAAAAAAATGATTTGGGTAATTATGCAAGCCAGAGTGTGGGCTAATGTGAGACTAGGAGTGATGGTTTTTATCGCACTTGATTTTTGCTTTAAATAAACCTCTTTCGTTTCAATATGGTAAGTGAGCATGTGTACTTTGTTAGAAATCTAAAAATATCCCCAAATGTGGATGTAGCAATTATCTACGTAACAGATTGCAAATATTTACAAGCAACCTTGATCTGACTTCTCAGCTTGTATTGCAGTTTACAAACACGAGTGTAAGGCGGCATCGTGTAACTGTGTCTAGGTGCTTCGCAGCCTGTTGTCACTACCCTCCTGTGGCTTTCTCACAGATAATCCAGGAAATTCATTGAAAGGGGATTCCTGGGATCTAGAGATTCACTCCATTACAGAATTTTGACACGGCATCAAATGACACAAGCAGGCTCCCTCTGAAGTTTCATAAAGCATATGTTTTGTTATGTGGTTCTACAATAGTATGATAAGAGGATTTTATAGGTTAAAAAAAAATTAAGACTATAAAATATGAGTTCCTGTTAGCTTGGTTCAGTTGTCTCTGTAGATTTCCCCATCATGATCTTACCATGCCCCCCCACACACACTTGCTCATATAATCCCTCTTCTATATCTTCAACTGGTCTCCTGGAACTTAACCTGGTACTTGGCTATGGATCTCTGCATCTGCTTCCATCAGCTACTGGATGAAGGCCCTATGATGACAGTTAAGGTAATCACCAATCTGATTACCAGGGCAGGCCAGCTCAGGCACCCTCTCCATTATTGCTAGTAGTCTAATCTGGGGTCATCTTTGTGGATTCCCTAGTATCAGGTTTCTCTCTATCCCCATAATGCTTCCCTACATCAAGATATCTCTTTTGTTGCTCTCCCACTCTGCTGTTCCCCTAGCTAGTCCCACCCAACCAATAGCTGTGGAACCTGCATGGGACCAGACTAGGCCCTCTGCATAAGTGAGAGAGTTGTGTACCTCGGTCTGTTTCAGGGCCCCCTGGCAGTGTGATCAGGATCTATTCCTGGTGCATGAGCTCAGTTTCTGAAGCCCATTACCTATGGTCTGACATCTTGCTCAGCCTTGATGAAGAGGGGAGGGGCTGGGTCCTGCCTCATATGAATATACCAGGTTTTGCTGACTCCCCATGGGAAGCCTTACTACTTTGGAGGAGTGGGAGGATTGGGGGAGGAGGCTTGGGGGAGTGGGAGGAATGGATGAAAGGAGCATCTGTGGTTGGTGTGTAAAAGGAATAAAATATGTCTTAAATAGAAAAAAAAAGACTATAAAATATTAACAGTTTGGAGGAATATGATCAATCTGTTCTTGGACTACACAACAAGTCAACTTCCAGAGTGAATAGTTGAATTTGCTAGTGTAGTGCAATTTACTGAGGCTGATACATACCATTTCTTCTACACACTATTGATTTTGTTTTCTGACCATAAATACTTTTAGGATAAATACCTTTAGCTTTAAAAGGAGGCATAAGGAAGCAAGTGTCTTCTAGTGACTCTTAACGATTTAGGATAATATTCCTTCTGATCCTTCACACCCTTACTTGATCTGAGCACAAACTTTTAGTGTGTTTTATTCTTACCTTGGCCCATAGGCCTTATTTTAATCCTCCACAAATTAGAAATAACTTCCTGTAATGAGGGCCACTTCAAGAATGTTTACTTCTCAGCTTATAGGGCACACAGTAGAATGGCATTGAGATCCTTGATTACTCTAATTCCTCATGCTCTTCTATGTCCCTGCCACCCTTGACAACTTCTCTTCCTCCCTAATAATCACTTTTCCACATCCATGTCTTTATGTTTCACTTTATTGCCCACTGAGTTTAACCAGGACTCTCTCTTTGATCACAGCTTTGTAACTGTACATTGAAGCTTGGTGAGCTCTTTAGTAAATATTCAACCAAAGAAAGCTATTGCCCCTCTCACAGAATCAATCAATATCTGGCAGTTAAGCAGAGAGTACTATGTATCTCAGTCCCCCTAAGTCATGTGGTGATATAGTAGCTTTGAGTTTATGATGTCAATGTCCATGTCATGCCCAGATGTGATCTCAAAGTCCATTTCCCTGTCTCCGACTTCATACTTTCTAATCCCTTTTCCATGATTATCCCAGAGCCTGGAGTTGGGTAGAGATTAAAAACTGAGCATTCTAGCATCATTTAACCTTAACAACCTGAAAAAACATCAGTCTTTGCATTCACTGCTGTTCACTGCCAAGAGAAGCTTCTTTGATTAAGGCTGAGATAGAATTTGTTTAAGGATATAAACACAGATATTTATATGACTGTATTACACTTTTGTAAATTAGATAAATGACAGTAGCATTTTTTTCAGGGCCAATGACTTCCCCAGTCATGAGTTTTTCAGCATGTTTATAGTACCACAGGCAAAATTCCCTCCTTCAGAATGGGCATCAATTTCAAACAGAGTGGTTGGTTACCCTAAAATCCAACATGCCACTATTACACAAATGTGCTCATCTTTCCTGCCAGGTTAATATTGTGGTTCCTAGGGTTCACAGTTACAAGTTTAACTAAACTGGATATTTCCTCAGTGTTGACTAGATTTCATGGTGACTGAGGGTGATATGCATGCTACTGAGATAGAAAAAGGACTAATACTCTTGTGCTGCAATGATCACTATGCAGTAAAATACCAACCTGTCAGGCAAGAAGAACCAACTTATTGAATAATGGCATGACTATTACAGCTGTATTGTCTGCTAAGCATCTACCTTCAATTGTTCACCACAGATTCTTGTTACAATAATTCTACTATTGTTAAACCTTGGATTTTTCATTCTCAATTTACAGTTGACTTTGCACACACATCTGGAGATAGCCATCTTCATTATTATCTTGTATTTATACCATTAACTTTTTTATGTCCAAATTCTTAAGAAACAGTATCTTTCATAAAAGAATACATCAGAAAATCTTCTTCAACTGATATGCTGGTAATAAGTTAGCCATATATAAGTTCAGCATATAACCTTCAAAGGAGGAAGAAGTAGATGATTGTGATCTATCGAATTAAATAAAAAACTATTCAGCTTTCCCCCACAACCCACCCCCCATTGAATCCTTCAGCAAGGTAAAGCCTCTCATGGGGAGTCAACAGAGTCTGGTATTTTCAGTTGAGGCAGGTGCAAGCCCCTTTCCCAGAATCAAGGCTGTGAAATGTGTCCCACCATAGGTAGTGGGCTCCAAAAAGCCAGTTTATGCATCAGGGATAGATCCTGGTTATACTATCAGGGACCCCTTAAACAGATCAAGCTGTACAACTGTCTCCCTTATGAAGAGGGCCAGGTCCAGTCTCATGGAGGCTCTGTCTATAGATTAACATTCAATACTGAAAATGGTGAATGTAAGACCATATTCCATGAAGGAGGACAAAAAAAAACTAATATTAGAAACATGATTTTAGTGTTTATAGTCATCTTCATTTATTGGGTTTATTAATCAATTATACTTAATATGTGTATATATATATAGTTTTTCTATGTTAAAACCTTTGCTTTTTGCTTAGACAAAAAAGGGGGAAATGTATGATATTTTGTTTATGTTCTGACAAATAAAGCTTGCCTGGAGATCAGATAGCAGGGCTTGTCACTAGTTAAACATAGACGCCCAACAGTGGTGGCACACACCTTTAATCCCAGCACTTGGGAGGAAGAAGCAGGAAGATCAGGAGTTCAAGGCCACCCTTGGCTACACAAGATTGAACTAGTCAAAAAGAGAAACAGAGCTGGGTGGTGGTAGCTTACACATTTTTTTTTTTTTTTTTTTGGTTTTTCGAGACAGGGTTTCTCTGTGTAGCTTTGCGCCTTTCCTGGAACTCACTTGGTAGTCCAGGCTGGCCTCGAACTCACAGAGATCTGCCTGGCTCTGCCTCCCGAGTCCTGGGATTAAAGGCGTGTGCCACCACCGCCCGGCCAGCTTACACCTTTAATCCCAGAACCTGAGAGGCTCATTCCTTTGATCTCAGCATTTGATAGGCTCAGGATTTTGATCCCAGTACTTGGGAGGCACATGCCTTTAATTAGAACACTAGGGATGTGGAGACAGGAATATAAGGCAGGTAGAGACAGAGTCTCTCCCCATTCAATCTTAAGATTCATAGATATAGCAGCCCCACTCAGTCTGAGGATTCCTTGAGAAAGGATTGCCCAACTCAGTCTGAGGATTTGTAGAAATAAGAAGTCTCCTAGTGGCTAGGTGTTCTGCTTCTCTGATCTTTCAGCTTTCACCATTGATATCCGACTCTAGGTTTTTATTGTTAGGACTAATTAGGGTTGCGCTTCATCTGGTATCCAACTTTTGGGGCACAAATTCACACACAAAAAAAATCTACTTTCCCTTTCTTTTTTTACCCTCTGAGCAAGTTTGGGATTTTTTTTGTTGCAACCTCTCTGCAGCAGACTCTACAAATGCTTGGACTTCAAACACCACCAGAGTTAGCCACTTTTAGAGTTCCCCCATGCAGATTGCTGGCTCTTTGTCTTCTCTCCTGGTGGGTTATGGACTTTCCCTGAACCCCCTCCTCAGGCTGCTGCCACACTAGGTAATTGCCTTGACACCTGATAGGGCTTCTAATTTTCTATGCAGCAGCAGTTAGTCTCACACTTCACCTTCATCTCCACTGTCATCATCATCAGACTTCATGAGACAATTGGGAATTCTTAAAAGGGGAAATTAGCTAAAAAAAATAATGAGAGAGAGAGAGAGAGAGAGAGAGAGAGAGAGAGAGAGAGAGAGAGAGAGAGAGAGAGAGAGAGAGAGAGTTTTTAACTAGTTAAAACATGGAAAACACTATTATGATTGATAGAGTTAGGATTTTGTGTGATTACACAATGCATGGTTTAATTTTTTTTATTTTATTTTTATTTTTTGTTGTTTTGTTTTGTTTTGTTTTTTTGAGACAGGGTTTCTCTGTGTAGCTTTGCGCCTTTCCTGGAACTCGCTTTGGAGACCAGGCTGGCCTCGAACTCACAAAGATCCGCCTGGCTCTGCCTCCCGAGTGCTGGGATTAAAGGCGTGCGCCACCACCGCCCGACTTTTTGTTGTTTTGGAGACAGGGTTTCTCTGTGTAGCTTTGCGCCTTTCCTGGAACTCACTTGGTAGCCCAGGCTGGCCTCGAACTCATAGAGATTCGCCTGGCTCTGCCTCCCGAGTGCTGGGATTAAAGGCGTGCGCCATCACCGCCCGGCAATGCATGGTTTAAAAATGGAACAACTAAATGAAGGAGTGACCAACTTAAGTGGGATTGACATAGTGTTAATTATCATTTTGATAATTCTTGTCATCTGTTTGATAATTCTCGGTTTATCCCTAAAAAGTTGGTTGATATGAGTGCCAGGTCTTAGAACCACTTATTAAAATGGATCACAGAGATATTCCGATACAGACAGAAGAATTTAAAGAAGAGCCAGTCTCACCATTACATTATAAAATTAGAGAGGAACAGTCCAAAGTTTTCAAACAAACAGCCTTAAGTTATCCAGCAACTTCAAAGTGGAAGATATCCCCAAGATTGTGGAAGAGGTGATTGGATTTCTGTGGAAATGTTAGGTTTAAAAAGATTTAAGGAAGTGATAGTTTCATGTGATATACATTCACCTTTTGAGAAAGTGATGTTAAATTCATGGTCAACTAGTAACAGAATTTTCCCATGAGACTGGAAAGACTTGATTGCAGCAGTATTGGAATCTAGTCCTCAATTGCAATGGAGTTCCTGGTGGAAAGATGAAGATAGGGCCATTCAATAATGAAGTAGTGCTAGAGGTATTGAAATCTCCCTAGACTAATTTCTTGGAGAGGGTGATTATGCTGATATACAAAGACAGTCTCTATATGATAACCACACCCTGGCTCTATGCTGTGCCGCAGCTTTGAATGCTTGGTATAGAATTGAAGAAGGTAGAAATAGAACTGAGCCATTTACTTAAGCTATGCAGGGCCCAAAAGAAACCTTCACTGATTTTTTTTTTTAACAAAGAATGACTTCAGCTGTAAATAGAATGTTACCAAATCCAGAAGCTAAACAAATAATAATTGAATCTTTGGCTTTTCAAATTGCTAATTCACAAGGCAAAAGGGTAATTAGGCCTTTAAAGGCAAGATCACCACCCACAGAGCAATGGATTTGAGATACAGTCAATATTGAATCTTATAACCATGATAATGCTTAGGTAGGAGAGGTGATTTCCAGAGGTTTGAAGAAAAATCAAAATGTCAGGTGTTTTAATTGTGACAAACAAGATCACCTAAAAAGGGTTTATAAACAGGGCATTCTTAGAAACAATGTTTTTTTTTTTTTTTTTTTTTTTTTTTTAGGAATAATCCAAACAGAAGGCCCCCTCCCTTCTGGAGTATTGAGAAAGTGTGGCAAAGGCAGACATTGGACTAATGAATGCAGATCAACAAGGGACACAGGGTAACCCTTTGCTGTTGGGAAATACCTTGGGTGGCCTCTTGCAGGTACCCATGTCAAATTCGGTTCAGTTATTTTAAAAGATAAAGCAAAAGTTCCAGGAGAAACTGTAAATCAAAAAAGATTAGATCAGAACAAGGGAAACCTCCTGATTAGAAGAGGTGACAGTTTGTCAACCAGAATAACCATTCAATCTAAACTAACTTATAAGACTAATAAATGCTTTTCATTTGATCCAATATAGATTTCCAAAAGGAAAACTCCCCAAACTTATGGTGGGGAGAGTTTTGGTTTTGTCTTTCCAGGAAAATAAAAACAACCATCTTGAGGAATTTAAGACCTTTGGACAAATAAGCATCCAAAGAAGAAGGGAGAACTACCCCCCCAAAAAAAAATTATGAAGAAATCAAATAATCTGACCTAATGTAGTCTTTGAAGTCTCCAAAAAAGATGATGGGGCCCCACAACGATGATTCTACCTGGACTGGGGTAAGATCACTAAGCTGACAAACACCACCTAAAGATTGACTCTGGACTACAAACTGCTGCTGGTTGAGATGATCCAGCCTCACAGACTGCTCGAGCCAGGATTTGAGACAAGCCCTGCACCTTCCCATTACACAGAGACTGAATAACGAATGATACAGCTAGTTGTCTCAGGACTTGACAATTTTCCCAATTATTTTTCATGGCTCCCTAAAGGTGCCATGACCCCCAGAGAGCAGGAAGTAGTTTTAAGAACATAACACTCATATTCCCAAGAGGTAGGGTGGGTGCTTTTGGTCATTTGATGGGTTATCAATATGTGTTATCATTTAGGGAGGGTGGTTACAAGCTGTTATGGGTAATGGTCAGGAAAATGCTAAACCAAGGAAATTAGATTCAGGGATCTTGTTCTAAAAGGAAAAAGGGGGGATATAGTGCTGTGGGATGTTCTGTATGGCAAATGTGTTGCTGATTAGTCAATAAATAAAACACTGATTGGCCATTGGCTAGGCAGGAAGTGTAGGCGGGACAAGGACGAGAATAAAGCTGGGAAGTGGAAGGCTGAGTCAGAGAGACACTGCCAGCCGCCACCACGATGAGAAACAGCATGTGAAGATGCCGGTAAGTCACGAGCCATGTGGCAAAGTATAGATTAATGGAAATGGATTAATTTAAGCTGTAAGAACAGTTAGCAAGAAGCCTGCCACGGCCATACAGTTTGTAAGCAATATAAGTCTCTGTGTTTACTTGGTTGGGTCTGAGAGGCTGTGGGATTGGCGGGTGACAGAGATTTGTCCTGACTGTGGGCCAGGCAGGAAAACTCTAGCTACAATATAGCCATTGGATAAAAAAAGTATATTATTGAATCTACTTTTAGACCAAAAAAGCAATTACTAGTTTTAAATATTTTACATTGGCTTGGATTTTTGTACAAATTTCAGGTTATTTTGGTTAGCACATACTGTACATATGTTTCTAATCTTTTTCAAGGTATCATACCTATACAGCTCATCTAATAATGTAATGTAAATTTCTAGTCCTTGAAATTTATTATTACAAACTAGGATAATAAAGAAATGCAGGCTAGTATTTAGTCACCTATTAAAATCAAGCTTGTAGTCATGTTAGGTATGGTTTAAGGTCAAGCAGATATATATTTTAGATAGGCAAGTGGTCTTTAAACACTTCGGAGATCTACAGAATATGGTATTTAAGATGTTTTAATAACATACTTATTTTTTTTATGACAATGAGACATATCTGCTACTGGAAGCACCAATCTACATCAGAGAAGATGATGGATATCAAAGAAGCTCCATATGGAGTTTACTTACTTTGTGGCAAAAGTTAGTTACTGGGCAAGAAAGTACCCTTGCCTCTACTGCTGACATTATGCTGTCCAAATTGACCAAGCAGAACATAAAAGAAAAGGTACTGCAGAACTTTGCCAAGACAAGGTAGGACAGTCCTTCAAAAATTCTGCTTCACAGATAAGTCTATCAGATATTCTAGGCCTGTAGGCTGAAGATGGTTGCCACAACATTGCAGAGGAACTTCCGGTGACTGTATAGGCAGCCAGCTGTTTCTGTCATTTATTTTTTTGGAAGTTGCTTGCTCTATACTTCCTGTTTACTAAGGTAATATTATATCCTTCTCAGATATCTGGTGTAGTTGAAGACAAGATAGTTATAATTATAATTTTCCTTGTTAACAGACTCAGAATAGAAACTCACAAAAGAGGTGTAAAGTATATAAGGTTGAGAGATATCAAAAAGATAGTTTTGGGTTGGTAGTATAAGTTAAGAAAGAAAATGAATTAAGTGCAATACTTTGGACTCACCAAGATCAGATAGATAATAGAGTATTTTCTCTGAATTAGTCAAACGCTAATGAACTAGAAATTGTTAATGTAATTGTTGCCTATATATATTTGTATATTGTTATTGTACTTATTGTATATAGTTTTTCTATGTTAGATAAAACCTTTCCTTTTCACTTAGACAAAAAGGGGGAAATGTATGATATTTTGTTTGTGTTCTGACAAATAAAGCTTGCCTGGAGATCAGATGGCAGAGCTTGTCACTAGTCAAACATAGATGTCCAACAGTGGTGGCACACACCTTTAATCCCAGTACTTGGGAGGAAGAAGCAGGAAGATCAGGAGTTCAAGGCCACCCTGGGCTATACAAGATTGAACCAATCAAAAAGAGATACAGAGCTGGGTGGTGGTGGTAGCTTACACCTTTAATCCCAGCACCTGAGAGCCTCATTCCTTTGTTCCCAGGTTTTGAGAAGCTCACATTGATCATAGTACTTGGGAGGCACACATGCCTTTAATCCCAGCACTAGGGATGTGGAGACAGTACTATAACGTGGGTAGAGACAGAATTTTTGTCAATTCAATCTGAGGATTCATAGAGGTAAAAAGTCTCACAGTGGCTGGCTTCCTTGCTTCTCTGATCTTTCAGCTTTCACCCTAATATCTGACTTGGGGTTTTTATTATTAACACTAATTAGGGTTATACTTCATAAGTCTTTGTGTGGTAATTTGAAAGTGGCTCCCAGGATGGGAAAACTCTGCCTACATTCTTGGGTGTCATAGTTAGCTTTAGATGTTAATTTGATGCAAATCTAGAAGCACCTAGGGAAGAGAGAATCTCAGCTGCAAATTATCTCAATCTAATTGACCTGTGGCCATGACTGTGAAACATTTTTTTAAATCCATTTATTTTGAGTACTCAGCCTGCTATGGTAGGTACTATTCCTAAACAGTAGTGCCTGGGTTGTGTAAGGAAGGTAACTGAAAAAGGCAGGGGAAGCAAGCCAGTAAACAGCATCCTTCGTGGTTTCTGCTTCATTTCCTGCCTCTAAATTTCTGTCCTGACCTCCTTTCAGGGCATCTCTCATAATACACTGTAACCTATAATCAAAATAAACCATTTCTCTCCAAGGTATTTTTGATTATAGTGTTTATCACAGAAATAGAGATGTAACTTGGAAAGTGATTTAAAATAAGAAGACTTGAAATTATGAGGATAAAACAGTATGGGGTGTGAAAAAGGAAAGAGTGGGTGATAGATTTGATCAAAAAATATTGCATGCATAAATAAAATTCCTAAACAATACATCAAAATATTTGCTATAATAAGAACTTTTCAAGTTCCTAATAGCTTGGTTCAGTTGTATACGCAAGTTTCCCCATCATGGTCTTGATATCCCTTGCTCATAGAATCCCTCATCCCTCTCTTTGACTGCACTTTTGGAGCTCAGCCTGGTGCCTGGTCATGGCTCTCTACATTTGTTTCCATTAGTTACTCAATGATGACAGTTAGGACATTCACCAATCTCATCACTGAAGAAGGCCAGGTCGGGCACCCCCTCCACCACTGCTAGAAGTCTAAGGTAGGGTCATCTAGAACTTTGGACAGAGAGCTGTGGAGCCTGCATGGGTCTGGACTGGGCCCTCTGCATGAACAAGACAGTTGTGTAGCTTGGTCTGTTTGAGGGGCCCCTGACAGTAGGATCAGTATCTATCCCTGGTGCATGAACTGACATTTTGGAGCCCATTGCCTATAGTGGGATACCTTGCATAGCCTTGACACAGGGGGAGGGGCTTGGAACTGCCTCAGGTGAGTATGCCTGGCTTTGCTGACTCCACATGGAAGGCCATACCTTTTCAGAGGAAGGAATGGGGGATGCCCTGGGTGGGGGAAAGCTAGGGGAGGGAGTAGAAGGAGGGATCTCTGGTTGGTATGTGGAATAAATAAAAAATTACTTAATAAAAAATATGGTTTTGCCCCCCAAAAAAAATAAAAAAAGAATTTCACAAACATTGGCTCAAGTGAACACACCATCTCAGCATACCTATTCATAGAAAATAAGAAATTTGAGGAATGAGCAGAGTGCATTGAACAGAGTGAAATAAGGTAGTTTTAAACATTCTAATACTCTAAAAACTTCTTGACAAAGTAATGTTTTATCTCATCTGCATTCCTTTATTTTTTTTCTCACAAAAATCGCTAGTGTTATGACTCAGGACTGGTTAACTCTGATGGGATGGATCCAGGGGCTCCTGGGAACATTCCACTACCATTTTGTTTGTTTGCTTGTTTGTTTTGTTTTGTTTTTAGTGCAAATGTGTAGTGATAGTTCGATCTATACTGAGAAGTACAAGGATTAATCTTAGAGCAGACAGTTTTTACATAAAAGGCATTGTAATGTCTTATCAATTTATGTCACAAGGAACAGAACAAATATGGCTGAATTTCTCAGAGAGTTAGATCATACTGATGTGTAAACATGGATATTGAATCAGGAAAAATTTATTCACCTCTGTTCTTTATCTAAGATTATGACATTCAATAATTTGTTCTGAACATAAATAAATGTTATCAGTTTCTTAGGTTGGTTAATTAAAGCCTGAACTCACTCACAGCTTATACTTGATGAAGTTGGAATTCTCTTACTCACCTACTCGTACACTTAGAGAAAATATTCAAAGGTAAGTTAAAGGCCTGGGGAAAAGCTCTGCTATATACAAACTTGTACAAGCATTTAGTATACTAATTGGAGACACCGAGAGGACATTACTTTATCAAGATATTAGGAAGCAATGAGATTGTAGCAATGGTAACAAGCAAAATATGTGTATGTTTCTTGATCCAGATTGTCAATATGGTCATAAATTTGCCTATTGAAAATTTATTAAGCTACTTTAAAGTTATGAATTTTTTGCTGATATGATGTAGGATTGTTAAACTGTTAAAAATGAGTCCATATGGAAAGCTGATGCATCCTTGAAAAATAACATTTGAAGATTATGTCCTGAAGACTGTAATAATGGGAAACTCAAAGGAACTGGATTTTATGTTATTTAAGATGTCTGAATTCCAACAGGAATAAATCTAACATGATTAGTATGATACACCACTGTATAACTCTGGTTACCAGATTGTTCTGGTACTCTGCAACCATGGATCAGTAATGACATTATCTATGTGAATTAAATGCTGGAAGCTGCATAAGGAGTCATTTGGCCCATCTGTCACAAAATGTCCATGTGTGTTTGGCCAAAACTCAGCTGGAGTTAAGCTAATGTGAATTTTCAGCCAACAATTAACAAGATTTCTCTGTGAATAGCTTCACGGTTCATGCAAAGGCATGGGAAATAAGTAACCACATATCCCAAGGGGTACCTGCTAGAACCAATAAACAGAAGTCTCTTGAGACTTGATAGATGATGAGATCAAGGTAGGAACTTATAGACAATGGTAAAGTGATGTATGGAACTTTGGTCTGGACTTGTTTGTTGTGCTTCTAGTAAAAGAGTAAAAGATCCGGTGAGCATTTTCTTATCCTTAAATTATATAATAAGAATATACGAATTTACTGGCATATATTCTTTATGAGATGTGAGGGATATTCTGAGGGCTAAGGCCTAGCAAGAGCCAATAAAACTTTCCCAATAGAAAGAAACATAAATCCATAGTCAAGTTCTATCAAAATAACAAAGATCAGTGCATCTTATAAGTATTTTTTAGAATGTATATATATATATATATATACATATATATACATATATGTGTGTGTGTGTGTGTGTGTGTGTGTGTGTGTGTGTGTGTGTGTGTGTGTATACCCAATTCCCACACAATGAATGTATTTGGATGCATCAAATACCCAGAGAGTATGACATTTGAGAGTAACTACAGATTATATGAGTCTAATATATTTGTTTATTGTTGACAATACATTGGTGGTTTTAAAGGAGTGTATCAACCAGCTACACATCTAGTAGCTGCCCTAGCAAATACATTATTTTCCTTTTCAGTCAGCAAAAATAATCGCAAACACTTTCTCTTCATGCATGAAATATAACATTACACCTACAGTCTCTTGTGTCAGGGTTATATGATCTTTTGTTTTATGAAAAATACAGGCTGTAGGAATGTGACTATGTTCCTTTCCATGGACTTTCACCTTGGTTAAAATACTGAAGATAATTTTTTTTGAGGCAGAGTTTCTCTGTGTGGCTTTGGAGCCTGTCCTTGAACTCACTCTATCAACCAGGCTGTCCTTGAACTCACAGAGATCCTTCTGCCTCTGCCTCCCAAGTGCTGGGATTAAAATTGTGTGCCACCACTGCCCTGCTAAAATATTGAAGATATTTTATCCAATGCTGAAAAAAAAATTAAATGATAGTATACTAATGAGTACAAATTAATAAATCCCCCATGACCGTTCATAAGAAATACATGAGCCAGAGATGGCACACTTATAAAATCCCATGGCAGTTCAGGGACTTGAATCAAAGGAGAACTTTCCAAGATGCAGGGGTATAGCATTTGTTTAGACTAGAAGAAGATCAATTGATATATCCTTTTTCAATATACCAAAGAGGTAGAAAAGCTTGGTAGATATATTTAGATTTTAGAGGCAATATGAATAACATTTGGATTTCTAATAGTAACTAAATGAGTCCATGACCTTCCAGTGTGCATTAGATGTAAGAATGCTCACAAATATGCCCAGGTTTTCCAAGCAGTTATTTTAATAGTAATGAAGTAAAAGTTACTAAAAGTTATTAGATAGACAAAAATTCTTGGTCAGGTGTCTGGCTAGATGTAAGGAAAAGTCTCCTATTGAAATAGGTAGAATCTTAGCACAATTATATATCTTTTTTTGATGTATTTGTAATTCAGAAGGTTGCATTGACCCTTCACATAAAAGGAATTTCTACCCTGGAGTATAAAAGTCTACATAAACATAAAGTCCAGTGTGAAAGTTTGATGATGGTATATATACTGAATCACAAAGGTAGACACAGACAATCACATTATGTCCTTAATAGGATATGATAGATATCAAGATAGGGCATAAAGCATGCCGAGCCTATGATCACTATATACAAGCAATTGTATGAGCTCCTGGTAACTCTCTTATGTCTTGGCTATTTATTCTTTATATCTCTATATCACACATATATCCACAGAAGATTTTCTGTGACCAGTTGAAACAAGGAAAATTCATCCCTGGTTTATCTAATGATCTGTTAAATATGCTTCTATTATCTTGAAAGTGAAATTGCCACATTGCAACTCTATTCAGGATGACAGGACTAAAGAAAAATTCTCTTAATAAGCATAGCTTCAAGAAAGACATCTGATTCAATAAATTTAATGGGAACAGAGATTGCCTGAGATCTACATTCACAGTGATTAATGGGTTATATTTAATGAATTGTTTGGATTATAAGTAACTCTAAAAGAAAAAAGATTAAAAGATTGATAAGAGAAAATAATTTACTATAATGGGCAAAAATGAGCTTATTCGTATTTTGCATGAGTGTTCAAAATAGATCTTTCTAAAGAGGAGCTTTCAATAACTATATTATTTTATGGTTCAAGGTGTAGCTATATACGGACTATAGCAGACTGTGTATCACTCAACATCTTTCTCAAAGCACATGATCCTTGATAACAAACCCATGCACAAATGGTTATATGTAGTGGGTAACTCTTCCAGCTTTGACCTGGAACTACCACCCCTAGTGAGGCTTCCAGTAACTGCAATGCCTACCTATGACCTGCCCCTGATGCGAGGTGAGAAAGAAGCCCTTAAGACCTGAGATCCAGATATGCAAGCTCTCATCCTTGGGATCCTGGATGCTGGATTGTAGACTGAGCAGAGTTCTCCAGAGAACACTGCTAGACTGCATTTCACCTCTCCTGGATCCTGTAACCAACCCCTTTACTAGCTGTAAGTTACCCCAAAATAAACCTCCTTTTTAACTACATGGAGTTGCCTTAATAAATTCCCTAGTAGTTATATGAGTATCAGAATTATTTACTGCTGTATCTAAGCGCCAACTATTAACAGCAATAGATAGATACACTATTGAGTTTATAACAGGATACCATTCAACAGGAGGGTCAGCTGTCAATGTAGTAAAAGGTTTATTATGTTATACAATATTCACATTTGGAAAAATGTAATTAGTTCACCTAAGAATATATACTAATTACTAAAATTATTTTCCCAACAACTTCTACCAATGCTACCGCATTTATACATATATCTGGCTTTGTGTATGGCCATTGTAATCCATGAAAGCTTTTCTCTGAAGAGGTACTGCTGTTTACAGTAAAAGAGAAATGACAGTATGACTGTTAATTTAGGTAGGTACCTTATATTACTATAATATACTAGAAACCACGAGCTAGACAGAATATTAGATAAGGTCAAGAAAAATCAGTTACAGCTAAGTCGGAAAACGACATCTGAGAGACTGACATATCATCCTTCAGATGTGTCAACCTTACACTAATGGGAAATAGTTACTATTCCCGTGTAGGAAACAAGGGCAATGGGTACATGTACGTCTACTTACAATTTTAGCTACAAAGAACAACTTCTCTCTACTTCTACAATCAATTATCAAAAATCTTTAGTGAGCAGAATTATCAAAGGAGGAATAATGCCTCACTATCTGTGTTTCCTCTGGTACTTGAAATGTAAAGAGAATGAAAGCTCTATGATGGCTGGGATGGCTGGCCATGACTATCAGGAGGAAGTGTGTAGCTGCCTCAACTGAATTGTAATGGATTGTGTATGAAGCCTGAAGTCAGTGGAAACTCTTAGTTTCTTCAGAGTTTTCTGTTAGTTCAGCCACTGTGTGTGACATTGGTAGACATTCCCCTCCCTTAACCCTCTCAAAACTGCACCAGTGACCAAGCCCAACTTCACTTAAGCTTGTGATTCTTTACAGAGCATCAGACGTGAAATGTCTGGTTTATGTGCATAAAAAAATGAATCTGACACAACCTCACAGCCTGCCCCAAATCAACAAAGCATTTAAAGAAGAAAATATCAGAAATTAATCTTCTATCAAAATATTCATTTTACATTTAAGAAAAAGATAATTTAACATTTCATTTCTTTCTTACATGAGTATTTATTCAACACTAAATGTATGCTTCCTTTAACTTTGCATGATTCCATTGCATGGAATTAAAATGTGTATTTTTAACATAGGAAAATTGTAACTAAAATAATTTTTGTATGTATCTAATGTGCATTTTATTATTGCAGGAAGCCCACAGCAAACTTTCTGACCTTTAACATTTCTGAACTTAAGAATATGTCTTCTGAAGATAGGATTACTCCTTTCTAAAGAATAATGAAACACTTTTATATAAATGTTTCAAATTATGTTCCGTATATAGAACTGCCATATATTTGGATATCAGTAGTCAATCATCAAGCCATGGTGGCTAACGATTTAGTCATTTGTGGAAAATGCAGCATCTGGTTGGAAAATGACACTCATTTGCCATTGTGCTCACTGAATGGGAAATAACTCTAAATCACTAGTCACCAGGACTTGATTATTCTCTTCCCACCTTCTCTGTGGATAGCACAGGGGAAGGAAAGATGTGGGTCACTTAGAAGTGTCAGAAATGTAGGGAAGTTATTCTCAAATTCTTCTCAAGAGTTAGATATAGATTACCTTTGCACATATTGACACCTGTCATATGTAAGTCACAGAGACATTATTTAATGACTTTTAGTTATTCATCATAAAATTACATTATCTCTTCTCTTAGGGCTTAATATTAATAAAATGATTCATAGTATTTTGTTAGCATTATGGAGAAACAAGTGATCTTTCATTGGTGTCTGATGTAAATGAACTTCATTAAATTCATGGAACTCCTTCAATCTTTGTATTTCCATAGAACCAGTGTAAATGGTCATGTAAATTTTATCCATGAAACTCACATCAATTTCATTAACAGCCAACAGTCCATATTATCAGAATGAACTCTAAAAACTGAAATATTTAGAACTCTTGTCCCTATTTCTGATCTGCAAAGTACATATTTTTACCCAAAAAATAATCTAAAGGTAAACCAATGCTCTTCCTCTGTCAAACTCATCTAAAATGCTCCCCTGTATGCTAGAATTAGAAGCTACAAAATAGAAACCAAGAGCAGAGCTTATCGCTCCACAAACTCTGCATTTGTGCTGCCGTGGACATTGCTTCACTTTCCATAAGGCAGCAATCTAGAAAGAAAGCCAGGGGAAAGAAGCAATTATGGGCAAAGTTATTCTTAAGTCCCAAATTGAGCTGAGCTGAGGCAGAAAATTTAGTTTCCCTTCTGAGAAGTCACGATTTCTATAGGCACTTCAGGAAGTGAGGAAGATCGTATGGTGGCAGCTTTCACCTGGAGCTGTTCATTCACCCTGTTCAAAACTCATAGAAACCTGAACTCCTTCGTGTGTATTTTTTTAAACATGCTTTAGACACAAATCTAAGAGAAGATGCCTATCCTTGCCATATAAGTTACACACACACATACACACACACACACACAAACATGTCCATTTATAAATATGAACTGTTCATCTTCATTTATATAATTCTCTTAATATACTGTGCACAAATCAAGATCAAATTAAATTCAAAAATGGATTTTTTTATTTTAGAATTTTAACTTTTCTTGAAAATAGTTTTTTTTTCTTTTTCATTCAATATATTCTGATCATGATTCTCCTCCCCCTTATTCATGCCCACATTCCCACCCATAGAAATCCACTCCTTTGAAGGGGTATGTTTTGAAACAACTTATCGAACTCTGAACACAGACTTCAAATTTTGTTCCTTTATCAACACTGTGATTTTTGGCATAGTAGTAATGATACATTTTTACACATAAAATTTCTTAGCATTTTAATCATTTATTGCATGCTTCAATTTCACTTATATTCCAGATTTACACTTCTATATATGCGTGTATGGTCTGTACCTGCGGCTGAGGCACTGAATCACAGTTCTCAAGTATTGAACGTGATGGCTTTGCCTTTATGTCTCTGTATAGAACATTTTATAAATCATTGAACAATACACTATAAAATTTGGGAATATTTTGATGTTATGTGCTGTTCTGGAATAAAGCAATGTTAAATTACTATTTGCTATATTCCTGTAATAAGAAAAAACTTTCCAGCCGGGCGGTGGTGGCGCACGCCTTTAATCCCAGCACTCGGGAGGCAGAGCCAGGCGGATCTCTGTGAGTTCGAGGCCAGCCTGGACTACCAAGTGAGTCCCAGGAAAGGCGCAAAGCTACACAGAGAAACCCTGTCTCAAAAAAAACCAAAAAAAAAAAAAAAAAAAGAAAAAACTTTCCATTATCAGACCATAAATTGGGATGCATTGAATATACAAACTCTTTCAGCATAGAACCTACTTGATCTCTGAATTGTTTCCCATGAATATTTCAGAATAATGCTTTGAAAAGCAGTATGAATGGGAATTTGAAATAACACTCTATTCTTGAAAGAAAGAACAGAGAATGTGTTTTAATGACATGATGACAAACCAAGAGAGTATCTCTTTTCAAAAATTATATGAACTTATCAAGTCATTTGACTTAAATTCTGTGGACCCGCATCCTAGGTAATATCCTGCTCCCCCAAAATATTATCTGTGTACCTTATTTCTCTAAAGAGAGATGGAACTGAAAGCCCTGCCTTGTGTTTGGGTCAGATATAACTTTCCCATTGCACACTTGACTTTCCTCTGTGAATCAAAACCATGTCATAGTGGAAAGATTCATTAATGTTTTGGAAAACTTAATTTAGGGGATTAGTGTTTCTAGGTGTTAAAGCAGTATTAAATCCTCAATCTGCTGCCTACTGTTACTGAATGTTATTTTACTGAATATTGGCATGAACCATGGAAACAGTGGAGTTGAGTAATAACATAAATGCGCAAATTTATTTATCATTTAAATGTGAATGTGTTCCCCTTTGAGGATCTGCATACCTGGTTTTTGCTTTGCTCAGAATCTGGCACGTGGCCCAGGCTGATAGTTGGCCATTGCTCACCTACTTAATCTCTCTTAACATACTGCATTTTACTAGCCAAATTAATTGAATCTGTGCTTTTAATGCTGGCAGTGTTGAGGTAGGCAGCATAGACAGGTAAAGCTTTTTAATTTAGTATTTATGGATCCTAAAATGTCTGAAAACATTCCTGCTCTCCTATGAGATAAATTGAACACAACTATATGTAGCATAGTATAAATCATGCCTATTTATTAACGTTCTTATGGTGAACTTTATTCTTCATGGCCTCTGTTTTTACTGACACTACATGTTTTCTTTATGGAAAAATTAGCACAGGTAAAATTTTTTGCTCATAAAATAATCCCGATCATTTCCACTTTCCTTGAAGTGAATGATTTCATGGGTTTTTTTTTCTTTTTGTTGTCATTTTTCAAATAAGAACGAGCATGTTGTATTTGTATATACACATATGCAGGCAATATTACTATTTTTCAGTTACATTTGAACATTGTATCGTACCAGAGAAAGTAACCTACTATCATTCTTAGACAAAGTGCTCTATTTAAAAAAAAAAATTATTCCAACACTTCTGAAGCATATGATAGCCTATGCCACCTCTCCACGCCTGTCCATAGTGGTGATGCATTTCAAAAGGACAGCAGAGTCCATTTCAGAGAATACTCCGGGGGAAGATAACAACCATCTTCTATTTTTTTAATTTCTTACATGGCTTTTGAAAATCACTACAAATGATATTTCAGTGAACTTTCCTGATCTATAAAGAAGTTATTCATCATAGGGAATGGTCTACAAAAAATATTTTATACACAGATGCTATTCTATCATTTTAAATTTTGAATATTTCATATAATAAATGCTTTTCTCCAGTAATTGTAATTATAATTAATATATAAATGTACAGACTTAGAACATCCCTCAGGAGGCTGGGGATGGAAATTATGAATTTGAAGCCTGTTAAAGTTACATATCTAGTTTATATCTACATAAATATGTAAACCAATAGAAAAGGTAAATAATATGAAGTTAAGATAAATATGAAAACTAAAAATTATTAATATTATCTTTGTGTAATTAATTAACTGAAAATACGCAGTTGTGTATCATCCCATAGTCTGTTGTTCAGGCACTTCTCATCAATTTTATCTCACACATCCATAGAATATTTTGTTTTTCACAACGTCTTGGAAATTTATATAGAGATATTTAGAAATAAATTGAGATCATGAAGTCTTAACCTTGCTAAAGTGTGGGTTGCTCTTCACAGGTTTACTCTCAGGATACTTAAGTAGATTCTAAATCACATTACTACAAAATTCAGGAGTTCTGTACTCTGTTCTCTGCTGAGACACATTCTGTGCTTGCTTAAACTTTCCTTATGTCCTGTGAGCTTAGAGAGTAGCCACTAGAGTTTAAATTATTCACAATTCTATCTGCCCTGCATTTTGTATATTCAACCCTCCCATTGTACTGGACTACAGTTCCTGTCTAGTTGAACAGGCTATCAAAATTAAAATAATGAAAAATAAGTCTTCACACTATATAAGTGTGGAAATATTCATTTTCTTTGTGTATTTTGTTAACTGTGTTGGTGTTCTGGAAGAAATAAAATACATTGATCATAAACAATGTGAGATTATTAATGAAACCAGGGTTTTGATTATCAAAGTGAAGAATATAAAATTTCACTAAAATGATGAAAGTAGATATGATCTGTATAAAATTGTCACATTTATAACAGCACTTAGTGTATAAGTAAAGTTTACATATGGCTGCACCTGTTAGTGTTTATGTATAAATGTTGCCTGCATTCAGTTTAAATTTTAAATTATAAGTTGCTATGTAAGACCTGTCTACTTCAATGAAGATTAAAACATATAAAATCTTGTTAATTATTCAATGAAGCCAATATTAAATGTGTTAGGATGTTGCCATAACCCTTTAGGATTTTTCTCATTGAAAGAAAAAAAAAGTTCAGTGAATTTTCAAGTTTCAGTCAGTTGCCGTTACCTCCTATTTTTCCCACCTGCAATTTATGTGGGAACCAAACATCATTTTATAGATTAATTCTTGACACTAGTTGCATAATTAAATGTCAGAGGTTTCCACACGTTGTGTTGTCTGTACACACATAAAATTAGTGTATAACTATTGGACGAGGCATTTGTAATGAATGGGCCTCCCCAGATTACTGTGTCAAATAACTCCGCTTAGACTAAGCTGCCAGTCTTAGGAAGTACCACAATTGGTCACCAATTATTTTAGTTTGTTACACAGGTTAGAATGACACAAGCAATTTATATGTAGTCAGTTAGGGAAACTTTAAAGTGATTGCTTTTACATTAAATATACTTAGAAGTTTAGTTTATTTGAGGAATTACACATATATTTGAGCACACAAAGACATGAAGATAGACTATAACATATAAACTGGTTTTCTTAGTTTCTCTTTCTCTCTCACTCTGTCTCTCACACACATATATTACACACACACACACACACACACACACACACACACACACACACACACACATATACTCTTTTGTTTATTTGTTTGACACAAGGTTTTTGTGTGTAGCTTTGGAGCCTGTCCTGGAACTCACTCTGGCTGGCCTCAAACTCACAGAGATCCACCTGTCTCTGCCTCCCGAGTAATGGAATTAAAGGCGTGTACCACCACCGCCCAGCATATATTCTCTTTAATGTAAAATAAAAAAAAAATCAGTAATTAAATCCCCAGAATTGTGTCTGTGGGCAGTGTGCTATCTTTTGTAACCACTAGGATTCACTGTTAGACTTCTGAACATTTAACAAGGCACAAGGCCTGCCCATTTAACCTGTCAATACAAATTACAAAACAATATCTTCTTTTTTGGTAGAAAAAAATGTATGATTGCAAAAAAACCCACTTCCGTTGAATGTGGTGGCACATGCCTAGAAAACCAGCACTTTGGGGTGAGGAGGGGAAAGAGGGGCTGACATTTAAGGCTGACCTCTTACACAGTTAGTGAAGTGAGGCTAAAGTTATCTGAGACCGTTCGTGGGGCTTGGTCCTACCTCAGTTTAGAATGCCAGACTTTGGTGACTTCCCAAGGGAAGACTTATCCTCTCCTGGAGTAGATGGGGGATGGCATTGGAGGAGGTGGGGGAAGTGAGAAAAAAGGAGGGAGGAGGAACTGGGATTGACATGTAAAATGAAAATAAAAAACAAACCTTTTTTTGAAAAATAAATTTAAAAATATTTTAATTAAAAAAATTAAAGTCAGTAACAAATCTCTGACCAAAAAAATAAAAATAATAACAAAGCATGACATACCCATGGGAGCGCTGCCCTTTTCTGAGAAGAAACAGAGGAGTGGATTGGGTGGGTACGAGGGGGGGGGATGGGGGAAAGAGGAAACGGGAGGAGAAGAGGGAGGGGAAACTGCAACTGTGGTCAGAACATAAAATAAGTGAATAAATTTAATTAATATGTGGTGACATTTTATTTGTGCTCTAACAAATAAAGCTTGCCTGGGGATCAGAGGACAAAGCCAACCATTGTATTAAACATAGAAGTCAGGCAGTGGTAACACACGCCTTTAATCCTAGCATTCGGGAGGCAGAGAATCTGTGATCTCTGTGAGTTCAAGGTCACACTGGGAACAGAGCCAGGCATGGTGGCATATGCCTTTAATGCCAACACTTGTTAACCCCAGAGGTCTAGAGGTCTGTACAGACAGACTGGAAATGATAGAGCTGTGTGGAAAGAGGAAGTGATGTAATTGAGCGGAGAGAGGAAGTAAGAGGGCAGAGCACAGAAAGGTATATTAGGTGTGAGTATACAGGAAGTGGCTCTCTTGGGATGAGGATTTCCTAGGAGTAAGAACTTGTGTCTGGCTTATTCTATTCCTCTGATCTTTCAATTTTCACCCCAATATCTGACTCCAGGTTTTCTATTAATAAGAATGTTTAGCAATTTGTCTTGCATTAATAAAATAAAAATAATCACAACATCATAATTGTTACAACATGTAAAGTCATCAGAAAAATCTAGTTTGGGGAATGTTTCAAAGATTGCCTATGTAATGTTTCTGAGAGGCTTGTTAAGATTTTAAAATGGTTATTTGCCAAATTAGTTTATTTTATAATCAATTTCAATTAATTTATATCTCTTATACTTTAATAGAGAAATTTGGACTTGCAGAAATTATTTTTAAAAATATCAATAAAATATAGCTTGTGACAAAAAATAAATAAATAAAAATAAAAAACATTTGGACACACTACTTGGCAATATGTAAAGTTTTCAAGAGTGCTCCAGTTTTGAATTTTGGGAATAATCACTGAAAAATGCTTCTACTGAATCTAAAACAATGTAAACTACTGAAGCTTTCCTCTGTTCTAGCCACTGTATTGCAATGCATGAAATTAAAAATTGCCTTAAGGAATGTGACGAAGAAAGACTTCATTTCAAATGTGTGAAAAAAAAATAGATTCACAGTCCCAGGACCTTGAGACAAGAGTTTGAGCTTCCAGTAAGAATTCAGGCAACAAGCAATGTAATCATGCTGTGAGGGATATTTAATGATGCAGCAGAATAAAAGGTTACTTTTTTGCTCCAAGACTGTTCTGAAATTAAAATTCCAAGGCCAGTCATGTGCTACAGAGCACTAAATGTGATGGATGCTAACTGTCATGTTCAACTATCTAGATTTGAAACAGTGACAAAATGATTGTAATTGTATGATTGACAACAGGAGGTACCTGGATGAAAATCACACAGAGTTACGTTTTTGGCCAGCATCAGTTAAAGAAGCCCTGATTTGAGTTGCCTTTTCAGGCTGTTCAAGAAACACCTAGCCTATTATAACTGCTCTTTCCCAGAGGTAGAAGGTAAGTCTATGTGGCTGAAGACACCATGTGTTCCAGATACAGGACTCAGAGGATCTCAGTTGGATCTGAACTGAATGCGTTGCTCCTGAAGACTAGATATCATGGTACTAGATGGTGTCAGACAAGTGATCTAAGGATGAAAGCAATCTATAATAATAATATTAATATATTTTTATATAATTATAAGAAAAATTTATTTTGACATTTAAATCAAAGTCAGGAATATTCTTTAAAATAATAAGTATCACAAGTTTGCTTTGCATTCTCTGTCTTAACTTTGAACACTCATTTCTCCCACACAATTGCTTAGTAAAAATATTAAGGACCTCAGTAGTTGGATATGCAAGATGAACATGAAGCTAAAATTGAGAAAACTGAAATATTATTTTTCCTACTTAGAGTTTTGAATGAATAAGTTTCCATCCAAATAATCAAAGCAAATCTATATTATTTATGATTTTAATCATCTCAGTGTGATTGAAAATGGGATTGTGTTTGACTTTATTAGTAAAATAGACAATAAGTCTCTCTTTACCATGTCTTTTTACAAATGCCTTCATTCAAAATTAGTTAGAATCCTGTGATTTGAAATTAGCAAAATAGGACAGCATCAATAATTCTCAAAAGCTAGTATTTTACTTTCCAAATGATATTGGTAAATTTTCTTAATTTTAGGATCTTAAGTGAAAAAGAGACTAATTTTCAGCTAAAAAACTATCACTTAGGATCTTCATCTCCACTTAGTCACGAGCAATAAAAAAAAAAAAAATGTATCACACTTCATAGGATTCCAAAGTAGAGAAAGGAGAAATTACATTTGCTATTTGTTGATTTCTATTTTTCTTCTTTTTTTTTCAGAAGGAAGAGTTTATTTGAGCTTATGGTTCCAGAGAGATTGTCCACAATAGTCAGAAACACATGACAACAGGAGGCCAGAGCAGGAAACTGATCTGATCACATTTTCAACTAAGCCTGTGGAGGACATTTCTCATTAAACCATCGCATTCCACTTCCTGGTCCCCATTGTTCCATAGAAACATCATAATGCAAAATGCTCTTAGTCCAACTATAAAAGTCTCCTCAGTCTTTCATGGTACCAACATTATTTAAAATTCCAAAGATGATTTCTAGAGGAAATACAGATAAACTTCATACAGAAGTACTAATTTTGATTTTGGTTTTGGTTTTTGCCCTGTCTTGAATTTGGTTTCTGTGACTTCACTGACCTACATGTCTTGCCTAACTATCCAGCTGTTCAGAAACTATAAGTTCTTTCCTTAAGAGATGCCTCCTAAAGAAAGCAACCTTGGCATCACAATCTCAGCCTCTCTTTTAGGTATTCTCAGAAACGAGCAGCATTGCTATGCTGACTCTTTATTTAGCCCAAGGAAAACATTTTGGAGTTAAAAGAAGATTACAAGTATTTCTTAAAGAAGGACCTAGAGGATATAAAGAAACAAAGAAAATAGGAAAGGGAGGAAAGGTAGAAGCTAAGAGAGTACTTGCCTGATTCTTTGTGGTTGTTGTTTTTCATAGAGGAAAGGGCTTCACTTATAGTCTCCACACATTTTGAAAATATAAGTCTTTGCAATGATATTTCTGTCTTTCAGTGTTCTTTATGTTTATAAAGTTGTTGGAGTCACTTCTGAGTTTGGTAGTTTTGACAATTCAGGGCAAGGGATGGCCATACTCTTGGGAAAAAAGGACAGGTAATTACAATATTTGCATTTTACAGAGAGAATCAAATGAAACAGAAGGCAAAAATTAATTTCCTCGACTCTTAGGACAATAACTCCAGTGATGCCAGTTCTCCCCGCTGTGGCTTTAAATACCTGATATGCCTCATGTAAAAAGGTTCGCAAAGAGTTAAAATGATTTACATCTTAATCAATATAACCCAACTCTTGTAGATGTTTTGATAGTGTACGCATAATTATATTTATAGTTACTAAACATTTCTATATCTTAGAAGATAAACTTGAAACTCCTTAGACAAAAGAGAACAATTATGAAAATCAGGCTCATATCCAAATTTGTTGAAAACAAGAGTCAGATATGAAGGAACAATTATCAAAGCTGGAAACAATTTAACATATTCCTTTAATACTTTCAAAGCTTTTTTTTTTCTTTTCCCATTTGAATCTCCTCTGTAATTCCTCAAAATGTTCAAGTAGGAATTTTCTTCTCATCTGTAGGAAATGTATTTTGAGTGTAACCACCAAAATAATGGGTAGACAAGTCTTTATTTTAATGTGTGCTACAGGAATTGCTAACACAAGTTCAGGAATCTTTTGTTGCTGAAAGAATACAGCACTAAATCCACATTTAAGTGTATTTTGACGTGAAAAAAAAAAACCTAATTTTTCTTGAAGAACTATTCAATATCACTTTAAATACTTCTAAGAAAGTAGAGTTACTTGTTTCCCTCAAGGAAGATTTTCTTAAGTTTCTATCAAAAAGCTAAACCTATAAAATCAGCATTCTTGCTTTATACTCAGTATAATAGATATGCTTGGAGTTTTTTTATTCCTCTAATCTGATCCACCCTTTGCTTTATCATGGCTGAATCAATTGATTTATACTTCAATAAAAGCAGTTAGCACTAGTTTTATGTTCTAAATCACCGTTAAAAATGAATTAAACTTAAATATAATTTGAGGAGAGAAAAATCTGAAAAGGATAAAGTCAATTTTAAAGAGAGGGTGAAAAAGCATAGGATGGAAGAAATTATGTGAAGTTTTCTACAAAGCCTTGAGGAATAATTTTCCAAAGGGTAAAAAATCCTAAGATTGGGGACATTTAAAGATTATCTTCATAGCAATGTATTCCTAAGACCATAGATTTACCAAAATTTAGAAATCATTTCTGTCAGTATTTTCAATTTTGACTTTTTGTGTAAGTAAAAATACTTTGTGTAAGTAAAAACACTTTGTAGGTTTTTATCACACACACACACACACACACACACACACACACACACACACACACACACAAACATATACACAGAGATCTGACCTCTGACTTTGAATCATTCTTGTTCATTTGCCTTCCTTTTCTGAACTTTTAGGGATGAAATCCATTAGGCCAGTAAGGTTAAAATAAGGTTACTATCCATGCCTATGAGCTTTTAGGAGGGGCTGTAGTATTATAAGACAAGTTACCAGAGTCCAGACAAGTAGAGGCATGTTGATATGGAGGGTCAGCGTGCTTGGAGTCAAGGACTGAGGTAAAGAAGGATGTTTTTATGCAAAGATGTGCATTTAATTATATAGAATCCCTAATGTTTTATTTGTTTTTGACATTTTTAATATTAAGTTTATTGCACTGGGCCTTTTTTCTTCATTCCTTAAAAAGTGAATTCCTGCCTTGCTTATTTTTGCAGATGAACTTTAGTTTTATATAGTAGAGCATGTAGAAAAATAAGCTAGGTGTTTTTATAAAATGGATGCCATGTGGATATTTTAACTTACACAACATTGTTATCTCTACAAAGCTGGCTCTCATGTCCCAAAACATGATATTCTATTAGCTTTGTTCAGTACACTTTGGAATATTTTAACAGTTACAAAGGAGTCTTTGCTCAGATTTTGTAAATTCCTTAGTAAGTCCCAGTTATTTAATATTTTATTATTCTTAAAGGTGGATTATTCTCCATTCATGTCAATGTCAATGTATTTTCTAAACACTGCCGCAATATACAGGAACTCAATTTTACAACTTGCTATCAAATACACGCCCCCCTCTACCTTATTTTATGAGATACTGTCCCATATCCTCACACTTTCCATAAAGCCCAAACTCCCCCCAAACTGGTGATTCCTCTGACACATGCTGCTCTGGGCTGATACTACAGGCATGTACTGCAAATCCAAATGTAAACCTGTTCCTTTTAACACCTTTTTCTTTCTTCTTTTCTATGTAAATTTTGCCATCTTTTAAATGGGCATAATTTTGTTGTACTTTTCAAACTCCCATTTGAAGCCTGGCTAAAGTGGGAGAATCATGAACTCAAGGCTATCAAGGCTAGGTGGAGCTGTATACTGCAGAGTGAGACCCTGTCTTTAAAACCAAAGCAAACCAAACAAAAAAACTAATAATAATATTACAAGTATGATGTGTGTCTTTTCTCTTGCCTAGGTAAGTCAACCAGTGTTACAATACCACCATTTGCAATCCCCCCTGGTTTCTGTACCTTTTCTTGGCTATGGTACAGAGGCAAGGGCTTGGCTTATCCTTACCTGCATATTGATAATTGTGTAGAGATGTAACTTTTGCACAGAGAATGACTGTGACTTTTCTAAGAACAAGAGTGGCCTTGTTCATCACTCATCGTATATCCACATGAGATCATATGCATCACCCTATTTCTCAAAGCTAAACTATAGGGCCAGAGGAATGTATGCATCTGCCATAAACTCATGGGCTATACTTTTTAAAAATGTATGTATTGGCTTTAATGCCACTTATATTCCTATCATTCATGAAACAGTATCAGATAACCTTCTTATCTTGCTCGTAGTATAAGTGAAATCTCAGACTCAATGTAATATCTTTAATGTGGCTTTAAATACTTGTGGTTTCTGAGAATGTTTTCTTTAAATGATATTAATGGGGATGCCTCATTAAATATTATTGTAGCTCTTACATTGATACACATTCAAAACTAATCATGTTACAGAATTGTATAATATTCATTTTTATTGTTATCTAATTCAGAACACATTGAATTATACCAATTGCTTTATATGATCTGCAGCATTAATCATAAATTTTATTATATTAAGACAATTAATATAATGAATTACATTAAATACTTAATGATACTAATGCACCTTGTATTTTTTAAATAAATTTTACTTGGTACAATGCATTGTTTTTAATATGATCTGGACATAAAACATTCTGTTTGCTAATATTTTATTTGAAATTTCAGAACTGGCATTCATAATGAAGTTGGCCTCAAGTTTTATTTTTCGTATTGTCTTTTGCTGTCTTTAAAGAAGAAAAATCCTTAAGATACAGGAAAAATGTAAGACCTTTATAGAATATAGTGAGATTACAAGTAAAGATGGCCAAACTGTGACTGAAAAGGTCATGAGAGACTGAAATATGTTTAGTATACCTGCCCATTCAGAAATTTTTATTAAAAAGGCAATATCAAACACCTCTAATTTTTGGAGCAAAGTAATTTTTCAAAGTAACTTTTTGTGATCACTATAGCACCGAAGATATTATGCTTTTAAACAATTATTCCCATTAGAGGAAATTCCAGTTGTGAGCATAGGAACCTAAGTTCTTGAAATCAAAGGACATAAGATCCCAGATTATTAAAGTTAATATTGGAATAGATATCACTATAGCTTACACTCAGGTTTTACAAAAACTACATTTCTACACTTTTTCACAGAATAAATATTAAAAAGCACCACAGCTATATGTGGAACCATTTTGCTAACCCCCACCCAGTCTCCAAGCTGTCTCTCCCTCTGGTTGTACAGCTCTCTAGACATAGCAAGTCTCTCACTTGTTTTTGTTTTTTGTCTTTAATTTATTTTATAATTTAATTTAATTTTACATATCAGCCATGGATTCCCCTGTCCTCCCTCCTCCAGACCCCACCCATCCACCCCCTAGCCCACACCCCATTCCTATCTCCTCCAGGGCAAGGACTCACCTGGGGATTCATCTCAACCTGGTAGATTCAGTCCAGGCAGGTCCAGTCCCCTCCTCCCAGGCTGAGCTAAGTGTCCCAGCATACGCCCCAGGTTCCAAACAGCCAGCTCATGCACTAAGGACAGGTTCTGGTCCCACTGCTTGGGGGCCTCCTAAATAGTTCAAGCTAATCAACTGTCTCACTTATCCAGATGACCTGGTCCAGCTCCATGGGGGCTCCTCAGCTATTGGGTCATAGTTCATGTGTTTCCACTAGTTTGCTATTTCTCCCTGTGATATTTCCAATCATGGTCTCAACAATTCTCGCTCATACAATCCCTCCTCTTTCTCACCAATTGGACTCCCAGAGCTCCACCTTGGGCGTAGCCATGGATCTCTGCATCAGTCATTGAATGAGAGTTCTAGCAAGACAGTTAAGGTGTTTGACCATCCGATCACCAGAGTAGAGCAGTTCGGGCTTTCTCTCGAACATTGCCAGTAGTCTATTGTGGAGGTATTTTTGTGGATTTTGGGGGACCTCTCTCTAGCACTTTGCTTCTTCCTATTCCCATGGGGTCTTCATTTATCATGATCTCTCTTTCCTTGTTCTCCCTCTCTGTTCTTGATCCAGCTGGGATCCTCCTCTTTCCCTCGACCTTGCCCTTCATTAACCCCCCCACCCACATCCAGTTTGCTCATGTAGATCTCATCAATTTCTCTGTCATTGGGCAATCCCTGTGTCTTTCTTAGGGTCCTGTTTTCTAGGTAGCCTCCCTGGAGTTGTGAGTAGCAGTCTAGTCATCTTTGTTTTACATCTAGTATCCTCCTATGAGTGAGTACATACCATATTTGTCTTTCTGAGTCTGGGTTTCCTCACTCAGGATGATTTTTTCTAGATCCATCCATTTGCCTGCAAACCTCATGCTGTCATTGTTTTTCTCTGCTGAGTAGTACTCCATTGTGTATATGTACCACATTTTATTTATCCATTCTTCAGTTGAAGGGCATCTAGGTTGTTTCCAGGTTCTGGCTATCACAAATAATGCTGCCATGAACATAGTCGAGCATGCGCCCTTGTGGTATGATTGAGCATTCCTTGGGAATGTGCCCAAGAGTGGTATAGCTGGGTCTTGGGGGAGATTGATTCCCAATTTTCTAAGAAAGTGCCATATTGATTTCCAAAGTGGCTGTATAAGCTTGCATTCCCACCAACCGTGGAGGAGAGTTCCCCTTGCTCCACATCCTCTCCAACAAATGGTGCTGGCATAACTGGATATCAACATGTAGAAGACTGCAAATAGATCTATATCTGTCACTATGCACAAAACTGTGGATCAAAGACCTCAACATAAATCCAGTTACTCTGAACCTGATAGAAGAGAAAGTAGGAAGTAGTCTTGAATGCATTGGCACAGGAGATCACTTCCTAAATATAGCACCAGTAGTGCAGACACTGAGAGAAACAATAAATGGGACCTTCTGAAACTGAGAAGCTTTTGTAGAGCAAAGGATACGGTCAACAAGACAAAGCGACAGCCTACAGAATGGGAAAAGATCTTCACCAATCCCATGTCTGACAGAGGGCTGATATCCCGAATATATAAAGAACTCAAGAAATTAGACAACAAGATGCCCAACACGACAATTAAGAAATGGGATATAGAGCTAAACAGAGAATTCTCAACAGAGGAAGCTCAAATGGCTGAAAGACATTTAAGGAATTGCTCAACATCCCTAATCATCAGGGAAATGCAAATCAAAACGACTCTGAGATACCATCTTACACCCATCAGAATGGCTAAGATCAAAAACACTGAAGACACCCTCATTAGTTTTTGATCCCTCACAACTTCCACTGTGTCTTTTTTAACTCGGGACCCTCAGCAACCGAATCACTGTATCTTTTCTACTCTTTCTGAGATGTTCTTTGGCTTCCACCTACAATATCCTGACTCCTTTTTTAAAGATGTTCCTACACTAGGTCTTCTTCATTCCAGAGAATCTCTGCTTGGAGTTTGTTTAGTCCTTGCTTCTTCAAGACTATGGAGCCATTTTAAAATGGTGAACTCTTCTCATGCCTTCAAGCTCTGTGGTCTGTATCACACACCTCTCTATTGCAGCCATAGATGGTGAGGTTTTTAGTCTCCTGAATTGTTAGTATTTATTTTAATATTACACTCACTCTTTTGAACATTGTTTTAATCATAATCTTAGGAACACTTCCACAGCAGGCTTTAAATTTCTGGATTTCCTTTACATATTTTCCCCTGTCCACCTTACCAACTATTTCTCACTTACTTATTCTTGTGTATATATCAAAACCTCACATGACTTAATTTCAAGTTATGTCTCTGTTTGTCACAGTTTTAAACTTTTTTGATCTCTTAGTATCCAAGTCTAAAAACATCCTATGGGAATTCTTTGTCTCATCCCCATATATGTCCTCATTGTATCTCCCTGCCTCATTTATTTTGCATAATTCATTACAATTATAATTCCTTTGCATTCAAGATTAATGACCTGGCTCCTCTTACCATTTTTAGTATTAAATTAGAATCACTTCACTTGACAAAGACCAGCTTTCTACCTATTCTACAGATCTCTGGTTTTGCTTTATTTTGCTCCAGACAAGAACAGAAGGAAACTGGGTTCAAGTTCATAAATGTTTACTTTCTTTAGGGGTCCCAATGTTACCTATCAGTGCCATTGTATAGTCTTATTTCTTCCACTTTCTCACTTCCTTCGATAACCTCCTTACCTTTGTCTTTACAAGAATACTTGATGCCCTACAGTCTCAGCTGATGACCTAGTTTCTGATATTAGTGAGAAGAGAATTAGATTTTTAAAATAAAGAGAAACTTCTTGTACATACAGACCCACCTACTTCCTTCTGTGATGTTCTCTCCTATTGCCCTCTCCTCGCTGCTTTGGAAGGAATGTCTTCAACTTTCTTAGGCAGGTGCTGCCTTTCTCTTCACTTGTGAACTTGATCCAATTCATTGTCACGTCATGTGCTCATTCTGGTTCTTAGGAAGATGTGTATTCTCATCTCTCTTCTTAATGAATTTTGTAATGAAAATAAAGTAGAATTTCTCTGTTGCTGTTTTATAAATCTTGTTATTCAACACACACTCCAAGTACTCTTTTTTTTATCCTCAACTCTTTACCTCCTTAATGTATTCAAACATTGCTTTTGTTCCCACCTATAAAGCAAAATGATTTTATCATGGAAAACCACTTTCTAAATCCAATTTTGTTTGACCTATCAGGAATATTTAATCACACCCATATGTTCAGTGCTTGTGATTTAAATCTGGCTGTCTAACCTGCTGGGCACATACTACCACTGAGCTACAGCCAGAGACCAACATTTGACAGTTTTCATCACTGCATTTTCTGTTACTTTGTTTTTGAATAGTTTATATATATATATATATATATATATATATACATGTATTTCTGAGAACTTGATTGCAAAGCATTTTGATCATGTCCACCCCTTCTTCTCTACTCAAAGTACCTCTCTACTCAAAGTACAGAGCATAAGTGATTATAAGATGCCTATCTCCAAATCAGACATATACCTGAGTCTCAGGGAACTTCAGGGAACAGGCTCAGAAACACTGAAAAGAATGGGAAGAAGAGGCCTGATGAAAATGGTTTGCCCTGGACATGCCAGGGATGTTCTTCTGATGGACTCTCAACAGCTATGGTTGCCTGCACAAAGCTTGCACAAAACCACCCCAGTCAACATTTCATCAAGGACTCACAAGGCCCCACCTTCAATTGCAGAGCTACAAGCAGTCCTGGCTAATGAGAGGAAGTCATATTTCTTCAGGGATGAGTACCAGGAAAAGTTGTCTATGCCCAAGAAGTAATCCCTACTCTCATATGCATGTGGAGAAAACTAATTGAACAATTGGACTTTGTAGGATGTGTTTGTGTGTGTGTGTGTGTGTGTGTGTGTGTGTGTGTGTGTGTGTCCTATACACATATAAAAGGTACACAGTAAGACGAGCAGTTGTGGGTTTTGTTTTGTTTTGTTTCATAATAGCCTCCATCTGCTGCAAAGGGAAACTTTTTTATGAGGGGGAGAGTTAAACTTATCTATGGGTATATGGATAACTACTTAGAAGATAGTTGATAGAAAATAATTTTGGCAAAATGGAACTAGCATGTTTTCCTCTACGATATATGAACTCTTCTGCAAGAATTCATACTTAGGTTTACCTTACTATTCTGAGTTTCCTCCTACTGAGTGGGCATTAAGTTCATTCAGACAGCTGTTGGTTATCCCCAGCATATTAGGGCTATTGAGAATCAGCACTGGGCATATTTTTCCAGACTGTTCATTAATGTTGTTGACAAGATTTATAGCAAAGTAGGGTTACTAATAACTTTGTCCTCAAGCAACCTTCAGAAAACTTTCCATTAGTATAAGAACTAGACATCAAGGAGAAAGCGTCCAGGTCAGTAAGAGCTTGATTTCTCTAACTCCTTAAACCAACAAGATTTTTCCCATAGGTATGGAAGTCAATCAAGAGCAATAGCTATAGACTGTTTTTTTTTTTTTTGTGATCGGGATGTGGTTCTCTAAGCAAAGGGCAATAATCCACACCTAAGCTTTCTCTCTCTCTCTCTCTCTCTCTCTCTCTCTCTCTCTCTCTCTCTCTCTCTCTCTCTCCCTCCCTCCCTCCCTCCCTCCCTCCCTCCCCTCTCTCTCTCTCTCTCTCTCTCTCTCTCTCTCTCTCTCTCTCTCTCTCCTCTTTCAATTCCTGAGAAGTTGTAACACCAATAGGCTCTTATCCTTTTATTTTTTTATTTAAAAAATTACAAATAAAATACATCACACATCAAAATTACCTTCACTCACTGTCTATACATCTCTTCAGTGAACTTCTATACAGTCTTAATAGCCAATCTGAAGCTGTGTAGTTTACAATGGATTTTTACACTTTGACTATTTAATGTACTTGTATGGAATTATCCAGCACATAATAAAACTGCCCCTCACCGACTGCACCTCTCAGGAGAGAGACCCTGAACCTCACCTGGGCAGCACAATAGATCTGCAAACCGTTGATGGGGCAGAGGTGATCTGGACCTGCAAACACTGAGAGATTGACCTCATCCCTTATCGCCCATATGGTGGAGTGGGCAAGGGAGAGATGCCCTCCCCAATTCTCCACCCCTCACCACTTGTGGTGGATGGGAGAGCTAGCCTTGAGTTCATGAGAGTGGGAGAGTTGGTCCTGCTCCTTACCAACTGTAACACTCAGGAACAACACAATAGAGCTGAACCTTTTGGTGTGGGTGCAGGGGTTAGGTGAGATGGCCCGGAGGGCATGAGAGCAGAAAACCTGGCCCTTCTCCTTGCTGCTTGCTGAAGCGGGTGAACTAAATGGGGCAATGCAAGATAACTGGCCCCATGCACTTGGGAGGCAGAGGCAGTCAAATCTCTGTGAGTTCGAGGCCAGCCTGGTCTACAAAGCGAGTTCCAGGAAAGGTGCAAAGCTACACAGAGAAACCCTGTCTCAAACAAACAAACAAACATAAAAAGATAGCTGGCCCTGTTGGTGTCAGTGAGGGAAAGCCGGCAGGTTGACTAACCCAGCTACCACCCAGGCCCAGAATCAGGGCCATGAGTTGGCCCACCCCAAGTTCCACCTCATTTTTGAACTGCAGGAGCATGGGAAGGGGACAGACCTACAGATCTAATGCTGCAGGATCTCCATGGCACAGGGCAAGAGCAGGATATCAAAGAGGAGTCCCAGTAAGGGCCCAGTATCCATAGTGTAGCAGAAAGCAGAAGCCTCAAACCAGCCCAATGATTCACTGCAATGATCACTTATAAGTGAAAATATATGGATTACAGGTTTACTGTGTGACTCACTGTGTCACACTACAGTTTCCACACCAAGACTTTTTTGTATGTGAATTTGGTTGTTTGTTTTTTGTTTTGTTTTTATTTTGGTTTTGGGGGGGAGGAGCAGGGGAGGGTTGCAAGGGCAGAGGATGGATTACAAGGGACAGATGGATGGGATCTGGAAACATGATGGGAAGCCCACAAAGAATCAAAAAAATATAGGAAAAAAAGGATAAACATATCTAGTCATAAGTCGCCTAAAATTATTTGTCAGAGTTGGGCACTGTTATATGCAGCCAGAAAAATAAAAATAAAGAGCTCTAGTACAAAGTAAAGATATGTAAGAATTCCATAGAGGGATCTTCTTTTCAGACATGTTGCCTACCAGTCAAAGACATGGAAAGATAAAACACTATTTATGGAAACTAATATTAAAGAAGGAAAACATCTTAATTTCAATGGATATCATGAAATTAAGAATCATAATATCAGATCGTCTAATTTTAATATACATATATACTTGATTACATACACATGCTTATGTATAGCCAGTGAAAGAGGAGAGAGATGAATATCTATATCTTTTCCTTTAGAAGCGTTTCCACTTCGTTGCTAATAATAGAATCTAGAAACAATGGATTTACGGAAAGTGATAGCAAAAGCTTTTGAAGTAACATGGCTTTGAAACAACCGATATGAGCTTTGTCAGCATAGGAGAGTTTTGAGCCAGTGTTTTCCTCAATGCTCTGCCTTACGGATATTTGAGACATTGCAAACAATGGCTTCATATTTGTGTTTCTCATGCTTTTTCTCTATGCATGGGATGCAATGCTACTGGAATAAATAAGTTCTGTAATAGGATTTACTGTCAGAATTCATTGCCTGTACTACTGGGAGGGTGCAGATTTTAGAGCCCCATGTCATTTACCAAAGGGGAAAGTGTTGAAACTGACCTTTGACTGTACATAGCGACATTTAAATTATTATATTATTATTACAATGAACTCTAATTTCAGATGTGTTATAAGACCTTGACCTTTTTGGATATTACTAGGATATTGCTTTCAGGAAGGAAAAAATATACAGTTGTTTTAAGCTTGTAAGTGACTATCAAATATAACATGTCAATTGCTAAGTCATTTGCTTTTCAATTGGGAGTACAATTTATACCAGAATCCTTATTGATCTAATAGAATGTCAATAGATATAGATATAACTCCACCAAATAGCTACTCCTCATTTTATATAGAAAACAAAAGGGCAAATACAGGGTATCCACAAATGAATGCCTAATAACCAGAGCATACCCCACTACACAGAGTATGCCAGGTTTCATTAAACAAAATATGTGTTTGTTTGAACCTATGCACATAATATTAACATTACCATTTTCCTGTCTATAAAATTCTAATGCAAGAAAAAAAATAAAAGCTGTTTGGTTCAATGAAAAGATGCATATATTTAGTAATTTCTGAAAAGTGACCTCTTTTGTGGTGACACATTCTTCCTAATGTGTATGGCTAACAAATTTAGTATGGAAGTTGTGGATTTTACTACTTATATCCCCTTGTAGAATTGAGAGCTTGCCATCTAAGCATAGAAACAAAAAAATACATGTCTCTTCAGGTAGCTCCTCACCTACAGAGAAGAGAAAAAGTGAGCAGGATACCAAAATTATATATTGTTACTTGTCCTTCCAAATTTTGCAGTCTGAGCATGGAAGGATTGCAAAAGCTACAAACAGTAAGAGTGCTGGATGACATACATTTCCTTTCTGTGGGGGAAGAAATCCCAACAGTTGAGCCAAACGTTTCCTCCTGCCTACAAGCAAATTATCATTGAACTTTCAATTTACCCTTTCCCCCCCTCCATATTCCAAACTCTAGATCTATAATAAACATTATTCATCTCCAAGTGTTGTCCATCATCAGCGTTCAGTGGTTTTAGTTATTTAATGATTGCACCCTCCTGCAGGTTCCATCTTGAGTTTCTTCTCTGTCTATTTAAGTGGAAACAACATAATGTGACTCAGATATGTTTTCCATGAATACATTAAATACCGCTAGAATACCCATCTTCAGTGCTCATATTCTTCATATGATTTTAAATTCTAACATGCAAAGAAAAATATACATCCATTTTGAATCCTCTCTTTCCATCTGAATTAAACCATGTGCTTTCCCAGCCCTTGCTCATTATTCAACCCCTTTTCTTACCATGTCAAGCTTTCGCCATTAAACTTTTAGGATCCATGATAACTTTCAGAATCCTAGACATCCTATAGATATAATAAAAATATTCACTTTTTCTCAGAAGCACATTAGAGTAATTGCAGCAGGACATGATAAAAACATAGTCTAGTTTCCGCTGAATATGCTTTGCTGGTGACAAGTCCATGAAGCTGGGGTGGTTTAATTTAACCAATTCACCTGCACTAGGCTCTAGAATCAAGATATTCCAGACTAAAGGCATTTCAGAAATCTTTCCTTGCAATGTCGTGAGTAACCTTTATAACCAGAAACATAGGAAAAGACATATAGTCAGTGCGGGCTTGGTAAGTCTTGTCTTTGGCCTATTTGGTCAGAACTGGGAGCCTCAAATGAGAGATCCACTAAGAAAATAAACTGCTGTATTTGATTGAGATAAGTTGTCTAGTGTGCTGGTTAGAGGTTTTGTTTTGTTTTGTTTTGTTTTTTGTTAACTTGGTACAAGATATAGTCATCTAGGAAGAGGGAACCTCAGTTGAGAAAAAATCCTTCATCTCTTTGCCTCTAGGCAACTCTCTAGGGCATTTCTTCTCTCTCTTTTTTTTTTCACTAAGAAACTGTTTTCATTCATTTTACACACCAATCAAAGATCCCACTCTTCCCTCCTCCTGCCCTCCAGCCTTCCCCCAAACCCAACCCCCGCTACCCCCCCACAAGAAGGCAAGGCCTCCCATGGGGAGGCACATCCAGTAGAGGCAAGTCCAAGCCCTTTCCCCTGCCTCAAGGCTGCAGGAGGTGTCCCATCACAGATAGTAGGCTCCAAAAAGGCCCCTCATGCACCAGGGTTAGATTCTGATTCTACCACCAGGGGGCCCCCCAAGCAGATCAAGCTACACAACTGTCTCTCCATGAAGAGGGTTTAGTCCAGTCCCATGCAGGCTCCATAGCCATTGATACAACTTTCATGAGTTCTCACTAGTTTGGTTTGGTCGTCTCTGCAGGTTTCTCCATCATGATCATGATGCGCTTACTCATAGAATCCCTCCTCTCTCTCATTGACTAGACTCCTGTAGCTCTGCCTGGTGTTTGGCTGTGGATCTCTCTGTCTGCCTCCATCAGTCATTGGAGAAAAGCTCTATGATGACAGTTAGGGTATTCACCGTTCTGATTAATGATTGAAGTGAGAAAATTCAGCTCCCAGTATCTGGTAACACCCATGGTCCTGGGTGGTATAAGAAAGCAAGTTGAGCAAGCCATGCAAGTAGTACTTCTCAATGGTCTCTGATTCAGTTTTTGCCTCCAAATTTCTGCATGAGTTCTGGCCCTGACTTGCTGTTATAATGGACCCTAATGCACAAGATGTAAGATGAAGTAAAGCCTTTCCTCCCCAATTGCTTTGGGTTGGTGTTTTATGACAGCAGTTCAAAGCCAACAAAGACATCCAGTTGCAAGAAGACAGTTTTCTTTTACAACCTACTTGATCATTAAAACTAAGTTGTACCTCAGTTGTATCTGGAGACCTCTTTACTCTGACTGCTTAGCAATAGAGACTGGATTAAGTGATTTAATTCTAGTTCACACCATTATTGACCTTCAGCAAAAATATATATATATATATATATATATATATATATATATATAACATTTCCAATCAGTTTTTCTGGGTTCTAAAGAGTGAATATATTGAATAATCTCCGCATTTCATTCCAGTTTTAAAGTTTTAGAAATGCCCGTGGCTAAGCAGCTGTGGATGCCTGCCAACATACAGTAGCAAAGTGGGATACTGAAGACAAAAGACTGAGCAAATTGATTCAGTAACCAAGAGAACACGTTTTCCCCCTCCCTACGCTTTCTTACAGAAGGAGAGGGTAAAAATATTGGAAGGGAATTTAGAGTTTTTCTAGCACAAGTATTGACTGGCTATTTGAATTCCTTCTGCTGTATTCCTTGACAACCATTCAATAAACTCCCAAGTGTGCACTAAGGGGAACCCTGGAATGCCAGTTGAAATTTTAGCTACCTACTAAATTCAGTAGGACCTGGTGTTCATTTGGTACATCCTGTAGTACTGCAACACAATCATCTTGATGTTTGTTAACAGAGTGCTTTTATTGTTTCCTTACCATAAACACCATGTTATTTGTGAGTGATATGCTCCAGAGTGCATTGTAAAATTTTTTTCTTTTCTTTTTTCTTTTTTTTTTCTTTTTACTGTGTTAAATTTATTCCGAACCAAGCCGAGCCCTTACAAGGTGATAATTTTGTTTAACAATGTTGTGGTAGCTTGAATGAGAGTGGCACCCATCGGCTCATGTTTACATACTTGGTCCTCTGTCACTGCAATAGTCTGAGAAGGATTAGGAAATATAGGCTTGTTGGAGGACGTCTGACCCTAGGAGTGACCTTTGGGCATTCAATAGACTCCCACCATTCCCAGGATGCTCTCTCTGCCTCCTGTTTGCGAATCAGTATGTGAGCTCTCAGCTGCTGCTGTAGCCATCTGTCATCCTGCCTAACTCAGCCATCATAGACTCTAACCCTCGGGAAACACAGGCCCAATTAAACTGTTCCTTTTGAAAGTCGCCTTGGTCATGGTGTCTTATCCCAACAAGAGAAAAAGACACAAATACAGAAACATAAGTACTTAATAATCAAAATAGCTAGAGAAGCATTGTTAAATTACTAAATCATTGGTTAGATGACACGTAGAGTAGGGTCAACAGGTGTAGAGTAGAATTCTGACTTGCCTCAATCCTCCACCGAGTCGTCTATATCCATCCAAACTCTTTGAAGAAGGTGGGTTTGTTTTTCCAGGAATATGCATGGAGTGCAGTTTCCCACACTGCTCTTTCTGGTTCTATTTAATCAGCTTTAAATTAATGAAAGTTACTTACAGTTCTGGTGCAGTGTTCTTTTCTTTTTCCTTCCCTAAATCTTAGTTTTAAATACCACCGTGAGTTTGGTTCACTCGACGTCTTTATAGGTAGCTTAGTGAGGAGATGAAAGAACCTGCCAAGAAGACAGCATCTTCAAAGTGCACAATTCTAATTTAATATTGAGATGCTTCGTTGCGCCAGAGTAACATATTCTGTTAGAACATACTCGTGACAGCTTACTTGATGGGTACACGCATGATGCATGTAAAATTAGTTTTAAACTCTAATAAAAATCATTTTAGATACATTATTGACCAGTTAGAGAAAATTTCATCAAAATATAGGGGTAAAATCTTAGTCTTATGGTTGAAAGGAACAGCAAAATACCAATGGAAGAGTTTTGACACTGTAACAGGAAGCCTTTATTGCTGCAATTATGCTAATATTTTCCCAAACCAGATTTTTCAAAATAACAAAATCAAAATTACTTTAACGCAGCATTAGGAAACCCGTGGATTAAAATTGACAGGCAGTTTTTCACATGCCCTGTGGGACTATTCCATGATGAATTCCTGCTTTAGAAAATAGAGAACATATCATTGGGAGAGGGGTTGCCATGACAGCACACAGCAGCAGGTACCCTGTTGTTCTCACTCCAGGGGATTTCACACGAGTTTCCCATCTTTCCCTTAAACGCCACTGTCCAGGCTTGAGCCGTTAACAGGGGCGACTTCTTTATTCTACTACACTAGCACTGAAATTTAGAGAGGTAAATGGCTTGCCAACTGGATCTTCAAACACAGTTGAGTTCCATCAGAACAGCATCAACAAACCTCAAGTACAAACTGTAAGGGAAGTGACCAGAAGTGGTACTTCACCACCTTGATCAAAATGCACTTGAAATGCTTTTCTCACACACAAACACACACAAAGCTGCAAATCTGATAGATCTCACTTGAAATATATGGAAATGGAAGGGCAAAGCTTTCTTTAAAAATAATCTTAGGATTGTGCCTGATATCTCAGCATTGGAAATAGGCGAAGGCAAGAGGATCAGGAGTTTGAAGCTAGCCTGTACTATGGAGTGAGACTTTGCATAAAAATGAATGTTTAAGTCAAAGCTTATGTTTATGTTTTTGCATAAATATGCTTGAAGATGAACATGAATGTCCTTTTCTTAATCTTTACTACTTCTCATACTTTATCCTTTTTATGTTTATTCTGTAGTTTCATTTAACTAACCAAATACTAACAACTCTACAATTTCCTATACACTAAAATGAAATCCATTGTTAAATGCAACATACCTTCATTGGATAATTTCAGGTCAAAAATAGGGGATGAGAGAACATATTAAAAAGAAAGGTATTTTGAAATATGACATGAAGACAAGAACAAAAGATGGTTAAAATGATAAAATGTTCTAGGATTTTTCATTAGTGGCATTTTTTTCTGCTTTCAGATTTTTAGATTGTTTCATTATATGCATTTTTATTATTACAGTGCATACCACAGAGCAACATTGAAACTGCTTTAGTGATGTGGTGACCATTCCTCTAGTTTCCTCTATTTATAAATTAAAGATTTTTTGGAAAAATTGGAGGCTTAAAACATAATTGAAAATCTTTCAATGATGTCTATACACATATATCAAAATCATAAGTTTTTGAATCCTAATTTCCCAAGGTTTAATAAAATTATTATACTTAAGTTGTGTTATCAGATAGTGAATCTGTGGGGATGAATTTGGGATTCATTGAGGAAGAGTGTCTTGAGCTTATCTCTACATCTTCATTTTTTATATGTAAAAGCAATAATCTCTAGTGAGTTAAACAAAAAGACCAAATTATAAGAGCATCCTGATACTTTGCTAAAAACAATGTTCCCAGTTCTTTATTGATAGGCAAGAAAAATAATACTTGTTTGGATGACCTTGTGGATGTGACATGTCTGCTCCTAGTTTCAGTGGCTTTTCAAACTCTCTTGACAAGCTCCTGCTCGTGGCAGAAAGCGATGATTGAGGCAACATCTTATATTCAATGCCAGAGCGAGTTAGATGTTATATCTAACTTACTAACAGATGTTAGCTGTCAATAGCAAAAGCAGGCAGTTGCAGTATACTCTACAAGGTAGTCAGCTGGCTCTATATATCCAGGGCATGTTGTTAGAAGATATGAGTGCACTGGCTCAGGCACCTTAGATTCCATCACTCAGGGAAATGCAGTGGCAAGAACATCAGCACATGTGTCCTAATTCCTTAATTCCAGAGGAGGCCAAGTGTGACAAGGAGCCTTTCCCTTGCACTGGATCCACCACTAGAAAGGAAGCCTGCATCTGGAGATTTTGATCTGAGGTAATTCCTAAATATTACATGATTTTAAGAGACTGTTATATATAAGTTAACACTCACAGAGTTGGGGTATTTATGTTTTAGAAATTCACCAAGTTAATTTTGGAAAATAATTATCTAATTTTAATGAAAAAATGATCATAATGTCTTTGGAAAAAAAAGACATACTTTTTATGCTTAAATTAAATATCCATAATGACATACTAAATATACATTGAACATATAGTACATCTGATACACTGTTTTGAGGCTGTTTAATCTAGTTTACACATATATGTTGTTCTGTTTACTCAGAGCAACTGTGATTACCTACATGAAATATTCCAGAGATAATCGTTATGAGTCTGTCATGTAAGGAGGAGTAAGGATCACAGGCCACATGAAAGTCACAGGAATCATAAAAATCTACAGAGGTTCAAAATTTCACAGGCCCGCAGAAGATGCTCCTAAAGTCTCACCCTAGCATGAGGTTATATAATAGGTTTACAATTATATTTTGTGGATATCGATGGGATCCATTACCATATGGCTGCCAAAATCACTGGAATAACTCTTCTCTTCAAGAGTGTGGGATTCCATGTGTCATCCATGCAGAATTTGGGACTCCATAGAGGTATGGCTACCCCAAATTTACTTCCCAGTAGCAGACATCCCAGTAGTGTTACTGCCCCTGAATCATCTACATACCTTGTAAGTAACATTCCCCCCCAAACTCATTTATTCACCAAAATGGACCTGGGTGAAATTTGTCCTCTGGTCTGTCAATGCAATCTTATCTAGAGCATGATGATTATTTTTCCTTTTATTTAAAAATATATTTTTTCATATAATATATTCTGATTATGTGTTTTGTCCCTTTTCACTCAGTTCTACCCCCCTACCCCTGCTCCCGTTCCCCACCCTACCTGGGTCCACCTCCTTCTTTGCCTTGTTAGAAAACAAACAGACATCTCCGGGATGATAATAAAATAGGACAAGATAAAACAAAAACAAACAAATTGGAATTGGAAAGCAAACAAGGAAAAGAGCCCAAGAAATTTCACAAGAAACAGATATTGACACAGAGACAATCTTCTTCACACACTCATGAATCCCATAAAACAAGAAACCATGATATGTAAGCAAAGCCAATGAGGTAGAAGAAAAAAGACAAATAAAATGAAGGTTAAAAAAAAAAATTAAATAGCCCTGACAAAGACATGAGATGAAGAACTCCAAAGATGCTGCGGAGTTTGTTTTCTGTTGGTCATCTACAAATAGACACGAGATCTACTCTTAAGAGCAGTTTGTTTTCAGTGAGAATCCCATGGAGAAAACTAAATTTCATTTGTAAACAATTATCAATAGGAGCGTGTGTCCACTTCTCCTTTCAGCTTCAGAGCCAAATCTCGTGCAAACCCATACAGGCTCAGTGCACGTTGTCTCAGTCTGCGTGAGTCCATATGTGCATTCATCCTGTTGATTTATAGGACCTTGTTACCTCATTGTCTTCCAGTCCCTCTGGCTCTCACACTTCTTTTGTCTCCTCTTCTGCAGCTTTCCTTAAGCCCTAAAGAGAGGGATTTCATAGAAACAGCCCACTTAGAAAACACTGCTCCTAGGTAATTCATTCCCTGCATATTGTCTAGCTGTAAGTCTCTGTATTTTTTTACATCTGCTACAGGAGAAAGTTTAGCTGATAATGTATGATCAAGGCACTGATTTATCAGTATTGTGGGAGCCCACCAAAGCTTCCTAGTGAGATCTGAGCTTGCTTTACACAGCAGGACTGCATTAGGGGATGGCTTGACTGTGTACATGGTCACCAGGTGTTTGGGGTGGTCTGCACTTGGCTGTGCTGGGGGAAGGTCTTTTGCTCCACCCCTTGGCATTCCTTTAAAAACCCTTTAGAAGAGACAGAAGAGGCTGGTAGGTTTTGACATGAGCCCTCCTGATGCCATCCTTTGTTTCTAACTCTCTCTCTCCTCTATATTTCTATCTATGTATTCCTCACTTTTCCCTGCTAAAGAGTACCCTGGGGGGAAAAGTTAGAGCAGGTCACCCACAGAGTATAGCAGAATAACATTAGGAGTCATTTTATTGCTACATTCATTTTGTAGAACAGTAGTACTTGGTTTTCTCCTAGGTCCATATCCTATCCATTCTAAGGTACTTGATAACCTAAGCAACTTATATGGGTTCCTTCTTAGGTTGTGGGCTGAAAATCAAATCAGATATTGGCTGATCTCTCCCACATACTTTTTGCCACCACTGTACTAGCATATCTTGCAGGCAGGACACCATTGTCAGTCAATAGAAGGTTTCGTAGATAGGTTAGTGTTTCTGTTTCTCCTTTGGTAGCTTGAAGAGTACCTTCTGGTACCAAGAATTGTGGTGACCCACAGGAATATGAAATAGAAGTCCAGCTGTACATAATAAGCTATACCTCGACCAGACCAAGGGTCAGTAGAGTGGAAAGCCATCTAGCATGGACTATTTGGTGTTACACAGTGTAATATTCAGTTGTGCCTTGCTGTGAATTCCTTGTGCTCATAATTCTCCTAAAATGTATATGTGTGTGTCAACTATTGTGCCCTGGGCATGAGACCCCCCAAAGAGACCACCAGAGACACGAACTCACCAAAATGCAAAAGCAAGGTTTATTGAAACAGTTCAAACCATGTGTCAAGGACCTCGTCAAGCCATCCACATCCAACACAGTACAGGCTGGAGGAAGGAGGTGCCCGCCCCTCTGCAAGCTCAGGTTTTAAAGGCAAAAAACATATGGTTATATCATTTAGGAGCACTAGTATGGGTACAGTTCTGATTGGCTCAAGTTTCAGGGGCTTTTCAGAATTTCTGTGTTATCTTACTTTGTAGTTTTAACCCGTTGTTTGTCAAACTTTATAGACTACCTCCGGCATCGGGGCATTCTGTGGTTAATCAGTTGTTACCAGATGGCTCTTCAAACATCCTGACTTTGTCCTGGGACCTATGTCAGCAGCTCTGAGAATTTGAAACTCAAGCCTATTTCAAGCTGGGGTGAGGGGCTTGCTTGAAATGCGGGTGCTTTGGTTCTTCATGAACCTCCATCCCAAAGTACTTGGATAATGTCACATAGTCAGAACCTCTGCCTCTGAGCTCCTGGCTCCTCTTTTTAGCATTTGTTTTGGGTATCTACCTTTTGAAAACATCCTTCTAAGCTACTTCCTAAGATAGGGCCAAACCCAAACAAAGCCTTGAAAGACAAGGGAGGAACAGATAGCTACCAGACCATCTGCTAGACAACCTGTCTCCCAGGCAAGTGCCTGGTCCCCTAGATGCATAGCTTTGTTCCTTGTGCAGATCAAGTTCAGATCTGCCTGTCTTTCTCACTGCCCTAGAGCAACTTCTTAGATCAAAGGGGTTTCCTTTCACCAGGTGCTTCAAGCTGTGATGTAGATTCACCAGCTATCAGTACTCCTCCCCCATCCTGTCAGGAAACTGGCAGCAGTGGAGGAAAATAGTGACAGTTATATTTTTAGTAACCTACACATTTTCTCTACCCTATCACTTGTAAGTTTGTGGTTGAACACATTTATGATAGACTTGTAAGGCTTTCACCTAACCACAGTAAGGATATATGTCTAGCACATAAATTCCTTTTCTGATTTATCTCAACTCCTATCTGACTCCACCCTTGTTCTCTCCCCTTTTGGGTTACAGATAAAGTTGCCAAGAAGTTTCTGGTGGGGACCTTGTGATCTTGTGTAAAATAGTAAATGTGAGGTGTTGCTGCTTGGGAAAACACTGTAGACCAGTCCCAAGAGAACAAAGAGAGTTGAGTTGTTAGAGTTGAATTGGTGGCTGCTGAATGATGGTGGCAGATGAATAAACTGAGTGAAGCAAAAGCTTGACTTCTCATTATTCAGTGAAGTGCAGAGCTGCTGTTCTTGGCCTTAGGGTCTGGCCATCATATTGTGGAGAGCAATCTGTAGTCTTTGCACCAGCCTGGGTTCTTTGGGTGTTCCCATGGGATAGCTTTGACCAACAACTAGATCAGATGTAACCCATTCCTGGCATTGGAGCTTCATTTGGTAAAGAGAGATCTACAATTGGGGCTCTGTTTCTACCTTTATTTGGCAAATTAATTTATATAGCCTTCCTATATGTATATATTTTAGGAAACTTGAAGGGGCATGAAAACCCATATAAGACCAAGACACATAACTCAGCTTTCTTCAATGATAAAGTATGTAGTGATGATTGTCCCTGATTTACATTCCTTAGTGACGTTATAGTCACTTTAGGTTATGTAAGTACACAGTATAACGTTCAGTGTATTCCTCAAAATGAATCCCCACAGTTATTTGTAGAAAATTTATTCATATTTTCTGGAAACTGGATTAACCCATTATCCATCATGAGGCCAGTTAAGAAATGTATTGTATTATGTGACCTATGAATTTTATACCAATTACAAATTTAATGGAAATTAAAAAAGAAACATTTTTTAAAAGAAATATACTGTAAACTGACTGGTTCATTGGGATTTAGGATGTTTCTTTCCACCCTACCATGATTTTTCTTTAGCATTAGATGTCCGATTTGGACTGTAGGTATATCAATTTGATTTTGGCATACCAAAGATACAGCTCTATCCATGAAGGTTCCTGCCACCAACCTGAGGCACACACACACACACACACACACACACACACACACACACACACACACACTTTAAAATAAAAAAAAAATGTAAATGTAAGAAAAATTTATTGTGGTAAGTCCACAGGTTGCAATCCTACATATTCACCAAAATTAAATAAGCTAAGATATAAACAAGCATATAGTATAGAGAAACATGACCAAAGGTGTAATTCTTCATATGAAATTACATAAAGTAATAATATTGTCTGGATAGTGTCATAGCATATGGTCTCAACATTTGTACATTTAAGCAGTAGGAGATTTTAGTTTAACAGAATTCTTCTTTAGACTGGATTGTAGTTACAGTGTTAAGGGACTGCTTTTTACCAGTGTTCATATGTTGTAATATGGTACCAACTATGCCTCTATTTAACATAAGGACTTTAAATAGCATAAAAGGTGAAATGCAGCCACAAAAGTAACATCTTATAAGATGAGCAGACACCAGGATCACACATGGACATGGGAAAGGTCACATGAGGACACTGTGAGAAGCAATTAGAAAGTCACACCTGCTGACATTTGACTTTTTGTCTTTAGACTCCACTGTGTGAAAAACAAATTTCTATTTTTGAACAATCCAATCTGAGAGCATTGTTATGGCAACCCCAACAGGGTAGTGTGTATAAGCTTATACATCTGCCGAGAGTCAGCAAACTCTACTACCAAATGAAGCCTATTCTGAATAGATAGTAAGTCTTAATAAAACTGATTTATTATTATTAATAATAAAACAATAACAAAAAGCAGCAGGCTGGTGCTTTCTACATTAAGCACGATCCACTAAATGAGAAAACATGTGGTCTCTCTTTAGGATCTTTACAGTATAACTGGAAATTTTGCAAAGAGAAATTTCACAATGTTGTAAATAACCTGTGTTGAGAATAGAAATTATAGAGAGAACTTGGACATCTGGCTTTGAAGTGGTTTTGTTAACAGCTTTGAAGTGTCAGCAGCAGTAAATGATATTTTTTGTAACTCTGGAAGCAGAAGAAAATCTCAAATGTCTTTATCATGAAAGTTGCATTCCTTATATAAATACTACATACTAGCGCAGGATTTGTGAACAAAATCAGAAAAGTTAAAGACAACTGGAGCAACTGCAAATGAAGTCAGCCATAAAATACTTATATTTGATTTATAGTCGTTACACACACCTGTTATAGATACCCAAGGATTCATGTGCATGCTCATAACAAAACAAAACAAGTTACTGCCAAAGATAGAGGTACAGGAGATGTAGCTCAATGGTGAAGGACTTGACTAGCATCCACAAAGCCCTGGGTTTGATCCTTAGCACCATTTAAAAAATAGATCTGGCCGGGCGGTGGTGGCGCACGCCTTTAATCCCAGCACTCGGGAGGCAGAGCCAGGCGGATCTCTGTGAGTTCGAGGCCAGCCTGGTCTCCAAAGCGAGTTCCAGGAAAGGCGCAAAGCTGCACAGAGAAACCCTGTCTCGAAAAACCAAAAAAAAAAAAAAAAAAAAAAAAAAAAAAAAAAAAAAAAAAAAAAAAAAAAAATAGATCTGAATATCCTAGACCTCCAGTATTCTAAGCAGAAAAGAGATTAAGGACTGATTGTAAAGAAAAAGGAACACTTTGGCTTCATTTTATTGTTTTCTTGAAATTAAGGTTTGAAAGGAAATAGAAGACTTTAAAGGTAGTGAATTTTAAATGGGAGCTAAAGGAAGTCAAGATATTGAAGTATTTCTTTTGTGTTACAGACAGCAAATATTTCAAATAGATTAAATAATAAACATATATATACTAATTACAATCATTTATCAGTGTATAATGGAAATGAACAAAGTGGGCGTGTCTGAGAATATGGCTGTTATTGTGATTTTCTGATGAATATAATTCATTTGAAACTTTAACACTTCTAAAATATGCTTTGTGATTTGCCTTATTATAGCAATAGACATGGCCCTTAAAACAGGAATAAATATTACATTAGCTGACATTCCAAACTATCACACTACCAATCCTTTCTCCTGATTCTTAGCAAAGTAGGTAAATATATTTTGTAAATTTTTATGATATTCATTTTCCCAATGCAATGTGATTGAAAACACAGACTTGAGCCAGAAGAACAGGTAGGCTGCCTGCCTATGGAACTTTCCTCCTCAATCTGCTCATGTTCCCAGGGACTCAATGCGCTGCCTTCACCTCCTTGCACCACCACCCACACTCCCCCTTGCCATGTTCCTATCCCCAACGTGTTCTTATTCCCATAGCTGAGAAAGACCTTAAAGCCAACTTTATGGAAATGATAGAGGTCCTTAAAGAGGAAATGAATAGATTCCTTAAAGAAAGTGAGGAAATGACAAAAGAAAAAAAAGAGGAAATGAATAAATCCCTTAAAGAAAGCCATTTAACCCAAGGGGGGAACATGTTGAAGGAAATGAATGAAACTATTAATGACCTGAAAATGGAAATAGAAGCAATAAATCACAAACCAAATAATCTAATTAAAAAATGTGGTGTAGATCTAAATAGAGAATTTTCAACAAATGATCCTCAAATGACTGAGAAACACTTAAGGAGATGTTGATCATCCTTAGTCATCAGGGAAATGTATATCAAAACAACTCGGAGATTCCATCTTACACCTTCAGAATGGCTAAGATCAAAAACACAAGTGACAGCTCATGCTAGAGAGGATGTGGAGCAAGTGGAACACTACACCATTGATGGTGGAAGTCAGTGTGGTGGTTTCTCTGAAAACTGGGAATCAACCTACCTTAAGACCCAGATATACCACTCTTGGGCACATTCCCAAAGGATGCTCAATCATGCCACCAGGACACTTGCTCGACTATGTTCATAGTAGCTTCATTTGTAATAGCCAGAACCTGGAACAACCTAGATGTCCCTCAACTGAGAAATGGATAAAGAAAATATGGATGGAACTAAAAAAAATCACCCTGAGTGATGTAGCCAAACTAAGACAAACATGGTATATACTCACTCATAAGTGGATATTAGCTGTAATATATGGATAACTATTCTACAATCTACAGACCAGGAGGGACTAGATAACAAGATGAGTTCATGCGGTGGAGGGGGGACACACAGATCTCTCTGGGAAGGGGAAATAGAAGAGACTTCGTGAGTGGAGTGAGGGCAGTTTGGGATGAGAACATGAGTGATCAGGTTTTGGTGGAACGGGGCAAGAGAATACTGAAAGGGACTACTGGAAAGTGAGTAAGGAATTTTGGGGTAAGGGAAAAACCTGGCACAAGGGAATCTCTCTGGAATCTACAAGGAAGACCACTAAATAATCATCAAATCTACAAACCTGGGTTCATAGGGGCTTACAATGACTAAACTGACAACCAGAGAGCCTACATGGGAATGACCCAGGCATTCTGCCTATATATTACAGTTGTATCGCTTGGTCCTCCTGTGGGAGCTCCTAACAGTTGGAACAGGGGCTGTCTCCAACTTATTTACTGCCTTTTAGGACCCTAATCCTTATACTGGATCACCCTGCCCAGCCTAGTACATGGGGAGGTGCTTAGTCCTACAGCAACTTGATATGCCCTGTATTGTTGATACTCACACAAGACCTGTCCTTTCTTAAAAAGGAGAAGTGGATAGAGGGGTGGGAACAAAGTGGAGATGGGGAAGGGACTAGGAGGAGAGGAGCGAAGAGAAACTGTGGCTGAGGTGTAAAATAAATAAATAAATACATACATTTAATAAAACAAGGCACAAACTGAAGAAATTCTAGAAACAAAAAGATGTAGGCAAGTGAGCAGGAACTACAAAGGCGAGCTTCACCAACAGAACACAAGAGATGGAAGAGAGAAGCTAAGGCACTGAGGATGTGGCAGAAGAAACTGATATATCCATCAAAGAAAATGTTAAATCTAAAAAAAACTTCTGACACAAAACATCCAGGAAATTTGGGACACTATGGAAAGACCAAACCTAAGAATAATAGAAATAGAGGAAAGAGAAGAATCCCTCAAAGGTTCAGAAAATATTTTCAATAATATCATAGAAGGTAATTTTCCTAACTAAAGAAGGCGATGCCTTTTAAAGGTGAAAGAAGCATACACAACACCAGATAGATTGGACCAGAAAAGCAAGTTCCCCTGACACATAATAATTAAAACACTAAACGTACAGAACAGAGAAAGAATACTAAAAGCTGCAAGGGAAAAAGGAGCAAGTAACATATAAAGGCAGACCTATTAGTTTAGCACCTGGCTTCACAAGAGAGAATCTAGAAGCCAGAAGAGCCTAGACAGATGTCCTGCAAATTCTAAGAGACCATGGATGTCATCCCAGACTACTATACCCAGCAAAACGTTCATTTACCACAGACAGAGAAAACAAGGTATTCCATTGCTGGCAGGAATGCAAACTATCACAGCCATTATGAAAATCAATATACTGGTTCCTTGGAAAATTGGGAATGTTTCTTCCTCAAGGCCCAGCTATATCACTCTAGGATGTACCATCTTATCATAAGGACACTTGCTCAACTATGTTCATAGCAGCTTTATTCATAATAGCCAGTTCATAACATTTACACAATGGAATACTTCTCCGCCATTAACAAAAAATGACAACACGAAATTTGCAGGCAAATAGATGGAACTAGAAGAAAAAAATCATCCTGATTGAGGTAACCCCGACACAGAAACATAAATACCACACGTCATCCCTTGTAAGTGGATATTAGCTGTTAATTAACGGACAGTTATGCTACAATCCACAGACCCAAATAGAAGAGCTCCGGCAGGGAACTCATGGATCTTCCTGGGAATCAGAAATAGAACAGATTTTGTGGTTGGACCAGAGGAGTCAGGTGGGAGAGGGATGGAGAGAGTACAAGTAGAGGCTACTGTAAATGGGAGTATGGGGGCAGGGGGTTGAAATCTCCCTGGAATCCTTGAAGGACTCCTAGTAATAGGGAATACGGAGTTTTAACTGACCATCTTCTGTAACCAGGCAAGGCTTCCCATGGTGGGAGTGGGACATCAATCCAGCCACAAAACTGTGACCTACAATTTGTCCCGTCTGCAAGATGTGTTGAGAAAATGGTGACACAAAACTTGCAGGAGTGGCCCACCGGTGACTTGTGCAATTGAGGCCCACATCAGGAGAGGGAGCCCGTGCCTGACACAGCCTGGATTGTCAGGAAGCTGGATAGTTCCGAGTCCTAGGACAGACCCAAACACAACTGGCAAAAGAAAAAGACAATGAAATGATTCATAATGATATTTTGCTACTCGCGTAGATCGGTGCCTAACCCAGTTGTCACCAGAGAAGCTTCATAGGACAAGTGATGGGAAAAAATGCAAAGACCCACAACCAAATATTAGGCAGAGCTCGGAAACTGACAGGAGATGAGGAAGAAGGATTGTAGGAACCAGAGGGTTTGAGGTTACCAGGAAATCACAGCCCACAGAATCAACTAAGCAGGGCTCGTTGGGGCTCAGCGAGACTGAAGCTGCAATCATGGTGTCTGCATTCACAAGGTCCGCTAAAAATGTGCTATGGTTGTTTAGCTTGGTGTTCTTGTGGGACTCCTAAAAATGGTAGTGTGTGTGTTTGTGTGTGTGTGTGTGTGTGTGTGTGTGTGTGTGTGTGTGTGTGTGTGTGTGTGTGTGTGTGGCGGGGGAAACAGGTCTCTAACTCTTTTCTCTGTTCGTGGGATCCTTTTCCTCCTACTGGGTTGCCTCACCCATCCTTGAAATGAGGGTTTGTGCATAGTCTTATTGTAGCTTGTTAGGCCATGTTATGTTGGTATTCCTTGGAAGCTTGCTCTTTCCTGAAGGTGCAGAGGCTCACAAAGGTTTCCTAGGGAGATCTCAGCTTGCTTCACCCAGCAGGGCTGAATTAGAGGATTTCTTGACCACAGGAGTGGTTACTAGGTGATTGGAAATGTTTGCACTTGGCTATCCTAGGGGGAGGTCTTTGTTCCACACATTGTCATTCCTGTAAAGAGCCCATTAGAAGAGACAGAGTAGGGGCCAATGGATTAGGATCCAGGCCTTCCCAAGCTCTCCTGTGTTTCTATCTGTTTCTCTCCCCTCTACCCTTCTATCTAAATATTTCTCACTTCTCTCTCTTCAAGAGTTCCCTGGACATAAAAGTGGGAACTGGACTCCCACACGAAGGGAAATGAAAGAGGAGTGAATCTAGGGGAGAGAGGTGGTAGAGGAGGGAATTGGGAAAGTAGAGGGAGGAAAAACTGAGGTCATTATGTAGTGTATGAGAGAAGAATAGAAAATGAAGCCTAGACTTTTCATACATATACAATTTGTGCTTTTGAGCTGACTTATTTTCATGTCAACTTAACACAGTCTAGAGACAGTTTGGAAGAGAGAACCTCAGTGTAGATAATGAGTCATGAAATTGTCCTGTAGGCAAACCAATGGGCATCTTCTTAATTAGTGGTTGATATAGGAAGGCACAGAGCATTGTGGGCATTGCCACCCCTGGTTCTAGGGTAAATGAGAAGGCCATGAGAAGAAAGCCAGCAAGCAGCCCTCCTTTGTGGACTCTGTTTCAGTTTCTGCCTCCAAATTCCTGGTTTGAGTTCCTGTCTGTATTTCCTTGATGACTGTGTAAGAAGGCCATGAGAAGAAAGCCAGCAAGCAGCCCTCCTTTGTGGACTCTGTTTCAGTTTCTGCCTCCAAATTCCTGGTTTGAGTTCCTGTCTGTATTTCCTTGATGACTGTGTAAGTATAAGCTGAAATAGATCCTCTCTTTCCTACCCAGATAGCTTTTGGGTTTGTTATTTTATCACAGCCATAGACCACCTAACTAAGAAAATTGTTACAGGTGTTAGAGCATGAACATCTAACTACAGAATTATAATTAGTTTTAATTATGTATATATGTATGTGTGTGAGTGTATCGTGTGCTTAGGTATGTTCAAGTGAGTGCAGGTGCCTACAGAGGCAAGAAGGTGCTGGAGCTGGATTTGGAGCCCCACAGTGTAAACGTTGAGCAAGGGAAGGTTTATGCTAGAGTTATTATGTTGAACATAATAACATTGAATACTTTTGGATTTAACATAACCCCAAAAATCTTGTGTAGTTATCCCTTAACTATAAGAATAACTTTACTAGTCTCTTTAACCACTCATTCAGATACCTACAGTAAAAGAATGTCCTGTTCTTCCAAAATACCCTGCTCAGTTCCCAGCACTCAGTCTACTGTTACTCTATCTCCACTCTATCTCCAGGACATCTGATGCTCTCTTCTGGATTCTACCAGAGTCTTTACACATAAGTCACACACAACACGACACAACACACACACACACACACACACACACACACACACACACACACACACACACACACACACACATTCTGCACATATACACACAAATAAAAAGAAAATAAACTGTAAAACTTAGATTTTTCAAGTGATATTAATAATGGTATAAACCCCAAAACTTGTGTGTTTTTCACAAAGAAGTGTATTCGAAGTGTTAGATTTTTAACCTTTAAATGTCTATTTCTATAACACATATATATTTTTACTCATAATTTATGTAGTTCTGCAGGGTATTTTTGGTGCAAGTCATTGAAAATATTTTTTCTAGTTTCACATAAATACCACAGTATCCATCTATCTATCTATCTATCTATCTATCTATCTATCTATCTATCTATCTATCTACATATATACATATATATATATATGTATATATATATATATATATGACTTACATTTCTGTTGTGTTATTATTTTGTGTGTATGGGTGTTTTGCCTACATCATGTGGACCATATGTGTGTGGGTGTACCATGTTTGTGTCTGGTACATACAGAAGCCAAAAGTTGACAAATTGAATCCCTGGAAGTAGAAATGGAGTTGCAGATGGTTTTGAGCTGCCATGTGGGTGTGAGAAATTGAAGCAGATACTCTGGAAAAGCAGTTAGTGCTCTGAATGAATGAACTGTCTCTCCAAACCCTCTTGGCTTTTATTTATTAGTGGATATTTGGACAATTTTTATATTCTCCCATACACTTATTAATAACTAAAGATGTTTGCAAATAAAATAGAGGACAAAAATCACTTTCTACCATTTTAATATTTGATTAGGTTTCTTCCATAGTATTATGTTATCATTTAACAATCACATTAGTGTTGGTATAGTTCACTCAATTTTGTTCAGGATTCTATGTCACAAAATAAATATCTATTCAAACAAATAGCAATAATGGTGGATCATTTTATTTACAATATAATTGATTCATTGGTTAATCTGATAGGGATGCTGTCATTCACTGTTGTACAAAAGAGAAAATTAACATTACTTTGACAAGAGTCAATTTCATTTGTAGCTGGAGCTACTTATTTCCTAGAACTAAAACTCATTTGAGTTGAATAATCTATAGGAAAAGTGAGGCTTGTGTCTGAAATTACTATTAGCTCTGTGTGTGTGTGTGTGTGTGTGTGTGTGTGTGTGTGTGTGTGTGTTTCCCCTGACTGGGAACATAGTTTAATTGCTCTATAAACTTTAGAGAGTTTTTAAATATTGCCATAAAAGTAAATGAGATAAAAATGAATGCTAAGTAAAATGTCATTTTGTCACACCATTTTTTTTTTCATTTTCATTGTATTTTAGAAGTGAAGTAAAAGGGTCAGAATCATTAAGGTTTTATAGCAACTCAAAATCAAGTTGACACAGTACTTTCCTAGCAGTTTTAAATTCCCTAGACTCAGTAAAATGTGAATCAAAATTAAGAAAACAGCATTGAGAAGTTTCAAGGAGAGCCTGTGCTGAACTCCATGCCTCGCAACAGCAGTTGTTACCACGTTTCTCACTGTATGTTGTCCTCAGCCTTCTTCATCCTTGTAAAACAGGATATAACGTGTCAGACTTTGAAAGCATCTTTTCATAGAAGTGATTACATTTTGATAAAAATAACATATGGTGTTGTGCAATAACAGAACTCTAATCTCCAGGAAATCAGTTAATTCTGGAGCAAAATATGAGTGACTCTGGTCAAGAAACAGTGTCATGTTTCCCTTAATGCCATGTTCCTATGTAGTAACAATTTCTTAGAGACTTATTGTAACAGAAATAGAAAATTGTGTAAATCAAGAAATTTTGTAAGTACATTGGTGGAAATATCAGTCAGATGGATTACTTCCCTCTTCTATGGGCCTTGGCTATTGTCTGAGGATATTTTCAGCTTGTGGGATAGTGGAAGCTTGTGTCTATTAAGTAAATACATCTCAAAGGATATATGTGACAGTCACACACATGTGATATCACACACAGAGGAATTCAGCTGATATTCAGGGAGCCAAACTGATGCATAATTAATTAGGCTTTTGGATATTCAAGGTTGCAACTTCTTCATTTTATTTTGAGTTCTAATCAACTTGGGTTTAACCAAATGAATCTTCTTAGGATATAATCCACAGTTGATAGGCACTTTTGATAAGGTTTAGACACAATGGATATTTTAAGTAATACATGCCTTCCCTTTTGTTCCTGATCACAACAAAAACTACCCAACAATTTTCCATTTTGTATTTCCTCCAGTTTGTAGGAGGCTAAATCTGTACATAATTGTAAGTGAGTGTCTACAAGACATAAACAAAAGAACATGTTATACTTTCCCATGAGGCTTCATCATGAATACATTGAGGAGAAGTATGCAGTTGTCTCTTTCCAAGATTCTTTAAAGGAATGTGTCAGTCACAGATATGATCCCAGATCTGTTCTGTTGTTTTTATCTTTGAAGTTTTCCTTGTGTTTTGGTATTTTCTGGTATGAATTTCCATCTAAAACTGCTTTAGCTGCAGTCTTTAGTGAGTAAGTCTAAAATGGGTTGGAGAGAGGACTCCAACACAAAGTAAGTCACAACCAGGAAAAAAAAACATATTATATATATAATCTTATTTAGGATTTCTATTGCTGTAAAGAGACACCATGATCACGTCGTCAGTTCTTATAAATGAAAACATTTAATTGGTTGGCTTACAGTTTCAGAGGTTTAGTGCATTATCATCAAGGCAGGACATGGTAGCATACAGGCAGACATAGTGCTAAAGAAGGAGTAGAGAAGAAGTTACCTCTTGATCTACAGGCCACAGGAAGTGAACTGAGACACTGGACATGGCTTTGGCATGTATGAGAACACAAAGCTCTCTTCCACGGTGACACACTTCCTCCAACAAGGCCATAACTACACCAACAAAGCCACTCCTTCTAATAATACCACTCCCTATGAGCTTATGAGGGCCAATTACATTCAAACTACCACATTCCACTCACTGGACCCCAGAAGCTTATAACAATATCATAATGCAAATTAAAATGCGTTTAGTCCAGTGTAAAAAGTCTGCATAGTCTATCAAAGTCTCAACAATCTTTCAAAATCCGAAGTTCAAAGTCTCTTCTGAGATTCATACAATCTCTTAACTCTAATCCCCTATAAAATAAAAATAAAAATACAGATCACATAATTCCAACATATAATGGCATAGGATATATGTTAGTGTTCTAAAACATAGGGAAGGGAGCATAGTGGTGAAATACTGCACCAAAGCAAGAAAGAAAACCAGCTGTGCAAAGTCTAAACTCTGCATCCCCATGTCAGATGTTCAGATCTTCAGCTCCTTTCAGTTTTGTTGACTGCAACATACTTCTTTCTCTTGGACTGGTTCTACTCTCTGTAAGAAGCTTTTCTTTGCAGGAATCCAATGACTGGCATCTGAAATATCTTGTCTTCAAGGCAATCCAGTCTTCTCTTTCACAGCTTCGCACAATAGCCTTGATGGGCCTCTCCATTCATGGACACATCTGGATAGATGCCTGCCCTCAGCAACTTTCTAAGTTGCAAAGAGATATTCCATAACTCATTCCTTCTAAATTTGATTCTAAAGCCAGAACCATCTGGCTAAAGCTACCACATTCTGCTACTTGCTGGGGCTGGAACATGGCTCCCTCCTTCAATTAATTCTTCACCGGTTTTTCTGTTTTTGATGGTTTCCTTCACTGCCTAAGCTTGACTGTCCTGAAACTGGATCTGTAGACCAGGCTAGCCTCAGACTTCTGGATCCACCTGCCTCTGCCTCTGGGATGCTAGGATTAAAGATGTGTAGCACGACACCTGGCTCAAAGCTTTTCACAAAGCTTTTAATTCCATTTCACAAGTTGGAAACTTAGCTTGGTGATATCTTGCCCTGAGGTCACTATTCCCATTATTTCATTTCTTAATCCATTTAATCTTCATGAACATAGGATTTAGATCCATTCCACTTCCTGGTACTCATTTTCTCCTCACATTGTACATTTTGTAATTTTCCTATCTCAGCTTGGTTCTCTTCATTGTAAGTCTTTATAAGCATGAGCACTAGTAACAACATGACAGAGCTCAAACAGAACTGCTTTGAGATTTCCTCTATCAATAGGATTATTCCAAATCTCTTCACTTTAGGCTGAGGCAGACACTTCAGACAAGGGGAAAAAAAGCCACTTTCTTCACCAAAATGTTACAAGAAAGATCTCTAGGCAACATAGAAAAAATCTTCTCCTCTGAAACTTCTTAAACCAGTTCCCCACACTTTAAATTATTCTCAGCATCATTTTCTTCCATGGTTCTACTAGTATGGCACATTAGTCCAAATTCCTTCAAACAAAAACCTGGTCAGGCCTATCACAGCAATACCCCAATCCCTGGTACTAACTTATGTCTTGGTTAGGGTTTCTGTTGCTTTGAAGAGACACCATGATCTTGACAACTCTTATAAAGGAAAGACTTTAATTGGGTGGCTTACAGTATCAGAGGTCAATCCCATTATCATCATAGTGGGACATGGTGGTATGCATACAGACAGACGTGGTGCTGGAGAAAAAGCTGAGAGTGGAGAGAAAGCTACAGCTTGATCCACAGGTGATAGAAAGTGAACTGAGACACTGGGCATGGCATGAGCATATATGAGACCTCAATGCAAGCCTCCACAGTGACACACTTCCTGCAAGGTCATACCTATTCCAAGGAAGCCACACCTCTGAATAGTGCCATTCCCTATGAGCTTATGGTGGTCAATTATATTCAAACTACCTATATATATGTATATATATATATTGTGTGTATACATATATATTATATTGGAAGTATATGTTGGAAGTATGTGATCTAATATATATTATATATATATATATATATATATATATATATAAAGACATCACTCTACTACTCAAATATATAGCTCCTATTCTTGTAATACTAATGAGATTGCCATTAGCTATGATAGAAACACAATTAGCTGTGATAGAAACACACTGCTTATGCTCAAGTAGTAGACTAATGTGTGGTATCAGGTGTGGCAATGTGAATAGCTTAATAAAATTCCTGGGATATGTCCTAATTTGGAATTGTAGATCCAGAATGGGACAAAGGGAAAGAAGAGTTTATTAATTATAATAATTGTCACCCATATATTCTCACTTATGTATCAGCATACTAATGGAAGGTAACTATGTGTATGGTGTGATTCTTTGGGTGTATCAAAAAATGTTCACATACATAAATGCACACACATGCATACACCACACACACATACACACACAAACACACATCTACATACACACCAGTGTTTAGGTTTGTTAATGGCAAATAAGGCATTGGGAGAAAGAAATGTCAGACATATTGTTATCTGTTACTTCAGAGCACTAGACTTCACTGACTTGCTTCTAATATTTCTGTAACTAGATTGAGATTTGCAGTCATTCACAATTAACTTTTGTGCTTAAACTGATAGTAAGTAAAGAGCATACAAGAAAATAAATTAGCAGTGAAAAATCAAATCTTTAAAAAGTATTTGTTCAGTTTACCCCAGAGATTCTTTTTATTGTAAATTCATTACATGAAAATAATCAGATTCAAAATTTCTATGTAGATCTTTTGATTGCTAATCAATTTGTAACAGTGAAAAGATTGAGCAATATAAAGAACAAAAATAGATGTTTTACTGAGGAAATTTTATGATAGCCATATGAGAGAGTGCATAGTTATTCAGTCTAATTTTCAAAATTTAAGATACACTGTTGAAGAAAAGCAAAAGTCACAGGAGAAAGTAACCTTGTGATCATACAAGCAATTAAAGAAAAAATAGTAAGCATATATTACATTTTATAAAACTTTGACGTCATGATTCAAAAATGTCTATTCATCAGACTACACTGCCTCTTCACTTTTTGCTTGTCCTTTATCACACCTCACATTTTTATGAATGATAACCATGATGTTCAATTAAAAAGCACTGTTAATAGGCCTGGAGTGTGAAGTGTCATCTTTCCCTTACACTTCTGCTGTGTCTCTGTGATCATATCTGATGCTAAAACACTTCTGGTGCTTCTAGTTATGTCTTTCTTCCTAGTTTTGGTTTCGTCTTGAGAAAGTTTCTTCCTGGTGTATGAGGTTTGAAATCTGTCTTTTATAAGCCATAGTTATGCACATTCCCTTTTGAAGTAGAAGAAATAAGATGGAGGGTGGAGGGAAGTGTTCTGAGGTCCCGTGATTATGTTTCAGTCTGTTAGTGAGCCATTGTCCCGTGACCTTTACAATGTTTGACACCATCTCCTTCTTCCCTAGACAGGAGCAGAGGGTACTAAAGATGAGTCGTCTTCTTCTCCTAGGTCAATTAAACTCTGGCAAATCCTAAGTGGGTTAGACTCTGGGAAAATAGTTTCACTGCCACACAAGTTTTATTAGGGGGAAAACAGGTCTCTGTGGCTTATTTCAAAATGAATACTTTTATCACTTGATGGGATTTTTTCTTTGATTTTTTTTTTTTACTGTGAGAACCTGATGGAGCTTGGGGAGCAAAAGTCTCAAAAGCATGGGATCCCCCTGAAGGCACACTCCTAGAGTTTTTAACTCTGAAGCTCTTCTGTGCTAAGCCTCCAGCAATTTGTCAATGATAGCTTATAAGCTCCTACAGATACCGACCACAGAAGCAGGTTTCTCAGCTCTAATTTTCTCTATTTTCTCATCTCTCTAATTTTCAGGGTGATGAGTCACCAAATGACCCCAATTCTTTAATGGCTACAAGAAAATTTGTTGTTTTCTTTTATTGAGCTTTTTCTTATTGTAAGGATTGGAAATTATTGTAAGGATTGGAAATGGAGACTCCCACATCTTTTATCTGTCAGACTAGACACTAAGCCACATCCTTAATAGTAAAATTATCCTTTTAAGAAATATGTTCCTGATCATAACATCAATTACTAAGTATAAAATGTAGGGTATGCAAAAATATACAAAAGCAGAAACATTTAACTTTATTATATTACATTGATAAAAATACAGCTCTCTTTTGTGTATGCTTACTATTTTTTCTTTGATTGCTTATGTGATCACAAGGTTATTTTCTCCTGTGACTTGCTTTTTCTTTCACAATGTATCTTAAATTTTGAAAATTAGACTGAATAACTGTGCACTCTCTCATATGGCTATCATAAAATTTCCTCAGTAAAACATCTATTTTTGTTAGAGGGGATGGAGGACACCAGAACACCACCTACTGAATAAGTGAAGCAGGACTCATATGGGCTCACAGAGACTGAGCAGCTAGCCCAGGGTCCTCTGCTTATATGTTCTGGCTGTTAGCTTGGTGTTTTTGTGGGACTCCTAACAGTGGGGGCAGGTGCGTCTCTGACTCTTTTTCCTGCTCTTGAGACTCTTCTTACTACTGGGTTGCCTTGTCCAGCCTTGATATGAGAGGGCTTTTGCCCTGTCTAATTATATCTTGTTTTGCCCTATTGGGGTGTTATTTCTTGGAAGTTTGTTCTTTTTTGTAGAAGAAGTGGAGGGCAAGTGGATCTGGGAAAAGAGAGGAGGTTGTGGGGCAGAGGAGGCCGGAAGCAGTGGAGGGAGGGAAACTGTAGTGGGGATGTATGCATTGTATGAAAGAATTTATTTTCAATAAAAATATGATAAAACAAAGAAAATGCTTGCTTTCGTCAAATGTCAGTGTCTTCCCAAGTCAATGGGCATGTTTGTGAGTCTACCTGAGTTCTGTGGTCTGTTCCATCAAGCGATGTGTGTCCATTCTTTTGCCACAACCATGTAGATAGGACTATTGTAACCACAGCATGAGTCATGAACTCTACCAGTTCCTCTTGCTTTGTTCTTCACTGCCAAAATTGTTTTGCTGCCTACTTCATTTATTTTCATGTTACTCTTAGAAAAATAGTATCTACATTTAAAAATCATCTTTCTAAAACACTAGGTAGGAACTCAGTGGAAACTGAATTACAATGTTGAGAACATTAATCTTTTTCCTAAAATTGAGTCTTTTGGCTTAAGAATGCATTACATGACTCTTAATTGGTTAGGTTTTGATTTATTCTGTCTGTGCTGGATAGTTTTCAGTATATAGTTTTCATGTATATATTTTGTTAAATATTTACCAAAGAATACTTTTGATGCAAATTTGTTCATCTATTTTTAAATACTTATTATATTCATTTATTTTGATCTGTGTGAGTGTTTTACCTGCAGGCATTTATGTGCACATGTGTGTAGTGTTGAAGAAGACAAGCAAAAGCATTGGGGCCTTGGGAACTGGAGTGACACATAGTTGAGAGCTCTCATGTGGTGCTGGGCACAGAATCATGGTCCTCTGCAAAGCAGCAGGTGCTTTTAACTCACTGAACTATATCTCCATCCCCTAAATCTTGTTATCTCAATGTCTGAATTCATTATCTTATTTTCAATGTCATTGATATTGGTCAAATTTTTATTCTTTTATTCTTTTTTTAACTATTTCTTTTCTATTTCTGGTTTCTTTACTATTTGGGAAGTTCAATGCAACTCTCATTGTTTCAGAAAAAAATCCTTACTTTGGCTTCTTTCAAGATTATCTCTGTCTTTGAATGTTTGCAGTTGGAACAATACATACCCAGATATATATGACAGATATTTACCATTTTCCTTGTTTACTGAACTTTTCTCACCTATTATTCAATATCTGTTAATATATTGGAATGTTCAGCTGTTGTTATTTACAACATTTGTATTCATTTTCTTTCTCATTTGTGACTTTTTCAATTTTCACATATTACATCCTTTGTCCTCCAGTTGTTTTTACGTGTTCTATTCAAATTTGTTTGTTCTTTTCTATTGATTGTTTTTCAGCTTGGGAAGCCCTGTTAACATATTATCAAGCCCACTGAGTTCCTTCTTTAGATCTATCCAGGAAACTGATGATGCTATTATTGTTATTTTTTATCTTAGAGTATTTTTTATTTTGCTATTTCCTTTTTGTGTTCTTCTGAAGTTTCCCATCTTTCTAATTAAATGTTCCACCTATTCTTGCATGATGTACAATATGGTTCTCTCTCTCTGCATAATGTCTGGCTGTGGGTCTCTTCACCTGCTTCCATCTGCTGCTGGAGAAAGCTACAGACAACAGGACAAGGCACCAATCTCGGTGGAGTAGAATATCATTAAGAACAATTTCGTTAACTTTTTTCCAGCTGTGTTTGGTTCTACTCTAGGCCTCTGTGTTAGTCAGTCTCCAGCTCCTGGCCATTCAGGCAGTGTGGGACAGGGACTTCCTATCGTGGTGTAGGCATAAGTTAAACCAAACATTGGTTCGCCACTCCAATTTCTGTGGCACTATTGCCCTAGCACAGCTTGCAAGCAGAACAGATTAGTCTTAACTGATGTTTCAGTATGAGTAGAAAATACATAACAGGACATGTCATTGTATCCACATATACATATGAATCAAAACTTACACAGAAGGCAAAAATAAGAAAGACGACAACAATATTGGAAAAGTTAACTATTTCCCAGAAAGGGATGTGTATTCTGAAGCACTGTATTGAGGGGGAGGGGAGGAAAATGCGTTGATTGTGTTTTAGAAGGAGACATCTGCAAACAGAGAGTAGTTCTAAGTTTCCACATGTCCATAAATGAGATGCAAATGTCAGTATGCAAAAGCCTTCCTAGTGAAAATTGTGAGTCACTGAGTTGGCAGTTTAAGAAAATTATGTCACTGACTATTTTGGTTATTCATAAATAGACTAAAACATACTGAGAAATTAATATAATTTCACTTTTTTAATAAGACTGATTGGTAATGTGAAAGAATATTTCCCAATATTCTACATAGTCTTGGGAAATCTTTCCAAGGGAAATTAAACTATTTATGAAAATACTCCTTAAGAATAATTTCCTCAGAAACATTTATATAAACAGAGAGATGCTGAAATAAGTATTAAGAACATATAGTCTTGACGCCTTCACTATTTTTTTCTTGTTTCCCAAGTTCTTTTTTTTTTTTTTTTTTTTTTTTTTTTTTTTTTTTGGTTTTTCGAGACAGGGTCTCTCTGTGTAGCTTTGCGCCTTTCCTGGAACTCACTCGGTAGTCCAGGCTGGCCTCGAACTCACAGAGATCCGCCTGGCTCTGCCTCCCGAGTGCTGGGATTAAAGGCGTGCGCCACCACCGCCCGGCCCGTTTCCCAAGTTCTTTAACTACTAAAAATGATGGACCATAATCCCAATGATATATCATCTGTCATTTGACCAAAAGGAAAGTGATGTATAAAGTTGCTCAAAATGAGTTTTGCAAATCACCTTCTGCCTATATATGCTCAGTCTTCCTAAAGTTAATTATCAGTAATTGCAAGTTTTATTTACTTTAATAAATGTCATACTGTTGAAGGATTAACTGACTCCCTATAGCAATTCAGTCATAAAAAATGCATTTTACATTTTAATTCAATACAATTTTATTTAAAATGTGGTATGTATAAAAATTTTTATTTCATATTATCATCTTTAAGTGTTGAGTAAATATAAGAATGACTTATATTAAATTAGAATAGAAAAAAATTAAAATTATCTCCAGTATTAAAAACTCTTTATGCTTTTGTTTTGTGCCAGCTGTTTGTTCTTAGTGGGATGTTTCATAATATACAACCTACATGAGCCAATTGCTACATAAGATTTAAATTCAAATGAATTCTACCATCAACAGTTTCAAAGCCTGTCACTCAAAGGCTTCAAATTATCCTGAAAATATTATATAAAAATATAGAGCTGTACTTTGAATTGAAATCTGATGATATCAATCACAGTGGGCATTTAAGTAGTCCGTATGGAATTCTTTTATTTTATGTGAAGGACTTTAAACTTTCGACAATATAGCACATTATCTTCTGAATTTACATTAGATTTCCCTACATGATTGTAAATACTTGTAGCTAGAGTTTTTCTGCCTGGCCCACAGTCAGGACAAATCTCTCTCACCTGCCAGTCCCACAGCCACTCAGACCCGACCAAGTAAACACAGAGACTTATATTGCTTACAAACTGTATGGCCATGGCAGGCTTCTTGCTAACTGTTCTTACAGCTTAAATTAATCTATTTCCATAAATCTATACCTTACCACATGGCTCGTGGCTTACCAGCATCTTCACATGTTGTTTGTCATCGTGGCGGCTGGCAGTGTCTCTCCCACTCAGCCTTCCACTTCCCAGAATTCTCTTCTCTGCTTGTCCCAACCTATCCTTCCTGCCTGGCTACTGGCCAATCAGTGTTTTATTTACTAACCAGTCAGAGCAACATATTTGACATACAGAACATCCCACAGCAAATACTCCTTTTAAAACATAATTTACATTCATATTGTTTTTTAAAGAATATAAAATTAGGAATACTATAAAAAAATCAAGTAGTAAACATACAACTCTGGGCACAAGATGACACAGAAAAAGTAGAAATAAAGAAGAGAATTCGGCTGACAATGGAGTAGCAATCAAGGTGACACAGGCATTATTGTAAGCAAATTTATCTAATATAAACAGTAAATAAATTCAAAGGCAAAATTGCCTCATAATAAACATTGTGAGGAAGATAAAGGAAGGTGCTAAATATAGATAATATGATGCTAGGCCATATATGAAAGTTAACTAATGTCAAGGTAATAATTTTTAGGGGTTTCCAGGTAAATAAATGTCTTGAAATGGGAGCAGTCATAAATGGTTCAGTGTACAAGACAAGTTGAACAATCAAGACGTGGTTCAGACCACATCTCCAAAAATGTAGACCACATATTGTTTTGTAAGTACTTTACAAAAAAATACACAGTCAGGATCCTTTCATCTTCTAGATTTCAAGTTAAAATCCGCTTTTTTTCCTTTTATTTTATTAAGAAATTTTTTTTCATTCATTTTACACACCAATCAAAGATCCCCCTCTTCCCTCTTCCCTCTCCCACAGCCTCCCCTCCCAACCCATCTCCTACTACTTTCCACAAGAAGGCAAGGCCTCCCATGAAGAGGCACATTCAGTAGAGGCAAATCCAAGCCCTTCCCCCTGCGTCAAGGCTGCATGAGGTGTCCCATCATAGGTAGTGGGCTACAAGAAGCCCCCTCATGCCCCAGAGATGGTTTCTGATACTACAGCTAGGGGGCCCCCCAAGCAGATCAAGCTATACAACTGTCTTTCCATGCAAAGGGCCTAGTCCAGTCCCATGTAGGCTCCACAGCCATTGATCCAACTTTCATGAGTTCTCTCTAGTTTGGTTTGGTCATCCCTGCATGTTTCCCCATCATGATCCTGATGCACTTTCTCATGGAATCCCTCTTCTCTCTCTTTGACTGGACTCCTAAAGCTCTGTCTAGTGATTGGCTGTGGATCTCTGCATCTGCTTCCATCAGTCATTGGAGAAAAGTTCTATGATGACAGGGTATTCACTGGCGTGATCTCTGGTGCAAGCCAATTCAGTTCAGGCACCCTCTCCTCAACTGCTAGTAGCCCAGGCTGAGGTCATCCTTGGGGATTCACGGCAGCTTCCCTAGCACCGGGTTTCTCTCTATCCCTATGATGTCTCTCTCTATCATGGTATCTCTTTCATTGCATTCTCCCTCCCTCCCTGTCCCAGTTCAACCATCCCATTCCCTTATGCTCTCATCCCCTATTCCCTGCTCTCCATTGCCCACCCCTCATGCCCAGTTTACTCATGGAGATTTCATCTATTTCCTCTTCCCAGGGCGGTCCATTGGTTACCGATTGAAAAACAGCTAGGAACGTAAGCAGATAGGAAATGCTGTTAGAAAATAATTTTAACGGTCTAAGCACAAAGAGGAAAGTTACACATAGGAGCAGCAAGGGTTATGGTGTAGAGTAACAGTATAATTTATGAAATGCCTACATCTAAGTAGAATTTTAGTTACTAAGGTTCTAAAATGCCATGCACATTTTGCATTGAATAGAGTAACCTTCATATCTTAATTTATGAAGGAGATACTGCATATAAAAGGTGAACTTTGTACCTCCTTATTTCTACTGTTATCCCAATAAACCAACCAAAGTTTCTGACTTACTGTACCCTCCACAACAGTGAACAAATGTACCCAAGTTTTATAAATTGTGTGATTATTTTAAGGATGCTTTTTGTAAGAAATAATAATTAAATGGGAATGTTGTAGCTAAAAGCAAAATAGTATGAATAGGGCATTACCTCTGGTACATTGCATGCTGTGGGAGGTGATGGATTTTGAAGCTTTCTTGAAGTTCTACTTTCCTACCTACAGTTTTTAAACATAGGGTTCCTAAACACGTGTAGGAGCGTGTCATCTGTTTCTCAACTGTATGTGGGTCCCATGAAGTTGACATTGCCTTTCAAGCTGGGACAATCTTTACTACAAGTTACCAGTCTTTATTTTCAAAATAAAAATAATTTTCTCATATTGAAAAGAAGAAATTAGGAACAAAGTAGGAATGCAATTTTGTGTAGGTCACATCCCAAGCTAATTGGATATCTGTTAACAGGATCAAAACAAGTGATCCTTGAAAACCATCACCAGAAGAGCATGTTCTTTTTTGGAATCAACCTAATAATTCTCCAAATGGCATATATTATTAGCTCTTACAACTTTGCCTTTGTGTTTAGTAAGATGAGATTTACATACAAGCAAATACATGCACTTTACTAGAGAAGAGCACTGAGTTTACAGAAACAGTTTATCACCACAATCGTGAGATTATTTTAAACAACAAAATATTTTATGTTGTCAATCTGCTACCTGTTCTTCCTCTTCAGCATTCTTAGACTATTCCAGTGTACTTATTATAAATATAAATTAGTTTTGCTTTTACTGCATTTTCTTTTACCCCTCTTTGTGCAGCTGTCTTACTTCAAAAGATTGCTTTTGATATTAATTCTTATTATTATGGATAGTTGATACACTGTTTTTTATTGAATAATAGATTTCTCATACATGATTATAATTTTCTGTGTATCCAATTATACTGAACATTGAAATTTTTCCATGTTCAAGCTTCATAAGTAATTGTTTTCTTTTTGTAAAGTAGACTTAAATATGTATCCTATTATTAATTGAATCATTTCTCTCCTCAGTATTCAATTACAAGTTCTTTTGTATGTTATTGTAAAATTCCTTTGTTGGATATATACATTTTGAATATTTTCTTCTGATTTGTGACTTGCCTTCCAACTTTTGGAAAAGTAGATTTAAACAGCAGAACATCATGATGAAAACCAGTAAGACAATTTCTATTTCATAGTTCATTCTATTGCATATTTCTTAGTCATATCCAAGAAATATTTTCTAATGAATTATGTAATGATTTTCTTTTATAACTTTACTTTTAAAGATAATATTTTTATTTTAAAATTTCTGTGTATTATTTTTTATGATAACCGTGTTTAGGATTTCAAGGAAGTTAAATATCATTTTAAGAATGTGCAGCTGTTCTTGGGTCTTTTTTGAAATACTATCTTTCAACCACTATATTTTCATGATGCCTTTGCTGGAAACCAAACAACCATATATTTGTTTCTAACTGCTAAGTTTTGCTAATCTCTATGTGTATCCTCATACCAGTGCCAAATTACAGATATGACTCCAACTTTAGATGTAGCTTGAAATCATGCATTAATTAACGTTTCAGTTTTGTCCTATCTCAAAATCTTCCATGTCCCACGAGTTAATTGTGTGGTTGCAAAAAAGTTTGTCACCTCATTTAATTATACATAACATTCTGTGATTGTAATTCAATGACAGTGAATCTGTAAGTCAGCTTTTGGGAGAACTGACAACTTAAAGATAGTGAAACTTTCAGTAAAATTACTCAAATTCTTTAGATTTTTCTTTCAGTTCTCACAGCAAATAATTTCCAATGTATATAATTGAAATATTTATCATGGATATTTTACTAAAACTGTCTTTCACACGTTACTGTCTTTGACGCCATTAAATTTTTGTTTTATTTACTGTAATATACATAAATGAAATATTTTGCATACTGAATTTGTATATTGTGTCCCTGTTAAAGTTCCTTCATAATGCTGGTTAATTTTTTTTTTGCCCATTGCATTATTATGAACACATTGACCTTTGCTTTCTAATTTTTACATATTTCTTTCTCTGTCAGCTATGAAATTTCATATTCAGAAGATTGTTGAAAACTGTAGAAAGCTGGTGCCCTTGTATTTTTCACAGTTTTATAATGAAATCATTATGCTACTAACTGTTAAAGGTGCTTACCAGAGAGACAGTGTGCACATCATTGTTAAGGTTAAATCCACACTTATTTGCAGAAATTGTCACTGAGAAGTGAGTTTTGAATTTTTATGATTATAGAGATTAACATCCCTTTTTACCCTCATTTTACTAATACAGTAAATTAATTTTTTAAGGTAAATCAAATTTGATCCTTACCAAAACATAAATATTGTTTTTATGTCTAAACTATTTTCATTTATTTATATTACTTTATCTGAAGTAATATACTTCCCAGTTCATAATAAATATGATCCTACAATTTAATTTTTCCATAAGAAATTTATCAATTTTGTCATAAATAAACACTAGATTAAAAAAAAAATAAAGCGTCTTTAAGGTTTTTCTGTCCTCTAATATTCTGAAAGAGTTTGTTTAAGACTGAAACAGTTCACCATGTATCTCATCTGGACCTCAAAATAACTTTGCAGTTAGTTTTTAACTATGTGTTTAATTTCCTTGGTTGATATAAGTCTACTCAAGCTTTCTGTGCCTTTTTAAGTCTTTTTAACAAGTTTTACCCAAGTAATTGTCTATTTCGGCTCAAGTGGCAACTTTATTGGCCTAAAGCTCCTCATATTTTCTTCCACTCTTGTGATATTGTCAATGCTTTTAGTAATGTTTTCTGTTTTGTTGTTGGTAATAATGCATTATGGTTTTTCTTATTTCTGCTTATTCTCTCTTTTCCAAACCTCCCTCCCCACTTATCAATACTGTGGACTTCACTAGCTTCTTCTAGATTGTACCCAACATTCATTACACTTGTTATCCAGGAACTCACACCCAGATATTGTAACTGAAGTTCCCACAGTTTTTTGCCACCAATGGTTGTACATTCATAAACTGTTATTCCCTTCCTTCACATATGTTTCATAGCCACCCCAGATGCCATGACCAATTCCCCACCCAAGCTTGCAACACAATCTTTGCAATACTGCTGTAAGTGGTCTCAGGTTCTCAAATCACAGTGTGAGTCATTACAACTGCACTTTCGCTTGTATCCTGCCCTGCTTTCAAGCTTGTGAACACTCCCTGTTCAGGCCCCACAGTTGACTATGTGCAAGTAGCCAACTTGAGTCTCAAGATCTTTCTATACTGTTATGCTTATACCCACAGTGTCCACACACACACAACTAGACTTGGACTGACAGGTATCAGTCAGCACACATACAGTCTCACCACTGTCTCTTATAGGCACCAGGCCAATATAACTGTATTTGTATGTACTGTATAATTCTACCATCCCACATATAGGTGCATACAAACTTAAAAGCCCACATAGTAATGTAAGATTTCCAACAGTCCTAGTCCCAAAGGCCAGTTATTGATATTAAATACTGCATCTTTTTGAGCCAATGGGACATCATCCATCCCTAGACTTAGATCCACCATCTCCCTCCACACATACTCTTGCTATCCTGTGTCAATAGACCTAGTGCCACAGTATATTTCTAGTCACCCTCCTCTTTTACGTGGTCTTGATTTACTGAAGCAATTTATGAAGTCCGGAAGAATCATTTGCCTCTTCAATGTGTGGGCATCTATGCAAGTCTATACAATTCACAGACTATCTGGGAATACTACAATATGATAAATATAACATAAATACATATATATATATATGGTGATATATGTTGTGCATATATAAAATTGCATTCCTACTTTATATATCATCTACCATTTATCTGCCATCTATCATCTACATATCCAGCTATCTTACTTATTGCATAAGAAAACCTTAAATGAGACTGAGGGGTAAAAATATGTGTGACAAAGCATTTAAAAAATGTCCTTAAGAAGTTTCCAATTCTCTCACCTAAAATCAACTAAACCAGTAAGATTAGATGATGAGGAAATAATGAATGAGAAGAATGTTTCAATCACTTCTGTATGTATAGTTAAAGAATATTAAACTTCAAGACTGAATATTAAGATAGGAGGACCTAGAAGTAGAGGTCTACCAGTGTACTCTTTATAATTGTTATTATTATTATTATTAACAGTAGTGGTAGTAGTGGTTGCTGTTGTTGTTTTGTGTGTGTGTGTGTGTGTGTGTGTGTGTGTGTGAGAGAGAGAGAGAGAGAGAGAGAGAGAGAGAGAGAGAGAGAGAGAGAGAGAGAGAGAGAGTGTATGTGAATGCAGGCATGTGTTTGTGATGAAAATGGAAAGATGATTACAAAGAATAAGGAAGAGAGGAACAAGTAGAGAAGGAAGAATGGAAGGAGGAAAAGAATTTGTCTAAGATGAAAACAAGAAATAAGGAAGACAATAAAATACATCATACCTGAAAGCAGGGCATTCTTTTGTGGGAGGGAGGGGACCAACAAGAGATGGAAACTGTGGATCTGGAAGGACAGAGGGTGGGGCAAAGAAGAACAATGTCCAATTACATATTAGTTCAAAAATGTCACAATGAAGCCAATGCTTTATCTCTTAAATAATAATAATAATAATAATAATAATAATAATAATAATAATAATAATAAAAGTTGACTATACACCACAACTGAAGGACAAGGCTTATAAATAATGAAGCATTTGTTGAACCTGCACAAGAACCCAAGACTTTGGATTCCTAATTCCATCCCCAACACCATACATACACAAAAAGTGACTTCATTTAGAGATGAAATAATCAAAACAAATACAGCTAGCATGTTTTTACTCTATAAGTTTGGCTCTGACTAATAGACAGAGAAAGAAATGTAGTAGAATGAGGATGTACAGCTGAGAGCAGCAGGTTTCCAAGACAGGAAGAATCATTTTACTACAAAAAAATTAGAAGAAATAAGAAAAATTGTGAAAATCTCTAAACATTTCTGAAAATATTCAAATTATATTATAGGTCAAATATTCAGTCATTTCTGGTTATGGAGTCAAGTTACAATAAACTTCTAGGCAGGACATTGATAAAATGGACTTGGTGACCTAGAAGTAATGGTCAGTCATCATCCCCCGAGTCATTCTCCCAGGTTGGCTTAAAATCAGAATGGTGGCAATAGGAAGACTGAAAGTCAGCTGTGTCTAAAGCTGGTTCCTAAGGTTTCTAAAAATGTTAACTCAGGTAATTCCTCATTAATTCTATTTTTTTTTGGGGGGGAATGCGAGCTCATAGAAAAAGAATAGGCAAAATCAGAAGTGTATGACAGCACAAGTTTTCAATGGTTTGGTGATTAAGATATGAAAGGACTTCGGCTTTCAATGTGAGTAATGCTTCAAATGTAATGATTTTTGTTAGAGGGTGTGGGTAGTGAAGGAATAGGAAGATAGGTACTAAGTAACCCAACTCTGCCATGCATATGCCATTATCTTCAGAAGTACTAAGAAGCATCAGTTCCTCTGATATGAAACTTTAGTCATGAAATGTTATTCATCATATGAATGGTTTTCCAGAATTTCTAAAATCTTTTGAGTTGCGAATGCATGCCCTTGATCCTGTCTATTATATCTAGTTTGAGATGTGTAGAAATTATATACTTGATATTCATGGCTTGTCTTATGAATCATTCTAAACATAAGATTAATATAATCACTGCTTTCTATCTCTGGCCTTTCTCCAGACCTCAGAGGATTTAATTCACTTAATTAATAGAATAGTTGATATTCATAGGAAGTCTGCTTTTAAAGTCAAAATAAATGGACAAGTTGATTGTTCTGAACCTGGCCTCCAATATTATTATGATGTACTAAACATGTCTTGGAAATAAAAGCACTCAAAAATATTTGAATCAAGGTAATAGACATCAAATGTTATATTAACCATATAAAATTTATGACATGCAATTTTCTTAATGATATAAGCAATAAATACTTTCTCATGATAAATAATTATAAAGAATTCTGCATAGATACTTCTTATGTCATGAATAACTATCTATTCTCACCCATGTAGGGGCAATACTTTTATATTTATCCTACCAGAAACTGTCTTTACCTTTGCAAAGTTATTGTTTTCTAAAATATATTAAGTTTTATTGAATAAATATATAGCACATAGACATTTTTAAAAAGGAAAGTTAAAAGCATTTGTATATGTCAGTCAACTATTAATTTCCACCTACTGACCTGTATCTGAGTTATTGATCACTGTATATTATTTTATTTTCTATATTTACCACAATTCATTAGAATTTCCTTTATTGGTTAATGTCTACAATTTTATGTAGTGCCTTAAAGAATATCTTGCAATCATTTTCATCTTAATTTCTCATCATTGTTTTAAGACTACATCTTAGAAGAAAAAATGTATAAGAGTATTACTCAGCTGTAAAAATAAATGACATCATGAAATTTGCAAGCAAATAGAGAGAACTAAAAAGAATCATCCTTAGTGAGGTAACCCAGACACAGAAAGACAAATATGATCAGTGCTTTGGGAAGTTGTCATCAGAGAGGCTTCCTCTGCCAGTAGATAGAAGAGGATATAGAGAGCCATAGCCAGACATGTGGAGAATCTAAATCAGAGGTCTCCACCTGGGAATCCTGCAGAAGTGGGGGCAGAGGGGATAGAGGACACCAGAAGAACATGGCCCACCAAATTAATTAAGCAGGGCTCACATGAACTCACAGAGACTGGAGCAGTAAGCATGAGGCCTGCATGGGTCTGCACCATGTCCTCTACATATATGCTATGGCTGTTAGCTTGGTGTTTTGTGGAACTCTTAGTATGTTTTGGCTGTTAACTTGGTGTTTTTGTGGGACTCTTAATTATAGGAGAGTGTGACTCTTTGACTCTCTTGCCTGCTCTTGGGACTCTTTTCCTCCTGTTGGGTTGCCTTGCTCAGCTTTGGTGTGAGCGCTGTTTCCTTGTTTTGTGGCGTTTTGTTTTGTTGTGTTTAGCTGTTGTCTCTTTGAGGCCCGGACTTTTCTGAAGGGAGATGGAGGAGGAGTGGATGGGGGAGAGTGGAGGTGGGTGGAACTGGGAGGAGTAGAGGGAGGAGAAACTGTGGTCAGGAAGTATGAGAGGTTTATTTTTAATTTTTTCTTTTTTGAAAAAGGAAAACAAAAAGAATTGGTTTTTAAGATGGGAGAAATAGTAGCAAAAATGTATTACAGCAATGATCTAACAGAAAGGAAGACAAGTAGATGCCAACGATCAGAGGGAGAATCATCCCAGCCCTGCCACAGTAGGAAAGAGCAGATGGGAACACACATAAAAGTGGAAACAGTGGCATCAGCTAGGAGCATAGGTGTGCTGAACATGTGGATCGACATGTGTGACTGCTTTTACTCTTTAATGATAGAGCAAATAAGAGTCTTCAGAATGAGGAGAGTAAAGGAGACGTGGAGTTTCCAGATAAGTGAGAAAGTATGAAGTTGTCTTCTAGACAAGTGGAAGAATGAATGAACTAATAAAGTATGATTATAATATATGTAATATATATATATATATTCTTATATGTGATGTGATGTGTAGTAAAAATATAATTTTAAAAGCATATGGACATTTGAATTAAATCACTAGTTATTTTCCTTTGTTATAATTCTTTGAGATTTTTTGCACTAATATACAATAAAATAAGCTTATATCCCACCCCCATTCTCTTCTCCAAATCTTCCTTGATCCTCCTCTGCAGCCATCTCCCAAACTCATTCTCTTCCCCATTTTCCCTTGTTTTATTTTATGATCTACTAAGCCCATCTAGTGTTTCCCATGTATTCAAGGGTAGGGAGCCCTATACTGGAGCACAGGCAGTCTACCAATGGAGAGGGACCCAAAGAACGAATCTCCTTCCCCCAACAGCTATCAACTGCCAACTATTCCTCAGCTCTGGATGAGGCCTCATGTCTTCCTCCCTTCATCAGTTATCAGTGCTCTAGTTTTCCCTATCTTGTTCTTGTACAGGTTGATTTATTATTTGTTTTGTCAAAGAAAAACAACTCATTATCTAGCTTTGGGTAAAGGAACTCGCTTGCATAACTACCCTGAGGCATGATAAAGCAGACCTGCACGCTTTCATCCCCCTCTAACCTCCTCCTGTCACTCCTCCTCCTCCTTCTCTTCCCCCTCCTCCTCCTCTTCCTCCTCCTCTTTGACTCATATCTCCGCTTTCAACTTCTCCTCCCCTATTCCCCCCCACCTCTTTCTCCTCTCCCTTCCATTAGTCTTTTTATTCTTTTTTCTTGTTATATATTTTGCTTTGCTTTTTACATGTTGGAGAATATAGGCATAGGAAACAGGAAACTAAAATCCTAGGCACTGTTTGAGGTGGTTATACTTTCCTCTCTGACCTAAAGAAATCCAAATTCACAGCTTAAATAACAACAGTTTTTAGGTTTTTTTAATTTTATTTTACAATATAAGTTAGTTCTACATATCAGCCACGGATTCCCTTGTTCTCCCCCCTCCACCCTCACCTTCCCCCTAGCCCACCCCCGATTCCCATCTCCTTCAGGGCAAAGCCTCCCCCGCCGACTGAGATCAACCTGGTAGACTCAGTCCAGGTAGGTCCAGTCCCCTCCTCCCAGGCTGAGCCAAGTGTCCCTGCATAGGCCCCAGGTTTCAAACAGCCAACTCATGCACTGAACACAGGACCCGGTCCCACTGCCTGGATGCCTCTCAAACAGATCAAGCCAATCAACTGTCTCACCTATTCAGAGGGCCTGATCCAGTTGGGGACCCTTAAGCCATTGGTTCATAGTTCATGTGTTTCCATTCGTTTGGATATTTGTCCCTGTGCTTTATCCAACCTTGATCTCAACAATTCTCGCTCATATAAACCCTCCTCTTTCTGGCCAATTGGACTCCTGGAGCTCCACCCGGGGCGTGGCCATGGATCTCTGAATCCGGTTCCCTCAGTCATTGGATGGGGTTTCTAGCACAACAGTTAGGGTGTTTGGCCATCCTATCACCAGAGTAGATCAGTTCGGGGTGTCTCTCAACCATTGTTAGTAGTCTGTTGTGGGGGCATCTTCGTGGATTTCTGTGGGCCTCTCTAGCACTTTGCTTCTTCCTATTCTCATGTGGTCTTCATTTACCATGGTCTCCTATTCCTTGTTCTCCCTCTCTGTTCTTGATCCAGTTGGGATCTCCCACTCCCCCAAGCTCTCTTTCCCTCGACCCTTGCCCTTCATTACCCCCACTCACGTCCAGGCTGTTCATGTAGATCTCATCCATTTCTCTGTCATTGGGTGATCCCCATGTCTTTCTTGGGGTCCTAACAACAGTTTTTAAAACATTGTTTGGAAGAGGGAAGGATGATAAGCTGTGTGGCAGAACATTAAATGTAAACTTACATAGTGAAAAAATGTCAGTTTTCTGCTAAAATTTTCACTTCAGACTTGGGGAAGTGTTACTCCTCAACAGCGGTTATTCCAAAATAAGGGTAATTTCTCATTTTGAAGTCATTCTCTAAGTTAGTAAAAACACAAATAAGAGGGTCTGAAACAATTGTGGTTGCTAAAATAATCATGAGTTATATTTTACAACCTAGATTTAAAAGGAGTCTCTGCTTGAAAATTGGTATGCAATAGTTAGAAGATAAAATTTATTAGAAGACTATTAACCTACTTAATAGACTGGAATAAAGGGTAATATAGTGTCTGTGAGGTGAGTGCCATTAGAAATGAACCAACCATTTTTCTGAATCCTTGGGATGTTCATGTGTTGGAACACTCAGATGATGGATGGTGGTGGAAAAGCATAAGACTTAGGAGATGTGTTCAATGCCTGGATGGGATGCTGTGAGCACTGGATTCTCTTCTTTATTTCCAGCCTCTTCAAATTTGGAACAATAGCTTCTGTTTTATTCTCTAAAGAAATCAAAAGCAGGTTCTGTGAATGTGAATACACAAATGTTGCAGTTGGAGATAAAATTGTGTCAGGATTAAAATAGAGTGACACAAAGCCTTAGATACTGAATTTGGGAGCACAAGTTGACACTGCCCTTTCCTACTACTGTAATGTAAGCTAATAGACTTGTCCCTTACTTCTCCCAATCTAACTACCAAAAGCACTCAGAGGGTAGACACTTGTCTAAAGAAGCTGGTGAGTTTTCATGGATTTCTATGGGAAAGCTTAGTTCATATGTTGGGATATAGGGAGGCAGTCACTACTGATTAGAATGCAAACTGACTCCATAATCACAGAACAACTATAAGCTTTTAATGTCTCATTCTTAGTTGAATATGGGCAGATAAATAGCAATAGTACATTGAAGAATGATGACAAGATAAATGACACAGAAAATGTCAATTAAAACCCATATGGGAGAGAGAGTGCAGATAATTTCAGAAGCAGAAGGAAACAAAGAAAAGCCTGTGCAAAAAACAAGAAAATAAGTGGATTTCACAAAACAGAAACATATTAGGGTAAAGATTTTTTTTTAGAGAAAATATGGAGATAAAATTCAAACAGCAATGAAATAAAAAATAATCAAGGGAATGGGTACAAAAACTTTTAAGACAACATAAAGAGAAGACAGGAGAAAACAATGTTAGAGAAAGCAGGAGAATCAAATTCTGTAAGAGGGACACTCTAATCTGAGTTTCTGATTGACCTGCCGTGATAACAATATGAATGAAAAAAGATCTGCACTATTAAAGCTAAAATCATTGCTAACTTTCAGAAATATATGAGCCGAAAATATGTATAAAACATCTTCAGATTCCTGAGGGCGGCTGGACAGATAGCTTGGCAGTTGAGTGTATACTGCGCTTGGAGAAGACCCCAGTTGGTTCCCAGCCCCCCTGTTTGGTGACTCAACTACTTGTAACTCTACCTCCAGGGCATTTAATGTCTTTTTCTGGCCTCTCTCGGGACCTGAACTCATGCGTGCACGCGCGCGCGCTGCGCGCGCGCACACACACACACACGCACGCACGCACGCACGCACGCACGCATGCAACTAAGATAAAATAAATCTTTAAAAATTGCTTTTAAGTACTGTAGATGTAATTCTGAACGGTCTTATTAAATACAAAACACAGAGCCTAACGCAGAGTTAAAAACCCATAGACCAGAGAGCAGTAGTCAAGAGCTAAGACCACCTTCTTACCACCCGGTGCCGCTGCCATCCTCTCTCTGACCCCAGATAAATTTATTAAGGTACACAATATATTGGGGTACACAATACCACCACAAAGTACAGTAAAAAAAAAAAAGTACTGACCATACACTGAGAAAAATCAATTAAATGTTATACTTCACCAGTAACTATAAAGAAATATTGTTGAATTTACAAAAAAAAAAAAAAAGAAAGAAAAGAAAGAAAAAACTTCCTAGACCTAAATAGAGGCCCTCCTGAAAAAACTCATGTGGCTTCAAAAGAGGAAGGAATGAAACCTGAAATACAAAGATCTCCCGGGGTCAGGGGGACAGGTGTTGCACACTTCTAAGATGCCAACTCCTCAGTTGTTAGATAAAGTAAAGAGAGTACAGATTTAAGTAAGGTGACAGAGTAATCCAAGAAATACAAACTTGCGAGAAATCAACTAGCATAATAAATGAAAAAAATTGTCCACTAGAAAATATAATAAAAATATAACATTATCAAGAGTAACTTTTTCTGGACAGTAAGATTGAGTAGGGAAAGTAAAACATTTTTACTGGTAAATATTAAATATGCAAACACTAACATTAAAGTATTTGGGAGGTATGAAAGTTCACTTATTTTTTTCTTAAAAAAGAATTTTTTTCATTCATTTTACACACCGATCAAAGATCCCCCTCTTCCCTCCTCTCACCCCCTCCAACATCCCCCTCCCAACACACACCCATTGCCCCCACACAAGAAGGCAAGGCCTCTCATGGGGAGACACATCCAGTAGAGTCAAATCCAAGCCCTTCCCCCTGCCTCAAGGCTGCAGGTGTTCCACCATAGGTAGTAGGCTCCACAAAGCCTGCTCATGCACTAGTAATGGGTGCCTGAACTGAACTGGCTTGCCCCAGGGATCAGACCAGTGAATATCCTAACTGTCATAACAGAGCTTTTCTCCAATGACTGATGGAAATTCACTTCTTTTTTTTTTTTTTTTTTTTTTTTTTTTGGTTTTTCGAGACAGGATCTCTCCGTGTAGCTTTGCGCCTTTCCTGGAACTCACTTGGTAGTCCAGGCTGGCCTCGAACTCATAGAGATCCACCTGGCTCTGCCTCCCGAGTGCTAGGATTAAAGGCGTGCGCCACCACTGCCTGGCGGAAATTCACTTCTTAAATACATCTCTTTATATGTGTACACGTCTGTGTCACTGTGTACATGTGTTGAAGTGTACATGCCTGTGCACCAGCTTGCAGGCAAAAAGAAGACAAAAAGCGTCCTCTTCTAACTGGTTCTCTGACTTTTCCTTTGAGGTATGATCTCTAATTTAACCTGGAACTGGTTCTCAGCGAGAAGCCAACATTCCCCAGTCATCCTGCTGTCTCAAAACCCTCATTGGATTTGTGGTTACAGGCATTTGCTGTGACACTTTGCTTGTGATATGTGTGCTGGGATCCTAACTGAGGTCCTCCTGATTGCAGAAAAATGCTTGGAAGCATCTCTGAGCCATTTTCCCTGCCCAGGAAATTGAAATTCTTACAGAATAAAAGCCAAAATGTTAAAGAAAATAAGAATTGAAAATGAACATCTAGATAAAGCCAACTGGAAAAGTAGAAAATAAGCTAATTAACATAATAATTATAAGAAAACAAAACACGGTACTAGAATGCTCATTACAATTAAACCTTCCATGAAAGCAAAAATAATTTAGGATTAAAAATTTAAATACAATGCAAAATATTGGTTTAAGAACCAATCCTCAACAACGGCAATGAATTAAAACACAAAGTGAAAGCGTGACATACCACCTCTAGTTTTTAGAATCTTAGATGACACAGGTTATTATGACTAAAGTGTAGCATTCCAAATGTTCCCTGGCCTCTGCCTGATTCCAATAATGATAGAAACTACTTGAATCTGTCAATACTGGGCAAATGGCATTGATGGACAGATTAAGTTAGAACCACAGAATGTGCTCTCTGCTACAGACAGAGGTTCCCAAACCATGCGCTATCACTTGTATGTTCACTTTTCTTTTATTTACAAATCACCGTACCTCATTGGTCCAGACCTGCTGAATTATTGCCAAATATTCAATAAATGAATATTGAGGATAAAAGTGTAAACTTATTTCATCCATCCATCCATCCAGCAATTTATTCAGTACATTGTATATGTGATGTGTGTGTGTGTTCTATGCCTAAATTTAAAATAGGAAGAAAACAAATTTAATGTTCTCCCTCTACCCTAAGCCAAACTATGAATAATAAAAAAAATGATTGTAGTGTCTGCAGACACACTGTGTGAGAAATTAGAGATGGTTTCCAATACTGAGCTATAAGGGAGAGGGTTCTATTAAGATTGTCAAGACACCCAAATACATATCATATAGGAAATAGGGGTCATTGATTTGGTAGAAGAACAATGCTGTAAAGATAATATGAGAGACTGTAACTTCTTTTCTGTTTATAATTTGTTTATGGACAGCTACAATCTTTTTAGCTTCCTTGACTCAGGTCACATTAAACCATCTCAGTTGATTATAATTTGCTATTATTGCTGTTTCTTGGACTTCAAGGACCATATTTATTTTTGATAACAGGTAGAATTTATTTTCAACAATTAAAAAATATGTTCTGATATTTGTAGGATATATATATATATATATATATATATCCCATTCACATGCCAGATTTCAACAACTTATTTGTGAGAAGTTGAAATTCTTACATCTACATTTCCCTAACACTTTCCCCTTATTTTTGGTCATTACTTTTGCAGATAAGACTCAAAATTCTGTATCGTCTGGAAGCAGCAAAAATACTGATAACTTCTTTCATGTGTGAGAGAGATTTCTTAAATGGCATACAAATGATATAAACAAGACATAAAGTGCTAAAAATGAAAAAAAAACATAACAAATACCAAATGGCAGAATACTAAACTATTATAAGCAGTCTTTTCACACTGGTTGAAAGCAGCTAAATAAGGATATGTGCATGATATAAATATACTTCAACTACTGAGATGTCCCATAGTCCTTTAAGACTTAACCTTAACACATGCAGCAGCTCAGTTGCCTAACTAAATACATGAGGACTTAAGTTTGTTTCCCAGTATTACATTAGGGAAGCATGGTGGTGCACACCTGTATTAACATTGGCTTGGTTCAGGAAAGAGGCTCGGATGTTCAAGGTCATTCTTGTCTACATAGTGAGTTCGAAGTCAGCCTGGGATGCATGCAACCCCATTTCAAAAAACAAACACACAAACAAAACCCAAAAAAGGATATGTTCTCACATTTAATTTGAATTGGTCTTTCATATTGCAAATACTCTTTTCAATGTCCAATAATCCAGTACTTATAGACTCTCCTATAATCTATAGTAATTATATATAAGTAAACACCTGAGACTCTACTTGTCAGTGTTATGCTATGCCTCACCATAGTCACAAATTAGCCTATGGGAACAAAAGTTAGAAGCTGATATTGTATTCAGATCATTGACAATTGCAGACATTTGTAGAATATCTGACATTCATCTAATCCGAGTGTTCTCAATCTGTGGGTCATAACCCTTTTGAGGGTCACATATCAGATTTTCTGCATGTCATATGTTTACATTATGATTTGTAACAGCAGCAAAATGACAGTTATAAAGTAGCAAAAGCATAATTTTATGGTTGGGGGTCACCACAACATGAGGAACTGTATTAAAGTGTCACAGCATTAGGAAGGCTGAGAACCACAATCTAATGGAATAGGAGTTGAACTGTGGAATGTATTTTGCTACAACTAAATAAAAATACCCTTTATTTTAGAAAATTACCCTTTACCTATTTTTATTCTAAGATTTTAATTTGAAAAATATATGGAAGGTTGGTAGTTTTATACACCCCAGATCTCCCCATTAACGTGTTCACGGTATGGCTATTGTTCTTCCTATGTGGACCTCAAAGGTAAGTTTTCAGCATTATTTACTTGTGATCGCTGCACTTATTGTGATATTTAGCATGTAAAATCCTCAGATAATATACAAATGTTTATATATCCCTTAGAATAGGATTTAAGAATGTACATCAGACATTTTATTTCTCTGGACGTTTTCATCATAGGCTTCTGAAAGACTTTGGCAAAAATATTTTTAGTGACTGTCATAGTTTCCTCTGGGCTATTAACCAAGGTTAACCTGGACATTCCAGAATTTGATGTGAAAGTTTAAAACTATATTTAATATCACTAAAGTATGACTCGTGCTTGTAATGGCAGTTTGTGGCATGAACATGAAGATGGATAATCATCGTATTTCATTTTAAATCACAGGGAAAATGAAATAGCTCCCTGGTGCTTGATTTGTTCCTTGTGACCATCGTAGTGATTGATGCAGATAACCTCACGATCAGTAACACCTGGAATAAGTATCGATTGCCCTAGTAGCTGAAAGGAACAGATGAGCTATGGCACTTCCTTTGACAGCTCAGACTTAAAAAATATATACATCTTTGATGTATTAGAATTGTTTGATACTTTTCTCTTTATCTAAGTAATTTAAAAGACAGTTGTTTTCCTTCCTTTCAAAATGTATTGAATTTATAAAACACTTAGAAAGTTTAACGTGATTAAGAAGTTTGAAACAATATTTGAACGCAAAAGATGAAATCCTCTAAAGCAATTTAAAGTTAGGCATGATAAACTATATACTCTTTGGGAGTAAATGTAGCACAAGACATTAATTTGCAAACCCTTCATCAGCGGAGAAATTGTGTGGTCCTGTCATTGATTCCCATTTTATATTAAAATGATAGGGATCTGATAAGAACACAGGATACTTAAAAATCTGAACAAAAAATGTTAGTGAGAAATCTTTCCAAGTCTTAGAGGTGTGCATGAATATGAGTGAAAATAGCAATAAGTGAAAAACTCACAAAGCATAGGCTGAACAAACAGGAGAGCAAAAGATGCTAAGAGTTCACATATACACCCTCTCCATGACCTATGCAAATTGAATAAACAGTGAGTATAATTATAACGATTATTTAGAACTTAGTTGACAATGTGGTGTCAATTGGTGTACACACTTAAGGAATCCATGTGTCAAAATTCCCTCAGCCCCAAATTTGTAGAACTGTTAATGCTTGTTATGGTTGTCTTTTCCTGACTTATTTTCTATTGTTACGGAATTAAATATTCTGCACTTGAAAGTTGAGAATCCTTTAGGAGAAAACTAAAATTTTCAATTCATTGACTCATTGCATCATCCACAATGTTCAGAATTGGCAACAATCTGATACGGAGTCTTGTGCTCAGATAAAATATTGAAAGTTTATTCTCAGTATAAAACTTCTAAAAAGTCTAAATAATCCCTTTTAAAACTTGGCATTTAATCTATCCTTCTACAGGTCCTTTCTTTTTTTTTTTTTTTTTTTTTTTTTTTTTTTTTTTTTTTTTTTGGTTTTTCAAGACAGGGTTTCTCTGTGTAGCTTTGCGCCTTTCCTGGAACTCGCTTTGGAGACCAGGCTGGCCTCGAACTCACAGAGATCCGCCTGGCTCTGCCTCCCGAGTGCTGGGATTAAAGGCGTGCGCCACCACCGCCCGGCTACAGGTCCTTTCTTAAACACCCTGACCTTGATCCTTATTTATACTATCCTCTGTCAGTCAAGCCTGCAGGGTCAACTCTGGGTTAAACCTCAAAAACTTTAAACCCAATAAAGAAATGTGGTTATGTAGCTGAAAGTTTTCCTGTGTCCTGCCTGGTCCACAACTGCTCAGACCCAAATAAAAACATGGAGGCTTTTATTAATTACAAATGCTCAGCCATTGGCTCAAGCTAACTACTGACTAGCTCTTACACTTAAACTCAGCCCATTTCTATTAATCTATATGTTGCCATGTGTTCTGAGGCTTTACCTGTGTGCCATTACATGCTGCTGCCTGGACAGTGGGCTGGCGTCTCCTGATTCAGCCTTTCTCTTCCCAGAATTCTCCTTGTTTGCTTATCCTGTCTACACTTCCTACCTGGCTACTGGACAATCAGTGTTTTATTAAAACATTGTACAAAAGCATTATTCCACAGCATGGTTACTCTGAAATGAACAATATTGCAACTAGAAATTGCTGTATGTAATGCCTTTCATTCAACTGGTATTATTTTATAGTGGACATGTAAATAACTAAAAATTTCTCTTATAATAATTAGTAAAGTTTTGCAGTTATTAAACCTTTCAGATTTTATTAAAGATTTAAGTCTTTGGTTTTGCAGGCCACTACACAGTAGTTCTATGAAACTGTCTTCAAAACAAGGACAATGTGCTACCTACAAATTAGTTAATATAGAAATTTATTGATAAAATGCTTCATAAAGTAAGTATGCCCATCATATATGATTAGTTTCAAAAAGATACTTAAGAAAGAAAAGTACATCTTTTAAATTGAATGTTTATCCAAATTGGTAAGAATAGAACTCAAAAAATGTAAAAATTAATATAAGAAATGATACAAAACTGGTGTCTTTCATTTCAGTGTATGGACTCCATGGCTAAGAGGGTAAAGTCACTTAACAACAAGCATAATGACCTGAAATGTGTCCCCAGGACAAACAAGGCAGAAAGAGAGAACCCTCCCAACACACACACACACACACACACACACACACACACACACACACACACACACACACTAAATGAATAAATGAAAACATTCCACAGTAAAAGGTAATATTCAATTTTTTTCTATTTTAATGATTTTGGCTACTGGATAAACACAAGATTTTTAAAAGAAATGAGAGTTTTGGGATGTGAATAAAAGACAGATGAAAGGACAGTTAACACAATAACAAAATTCTTCAGAATTATTTGTAGGGGGCTTATAAATATGAATTTCTTTTCTGTGGCATCCCTCCCTCTCGTTTTTAATCCATAAAGAATGTGATAGACTACTGATAAAACAAATGAGTTGTGAAATGAAGAATTGGAGTTGAGAATTCTTCAACATTAATGTGTTTTGAGCCTTAATAACGGTTTTTAAAAATGCTTCATTAATCTATCCACATCATTGAATGAATTAATCAAGGTAAATTAATTTTTCACAAATCTCAATTTGATTTTTTAGAAATCTCAACTTTCTCCATGCTAATCCTTCAGGGTACAACTTTAAAAGTCATCTTTTCTTGCTCTGTAACCAAAATGACCATGAATATTATCCTCTTGGTCCTACATCCTAAAGCTAGATTTATGCAGGTTTATCAGGTTTATCAAACCCAGAATTTAATGTATATTATACAAGTATTCTACAACTGAGCAACATCTCCATCTTTTCACTTATTTCCAAAAGAGTTCAATTAATATAAATAAAATTTCCTAGAAATCTTTCTTCATGATTATGGGTAATTACCACAAATATTAAGACGAACATTTTTTTTTGGGGGGGGGGGGGGTTTCGAGACAGGGTTTCTCTGTGTAGCTTTGCACCTTTCCTGGAACTCGCTTTGGAAACCAAGCTGGCCTCAAACTCATAGAGATCCACTTGCCTCTGCCTCCCGAGTGCTGGGATTAAAGGCGTGCACCACCACCGCCCGGCCTAAAATGAACATTTTTATGAATATTTTCGTTTTTTACCATTAGTAATAGCCTATGGTATGGCTGATACAGAGAAATTGTAATGGTTACCAAACATTGGTTTCAGTTGACTGAATGTTAACAAAATACAAATAAAGGTGCTGGAAAGATGCCTGAGAGGTTAAGAGTGTTTGATAATCTTTTAGAGGAGCTGAGTTCAATTCCCAGCACTCATGTCTAGTTGCTGTGGGATGGTCTGTATGTCAAATTGCTCTGACTGGTCAATAAATAAAATACTGGTTGGCCAGTGGCTAGGCAGGAAGTATAGGCGGGACTAACAGAGGAGAAAAGAAAGAACAGGAAGGTGGAAGGACTCACTGCCAGCCGCCGCCAGGACAAGCAGCATGTGAAGATGCCGGTAAGTCACAAGCCACGTGGCAAGGTATAGATTTATAGAAATGGATTAATTTAAGATATAAGAACAGTTAGCAAGAAGCCTGCCAAGGCCATACAGTTTATAAGCAATATAAGTCTCTGTGTTTACTTGGTTGAGTCAAAGTGGCTGTGGGACTGGCGGGTGAGAGAGATTTTTCCTGACTGTGGACCAGGCAGGAAAACTCCAGCTACATCTAGTTGTTCACAACTAACTGTTACTTTAGCTTTAGGGGATATAACACTTTTATTTTGCCTCTCCAAAGGTACCAGTATACATGTGCATTAAATAGAGGGGGTGGGGTGAGAGAAACACACACACACACACACACACACACACACACACACACACACACACACACACAAAGAGACAGAGACAGAAAGACAGAGAGACAGACAGATGGATAAACAGAGATGGAGAGGAAATGGGAGAGGGAAACAGAGATTGAATCTTTTAAAAATAAGTAGATCAGTGTATCTCTCAACCCTCTTCAGAAAAGCTTCTTCTTGCAGTAAATGTCACTTGACATAAAAGCTGTAACTGATCCAATTTTGCAGAATAAGAGACATCAGAAGGCAAAGCTGTCAATGGGATATCACATCCCCCCCCCCCCCCCCCCCCCCCGCCTAAGGCTCAAAGTTCTGTATGGAAGAGAGGGCCGAAAGATTGTAAAAACCAGAGGTGTTATACTGTGATGGGCCCCCCTGACCTTAAGACAATTGACACCAGGTTAGGAGCCCAAATGTACCATCCGGACCTAAGAGTCCTGCATGTAGATCTTTACAAGACTTGAACACCTTCCAAAATGAGAAGAAACACCTAAGCCATCAAAGTCTTTAATTCTGGGGAACTCTCTCCATGTACCAACCTTGCTCTTTGGTCTTCTGTACTGCTTCTGGCCGAAGGTTCTTGCTAACTGTCATGTGTCAACACAGGCTGTGTGGGTTATTTGTCGTTGCTGTTGTTTGGTTTTTGTTGGGAGGGTGAGTGTGTGTTTAAAAGCGTACCCCAAAAAGGTTCAGAATTATAAAAGGGCCTAAACACCCAGTGTAGTCACCAACTGGCTAATAAAGACTTCGTAGTGGCTTGAACTGTGTCTGAGTGGTCTTCTCTGGTGGCTAATTCATAACAAGGAAATAGACTTTTCCAGGTACAATGGAGCAGTTGTGTGCACGAATGAGCAGAGATTATGACAGCATACACATGAGCAACACAAGCTTAAGCTAGAAAAAAATCCCAACACGGAAGAAAGGAAGGGGATATGAAGTCCCACCCCTAGCTGAAGAACTATTGCCAATAAAGTGCTGCTGAGACAGTGAAAATCAGTTGTCTACAATGGAGTGACACCTGAATCCCCAACAGGCTCTATGCCCAGGAGTAGCCGTTGAGTAGGGAGGTGGGAAAGATTTGAGCGCAGTTGAAGAAGGGTATAAATAGGCTCAAAATACATTGCGTGGAATTCTCAAAGAAATAAATAAACATTATTTTTTGAAAGCTCAGTCCTAAATACCATAAATGCAGCTCTGTATGTGTACTTAAAATTATATAAAATTTAAAACAAAGTAGAAAGATAGATAGATAGATAGATAGACAGACAGAAAGGATGATATAATGAAACTTTATAAAACAGATATTTAAAATAAATTAACTGTCTCATTATGAGTATGTCTAGAATAATTTTTTCAAGAATAAATACTGAGATGTAGTTCCAAAAATGTATTTGTTTCTGAATTTCAAGATGTCAGAAAGATATTCACATTGATTTTTATATAAAAATAAATTAAAATGCCCTTTGAATATCTACTTGATCTCTCTAAATCCACAAGGAAGACTAATGTGTAGGCAGGTTTCTATAGTTACATTTCAGGGGTTACATGAAGTTTGATGTACCTAGAAGTCTACACTTGTATAAATCTTTTCTCTACAAAAGCACAGTTTCTGTTTGTATTTTGAATCATCTAAATCATCTAAAAGCAAAAGGTTGAGAATTGAATTAAAAGTCTTTGCTGTTGCTGGTTGTTTTCCAAACTGTTTTTCAAGCATTAGCAAAGTATGCTTTTAACTATGGGCCTTGAAATTTATGTGAGCTAAAATTAACTTACAACAAAACGGTAAAGAACAAATGTTATAGCTTTATTCCAATTAAGTATAGTTTACTGCTATTATGTATGTTTATGTTTTCAACAATAAGCCTAAAACAATAAATAATATGAAATATCTTTGTAATTATTATTTGAGTCCAACAGGTACGTAGTTATATAATTCACATACCCATAATATAATTTAATAACAAATTCATAAGTTTCTTATTTGTATGAAATTGTCCAAATTGTACACAGGCACTTGACTCTGAGATTACCCATCTTATGCTTGTTAGAATGGTTAAAACCAATAACACAAGTGACATCTCATGCTGTCAATGATATGGAGCAAGTGCAGCACTCCTCCATTGCTCATGGGAGTATAAACTTGTACAATCACTATGGAAATCAATACGGTAGTTCCTCAGAAAATTGGGAATTGACTTACCTCAAGACCCTGATATATATATATATATATATATATATATATATATATATATATATATATATATCACTCTTGAGCATACACCCAAAGGACTCTCCATTTTACCACAAGGACTCTTACTCAACTGTGTTCATTGTAGTTTTATTCTTAATAGTCCAAAACTGGAAACAACCAAGATGTCCCTCACCTGAAGAATGAATAGATAAAGAAAACATGGTACATTTTCACAATGGATTATTACTCAGTTGATAAAATAAATTATTGGTGAAATTATTAAGGCCACTCCACGTAGTTAAAAGGAGATTTATTTAATGGCGTAACTTACAAGTTATGGGATAGGTAGGTCGCGGGGTCTGGGGAAGGTGTCTCGCAGTCCAGTGGTGTTCTCTGGAGCTCTGCTTGGCCCACCTTCACCGTCCAAGGTCCCAGAACCGAGTGAGTGCACCACCCATCCCGATCTCAGGTCTCCAGGTGCCTCCCTTGACCCCACCTTGTAGGCGTGACAGTTGCCGAAGTCTCAATGGGGGTTGAAACTTCCAGATCAAAGCTGGAATGGCTACCCACTACAATAAATGACATTGTGAAATTTTCCAGCAAATAGATTCATCTCAAAAAAAGTTATCCTGAGTGAGGTAACCCAGACCCAGAAAGACAAACATTGTATGTACTCACTTATAAACTGATATTAGCTGTTAAGTAAATGATAACCACCTACAATCCACAGACTCAGAGAGGTTAGGTTAAGGAGGAGGGCTCTAGGGGTAACACATGGATCTCCCTGGGAAAAGAAAACAGAACAAATTTTGTGGGTGTACTGGGAAATGTGGGGACAGGAGCAGAAAGGATCTGGTGGGGAGTTGAGGAAAAGAACACGGGTAGAGACAGCTAGAATGGGGGAGCATTGGTGGGGTGTGGAAACTCCCTGGAATCTGTGAGGGTGACTTTAATGAGGACCACTAGCAATGGAAAATATAGAGCTTGAACCGGCCAACTTTTGTAGCCTGGCAAGGCTTCCAGTGGTGGGACTAGGTTGTATTCCTTTGAGTTGTTGTTTGGGGGTGTCCCATGGAGATCCCTAAGCCACTCAGGCTGATGCTAAGACAGAAGGTTGCTCTCTGAAAACTGACAGTGTGGCCCCATTGCCAAAGACAACACCCACAGAGCTCACTGTCGGTAGAGATGTAAAGCTGGTGCAGGCATGGAGTTCACCCCTATGTCCTAGTCTTTTTGGCATAAGAAGGTACTCTTCAGGCTATGGAAAGAGAAACTCGGACACCAGCACAACCAACCACCTTCACCTACAGTCTGTCCTGCCTACAAATATGCCAGGGCAATGTTGGCAGAGAACTTGCAGCAGTGGCCAGCCGATGTTTGGTTTAAGTTGAGGTCCACACCAGAAGAGGGACCCCAGGCCTCCCTCAGTCTGAACCTCTCCCAGGCAGTTTCACTGATTTTTGCTTCTTCCAGACCACAGCTCTCAATTTTCTTCCTTGAAGTTTGGCTTGAGTATTGGAGAGAATTCTTCTCAGACTGGCATTCCTGGGAATGACTTCCAGCAGCTGGCTTTGTTTGGGGGACCAGGCCGAGTGAATCCACTCAGTTTCAGGGACTTCTTGATGCTACTTTTAGTTGTTTATGTCCTTGCTGAAAGAGATCCCCCACAGAATGGAATGTTGCAACAGAGGAAACTGTTTCACAATAACAGGGAAATTTTCAGAACAAAAAGAGAGTTTGGGAAGGAAAGAAAGGCCTTGTATCGTTTCATCCATTTTCTAAATACAAGCTACGTCAACAGTAGCTGACAAAGTTATGGTGTGCTAGTTTTAGTGTGAGGCCATGGAGTGAGAGCAACAGGCATCAGACTATGTTCACGAGGGAAAAATCAAATAATTTGAACCAAATTACTTAGATTTGTTAGTTCTTTCTATCTTTTCATCCAGTCACATATTTTTATCCTTTCCTCTAGCTAGTATTCACCTGCAACACGAACAATTAATTGAAGAATTGTGTTTTCACCTTTGGGCATTAGGGGAATATTCCTCATGCTAGCAACTGTAATGTCTAAAACAGAGAAATCCATGGTCATTTCAAAGTATGCCAGGCTCCCCTGTCCACGTGGATGTTCTTGATATGAAGATATCTTCTTGATCCCTGTGCTTCTACTAGGCTTTCATCCCTACACTATACACCTAGTCTATAAAAACAACACTTTCCTGAACAAGTGCTCTTGTGGTGTGATTGAGCATTCCTTGGGTATATGCCCAAGAGTGGTATAGCTGCATCTTGGGGGAGATGGATTCCCAATTTTAGAAACCCCATCCAACTACTGAGGGATCTGGATGCAGAGATCCATGGCTAGGATCCAGGCAGTGGGACCGGGTCCTGTGCTCACTGCATGAGTCGGCTGTTTGAAACCTGGGGCCGATGCAGGATCGCTTGGCTCAGCCTGGGAGGAGGGGACTGGACCTACCTGGACTGAGTCTCCCAGGTTGATCTCAGTCCTGGGGGAGGCTTTGCCCTGGAGGAGGTGGGAATGGGGGGTGGCCTGGGGGGAAGGTGAGGGAGGCCGGAGTGGGGAGAACAAGGGAATCCGTGGCTGATATGTAGAACTGAATTGTATTGCAAAATAAAAATAAAAAACAATAAAAATAAAAAATAATAAGAAAACAAACAACAACAAAAAAAACCCCAACGCTTTCTGTCGGCCCATTCCTTTTCACAGTGTTACTCACGCTTGACAGACTCCTGTGAATGCCAGGAGGTTCATGGAAGGTTGTAATTTTGCAACACATAATTCCAGTGTTGTCATAGGACCTTCACTTGAATCTAGGTTTGTGACAGAAGAAAGATGGCTTAGTTTGTATGGATATATGTCATGTGACATTTGCTGTTAGAGGCTGACTCCCCCATTTCTGCCTTCACTATTGATTTTAATATGGCTTAAATAATTACCTGCTAATAAATAAATAAATAAATAAATAAATAAATAAATAAATAAATAACAAAGCCTCCATTCTCCCTGTCATTCAACTTTCATACCTGCTTCCAGAATCTTGATGTTCATACTTGTATTTCTTAGGTGAAATGAGATTTATGTTTCTATTGTGCAGATTGTTTTTTCAAACCAACAGACCACAAATACCTTCTGAAAAACTAGGTCAACTTGACTTGAGAAACTGCATTTCTTTTCCCCAAAACTGACCAACCACAATGACTTTAACAACTTGTAACCATGTGTTTGTGCTAAATGCTAACAGCAAAAAGTTCTGCTTTTGTTTAAGCTTTGATTACTTACAAAGGTTATGAAAGACCTATATAAGATTCTCTTTGCTGTGGCTGGGGGCTGCTTCCTCCCTGCTACTCCCATGGAGAGCAAATAGCCTGACTGTAAAACAAATGTCTTTGTCTTGCAACATTGCAGTCTCTGTGAGTGTTTGGCACTCCACTCAGACCTTACAACTTGCCATCATTCGTAATTACATTGTTAATTATGTTTCAGTACCTGAGAATCACAGAAATGAATTATGCAATGGCAGCTATAAATGTAAGAAAGTATTCTATTTTCCCAATTCACACAAAATGTTTGCAGAATGTTGTTGAAAAAAGTGTTGAAAAAATGGAACCAAAAACAAAACTAAAAACAAAAGCAAAACTAAACTAAACTCATATTATTGTATTCTGTGAAGTTGAAATTAAGAATAGATGAATAACAATAAAGACTACTTTATCAGCCAGTCATATATCTGCAATAAGAATCATTTCTATGTGTATGAAGATGCATTTTCTAATACCTATTGCACTGCTCAACACATTAGCCATAAATATTAACTTTGCATGCATAGTTATATGGTGAAGTGTTACTCTAATTAGTCTTTATCAGTAAAAATTCAGGAGTTAGATATTGGGATAAGAGCCTGAAAGATCAGAGAAGCAGAAAAGCCACCAGTCACTCCTAACTGCTCCTGTTCCTTCCTCCAGAGAGCCAGATCCCATTCTGCCCCACCGTACTACTTCCTTTTCTATGTGTCCTCCCTCTTCAAAAACCTCTGTGGTTAATTTTGGTGGGCTAGTGGCTAACTCTGCCCTCTGACTCCAAGCAAGCTTTGTTTGTTAGAACATGATCAAACTATCACACAGCATTTCCCCCTTTTTGTCTAAAAAAAAAGAAAAAGAAAAAGGGAAGATTTTTAACAACATAGCAAAACCATAGACAATAAGTATAATAACTATATACAAATATATACAAGTAAGAATTACATTAGAAATGTTCTGTCCATTTGTATTTGACCAATTCAGAGAAAATATTCCATTATCTATTGTATTTTGGTGAGTTCAAAATGTTGTACCAAATTCACTTTGCATCCAATCTTGTATAACCGCCTAAAACTATCTTTTTATGTCTCTCAACCATATACATTTTACATTTCCTTTGTGATTTTCTTTTCTGATTCTGGTAACAAGGAAAACCATAACTATAACTATCTAGTCTTAAGCCGGAAGTGCAGAGTAAACATTTCTAAAAATAAGAAATGACAGAAACAGTTAGTTGCCTGGACAGTCACCCAAAGTCTCTCTATAACATTGGCAGTCTATCTTTGGCCTGCAGACCTAGAATATTTGACAGTCTTTTCCGTGAAGCAGGCATTTTGAAGGATTGTCCCACCTTCTCTTGACAAAGTTTAGCAATTATTTACTTTTCTGTCCTGCTTGTACAATTTGGACACTATATTGTTAGCAGTTGAGGAAAGGGCAGTTTCCTGTCCAATGGCTAACTTTTTCCACAAAGAAAGTAAACTCTGTATGTAATTTTTTTCAATATCCATTATCTTCTCTGAAGTAGATCAGTGCTGCCAGGAACATATATGTCTCATTGTCTTTAAAAACCTTATGTTAATAAAATATCTTAAATGCTTATTCTGTAGATCTCTGAAGTGGTGAAAGATCACCTGTCTGTCTAAAATATATCTCTGTTTGACCTTGAAAAGATATAAAATATGACTACCAGTTTGATTGTACTAAGCGATTAACTACTAACCTACATTCCTTTATCATCTTAAATAGTTTGTAATAATAACTTTCAGGGACTAGAAATTTACGATACATTATTAAATAAGTTGTATAGGTGCAATCAATATCTTAAACAAAAGTAGAAACGTAGGTACAGTATGTTCTAACAAAAATAACCTTAAATTTGTATCAATATACAAAAATATCTTAAACAAGAGTAGAAACATATACCCAGTATAACAAAAAATAACCTCAAATTTGTATCAATATACATAAATCCATACCAATGTAAAATATTTAGGACTAGTTGTTGCTTTTTTGGTTTCAATAATCTACCCATTTATCCTATTTCTAGATACTCCATTTTTCTATTAATAGCTGATCAGTTTCATCATCATCTTGTGCTAGAGGTTCTGGTAGACCCATATGAGATCTGATATGTGCTATATATAAGGGATGCTTTTTAGTTTTGATTATTTTTTGTAATATGTGCTATATATAAGGGATGCTATATATAAGGGATGCTTTTTAGTTTTGATTATTTTTTGTAATTGAATAAATAACAAAGTTAATTCTGAATTATCTGTAATAAGCTTTGCAATTTTAATAGGTAAAACAATTCTTTCTGTATACTGAGAGTCAGTAACTACATTATCAGGTTTGGTAAATCTAATATTAACATGAGAATAGCATATAATCTTGACTTTTGAACAGAATCATAAGGGCTTTGAGCCATTTTATTTAAATTTCCTGACTTATACCCTGCTTTTTCTGATTTGTTTTCATCAGTATATCCTCTAGGGGCTCCAGAAATTGGTGTGTCGTATACAATCTGAGGAAAGATCCAATTAATTTTCTTTATAAAATGAAGTCTCTGGTTTGGGGGATATTTGTTGTTAATCTCTGTTTTTTGGGGGGATATTTGTTGTTAGTCTCTCCCAAAATATTATTGCAAGCTCTTTGCCAATGTTGATTTTTTTTTGTCCAATAATGAGGAACTATTAGTATTAGTAAAAGTTGCCATAACTTCTGTTGGGTCTATTTCTGTTAATTAATTGTTCTTTCAGAACCAACCAAGAAACCCTTTTAATATAAGTCTTTAATTTTTTGCTCTGTTTTTTTTTTTTGATAAAAATATCCATTCTAAGACATTATCTTCTCTCTGCTTTAGAATTTCAGTAGGACAATGCGTAGAAGGCAAAAATAACCAGAATACAATCAAGCTTGGGTCCAAACAATCCATATGTGCATCCCATAATTTCTGTTTTCCTAAAGCCAAGTTCCTTTCAGTCCCAATTAAACTTTTTGGAATGTTTAAGTCCTTATCATCTTGTAAAGTTTGAAATAAATTATTTAGTTCTTGAGTTATTAATCCAATTGTGGGCCGTAGCCAGCTGCAATCTCCCAGCAATTTTTGAAAATAATTCAGCTCATAATTGCTTTCTTCTGATTTGTATTTTTGTGGCTAAATTTTTTTATAAATGTATCTTATATCCCAGGTAATTAATAATTTTTTTTATATTTTAGGAACAATTTGTAATCCCCAATAAGGCAATTTTCTTTATTTCTTCAAACATTTTCTCTAGGATATATAAAGTTATTTCTCTAAGGTATTTGAATCAGCTATTAAGATATCATTATAGATTGAGGAAATTGATTGCAAATTATTTCCAATGGCTGTTGCATAAAATATTGATACAAAGTAGGGCTATCTAACATTCCTTGTGGAAGGACCTTCCATTGATTTCTTTTAATAGGCTGAAAATTATTATAATCAGGCATTGTGAAGGCAAATTTTTCTGTATCCTGTTCTTGGAAAGGTATAGTAAAAAAGCAATCTTTTAAATCAATCATTATAATAGACCATCCTTTAGGTAATAAAGAAGGCAAGGGAACTCCAGGCTGTAAAGAGCCCATTGGCTGAATCACATTATTGTTTAATATAATCACTATTGTTTTAAATCTGTTACCATTCATCATTTTCCAGACTTTTTTAAAATAAAAAAATATATAAGATTTCCAAGGACTGGTCAATTCTTTAATATATTGAGCATTTGGTGGCTCCTGTACCAACTGTTCTAAGGTCTGTAATTTTTCTTATATCAAAGGCCATTGCTCCATCAAGACAGGTTTGTCAATCAACCATTTTAAAGATAGAGCTTTTGGCACCTTTAAAAGATCTGCAATTGTTGTGTCCTGTTTATGTACAATCTTAACAGTTGGTGACTGTTCATTATAATACCTTTTAATATTTTTCCCAGAAACACACATTAGTATATGATTTGTTTCTGAGATTGGAGGAATGTCAGTTTGGGTATTCCATTGTTGTAATAAATTATGTCCCCATAAATCCATTGCTAATTAGCCATATATGGCTTTAATTTTTCTCTCTGTCCTTCCGGTCCTATATATTTGACCCATTTGTGCTTTGTTTTCTTTGAGATAAGGTTCCAATTGAACATTTACCTTTTGAAGGGGCCAATTTGAATACCAAGATCTTGGTGCAATTACTGTTACATTTGCCCCTGTGTTTACTAGAGCATCAATTTTAAGGTCATTTATCTATATTGCTAGTTTGGCCTTTGGTAGTTTATTAAAGTTTGTCAAAATATTTGTTTTATGGTTTCTCTTGAAAATTTTGTTTTATCTTCTAAAGCTGTTCTGTCATCTAGAGCAGTATTTTTTTTTATGATAGGCATTAGGTCCTTTAACTCCACTGTGGAGGAGTTTTACTCATGGTCACAGGGAATGGTTGAACCAAATTTGACACGGGGACTTGTAAGAGGCCCTCCAAAGCATTTCCCAATGGCAAAGAGTTTCCTTGTCTGTCCCTTGCTGACCTGCATTTATTGGTCCAATTTCAGCTTGTGTATAATCCTTTCTTAGAGTCCTTGTTTACCATAATTAAAATATTTGACATTTTGATTTTTTCATGCCTTTGAAATCATCTCACTTATAGAAACATCATCGTGGTCATGAGATTCAATATTGACTATATGTTGGATCTATTCCTCTATGGGAGGTGATCTTAATTTTAAAGGCCCAATTACCCTTTTGTATTGTGAATTAGCATTTTAAATGCCAAAGATTCAATTAATGATCATATCCAGAAGTTTCTGGATCTGGTATCATTCTATTTACAGCTGAAGACAATCTTTGTAAAAATTTAGTGAAGGCTTCTTTTGGCCCTTGTATAATTTCAGTAAATGGCTTAGTCCTCTTTCCTGATTATTTAATCTTGTCCCCAGCATTCAAAGCTACTGTAGTGCATAGGGACAAGGTAAGATCATCAAATGTAACCTGTCTTTTCATATCAACATAATGGCCCTCACCACATATTTGATCCTGGGAAATCTCATAACCTCTAACCCTACCTTGCTTTTCGATGGCCCTAGCTTCAACTCTCCACTAAGTGTTCTGCATTGCTGAGGACCATATTCCAATAGTGCTATAACTAGATCTTTCTAGTCTTGTGGAATAATTCTGCTCTTAGTGGACCATGGATTTAACATCTGCCTCAAAAAAGGTGAATGCATACCATATGAAAATATTGTTTCCTTAACTCTCTTCAAATTTAACATTTCTATAAGTTTCCAGTTAACTTCTGAATAGCCTTGGGATGACTGTCATCTGGTGATCATTCTTGAATGGTAACTTGGTAAATTAAGGTTGGTTTTCTAATAACCTTGGACTGCTCCCCTTCAGTTTCATAATGCCATGGTATGGTAACTTTTGCTCTAAATTTTTCTGTCTCTGTGTGAATATTTTTCTTTGTTCCATTAGTCTGTCTTTCTAAGGATTTTATCTTATTAGTCAGTTTTTTTTTTTAAATTTGGCATTGACATCAAACAACGTTTTTAGGGATAGTATAAGAATTATCAAATTGATAAATGCCATTATGTCAATCTCAACTAAGTTGATTTGTCCTTCATTTAATTATTCCATTTTCAAACCATTTATTACAGAACAATACAGAGACCTAACTCCATGTGTCATAATGTTTCTCATTTTTATGTGGGGGAAAAAAAACCTTTTCAACCTCTTTTCTCTCTTGTTTTTTCTAATTTTTGCCTTTAAGAATTCCCTGGTAGTTGGGCGGTGGTGGCGCACGCCTTTAATCCCAGCACTCGGGAGGCAGAGCCAGGCAGATCTCTGTGAGTTCGAGGCCAGCCTGGGCTACCAAGTGAGTTCCAGGAGAGGCACAAAGCTACACAAAGAAACCCTGTCTCAAAAAACCAAAAAAAAAAAAAAAAAAAAAAAAAAAAAAAAAAAAAAAAGAATTCCCTGGTGTCTCATCAGATTGGCTGACAATGACAGTGAAGTGTGAGGCTGCCTGAAGCTGCATAGCACCCCCTGGTGGAGAACATAGGTGAGGCACAGCCTGACTGAGGACAGCCGCACTTGCTCATGGGTAGTTGTGAGCTGGGAGTATGTGGTAGTAGAAACAACAATAGAAGGCAGAGCAGGTCATGAGGCAGCTAACCTAGTGTGTCAGAAGCCTGAGGAGGGGGTACAGGGGAAGCCCCCTGCCCACGGGAAAAAGGAGCCAAGGAGCCAGCCATCTGAAAGGTGGACATGGGGAAACATGTTTCTGCTGTGGATATCTTTCTGCATGATGTGAATGTGTTGCTCTGATGGGTTAATAAATAAAGTGCTGAATGGCCAGTAGTCAGGCAGGAAGTATAGGTGAAATAAGCAGAGAAGAGATTTCTGGGAAGACGAAGGCTGAGTCAGGAGTCTCCAGCCAGACACAGAGGAAGCAAGATGTAAAGACGAAACTGAGAAAAGGTACCAAGCCACGTGGCTAAACGTAAGTAAAATTTATGGGTTAGTTTAAATGTAAGAGCTAGTCAGTGGTAGGCCTCAGCTAATGGCCAATCAATTTCAATTAATATAAGCTTTGGAGTGATTATTTTATAAGTAGACTATGGGACTGTGGGGGCTGGGGGGGACCCAGAGAATTTTAATTAATATAAGCTTTTGATTGATTATTTTATAAGTAGACTATGGGACTGCAGGGGCTTAGCAGGACTTAGATAATACTTTCCAGCTACATGTTTCTGCATGTGTGACAAGGAAGAAGTGAGCACACAGAACTGCCTGAAGGAAGGGGCCACTAGCTCTGACTAGCCAGGCATCTGTAGAGTTTGGGGCCTGTGGAGACTGTGATAGAGGGCCTATAACAGGAAAATCCCAGACTCACTCAGAGGGCTTGAGGCAAGAAAGAAAAAAGCCTACTGTGGCTGTGATCGCCAAGATAGTGGGGTAGGTGCCTGATAGATCAGAGAAGCAGAGAAGCCACTAATTCTTCTTAACTACTCTACCCTTTCCTCCAAACGGAGAGCCAGATTGCTTTCTACCTTGCCTTACTACTTTCTCACCTATCTGTCTTCAGTCTTCCAAAACCTCTTTGGTTAATTTTGGTTGGCTATTGGCTAACTCCATTCTCTGACTCCAAGCAAGCATTATTTGTCAGAACACGATCATATTATCACGTAACTATATAGAGCCAAACATTCTCCAATTTTAATGATATTACTTTTGTCAAATAGCTTTTAGAACAATCCAATTTTAAACCAACTCTAAATATCTATACACAACTATGTAAAGTTCACATTTACTTATTTGGAATGAATACAGTGACATATAATTACTGCTGTGTGTATATATGTTATTAGCATTTGGAACATAGAACCTTCTTTAATCTAGGTTAAAGATTTTAAAAGCAAAATCCAACCATAAAAGCTGCAAAGAAATGGTCATATCCCATTTTAATGTTTCTTTCTAGTCTCTGATTAAGATTATTCTTTTACCATTCCTGACCCCAAACCCCACCCCTCCCACACTTGTGAACATCTCCACACCCAAAGCCTAGCTTCAATCAGGTTTGTTCACAGGCTGCATTTGCCTAATAAGTTTCTTCTTTTCTTTTCCATTCTTCACCACACCTATTGCCATCTTCGTACACATAGACTAACTCAAGATCCCTGGCCTTTAAACCATCTTTGTTCTTGAGACAGTTTTGACTAGGAGGAGATGCTCTATGTTCCCCCATCCTCCTAACCATCAGCTGTCATAGCTCAACCTCCAGACACATCCTTTGGAGGCCATCTTTGCCTGCTCCAGTTGAACAACTCACCCATCAGAATTACGTGTCTTCCCTCAGGTTATGTAGCTCCTACACTGTTCCAATCTAAGACATGACTGACTGTGACTCCAGACAGACAAAGAAAGAAAGACCTCCCCATGTTCAAGTCAAATTGTAAAAACAAAAATGACATGAATGATCAAGATGACATCTGTCCCATCAACCCCCTTGTCAGTTAGAGTGAGAACTACATAGACAAACCCTAGGATGTAGGATTTAAAAGAACATTAACAAATTCCATCAAAAATCCAAGGAATTTAAAGTTGATGTGAACAAACATTTGATTGAACTCCAAGAGCGAAAGAAGCACCTGAATGGTGTCCAAGAAATACAACTACAGTGATGAACAAAATGATGAAGATTATTCAAGATTTGAAAGCCAAATTCAGACTCTGGCCAGACAAGCAGGTAGGGCAAACGAAGATCTTCACCACTCCTTCTGCTTCTCCAAATCCAATGCCCCAGTCTCATCCCCAGTTCTGTAGAAGAAACCTGCTGCAACCTCTGAAAGCTTGCAACCTCCCTTCCACTGCATCCAACTCCAGTGGATCACACAGAATTTCCCCCCAAACTATCTCCCCGATACCGACGGCTTTTCCCCAGCCCCCAACGCAAGCAGGCACTCACTGGAAATGCACAGGCCATTCTGACCACCGAAACAAGTAGGCCGACTTCAGACCTTCACCTGTCCTTCAACTCCTCCAAATCCAGTTCCCCAATATCATCCCTAGATCTGCAGCAGTCTGTCTGCCTGCTGAGACCCTCCCACCCCACCCAGACTCTCATTTCCAGTGGACTACACAGATCTTCCTCCTGGTAACCTCTCATGCCCCATTCTTGTTTTATTCTATACATTAACTCTGGCAGGTACTCCCTGAAAATACAATGGAGACTCCAGGTAGGGAAGCAGATAGCCTCACCACAAACATTCACCTCTCCTTCTGGTCCTCCAAATCCAATCCCTCAATCTCATCCCTAGCTCTGCCACAGAATACATGGAGCAGTACCCCTGTCTCTAGAGGATTCCACAGATCTTCCCCTTCTATCTGTCCTCTCCAACTCTTTTCTTTATGCCATCACCCAGCTTCAGCATACAGTCCCTGGGAACCCACAGGAGGGAAGCAGATAGACTAACTGCTGATCTTCATCTCTTCTTCTGCTCCTCCAAATTCAATTCCTTAGTCCCATCCACAGTTCCGCAACAGAATACCTGCTGCAGCCTCCCTTCCCGTCTGCACCCATTTCCAGTGGATCACACCCATCTTCATCTCCAAGTGTCCTTTCCCCCACTCATTGCTGTGTCCCATTCCCCAATTCCAGCAGGCATTCACTGGGAACCCGCAGGCCACTCTTACCATGGAAGCAGATAGACTACATTCAGATCTTTACCTCTCCCTTCATTTCTCAATTCCAATCCCCCAGCCTCCTCCCCAGCTCTGCAGCAGAACATCTGCTGCAGCTCTGCCCCTGAACTTCTCTCTATGGATACCACATATCCCTACCACCAATTTCCACTTTATGCCAGCCCTCAACTCCATCCGGCACATCCTGAGAACACATAGACCATTCATACCACAGAAACAGGTAGGCTGATCCCAGATCTTCATATCTCCTTTACTCCTCCAAATTCAATCCTCCAATCTCATGTCTAGATCTGCAGTAGACTGCCTCCTGAGACAACTTCCAGGAACCTCTACCCACTGGACTACAGGGGTCTTCCCTTCCTAACACCCTTCCCAGCTCTTGCTTTATCCTATACTCCAACTTCAGCGGGAAGTTCCTGGGAACTCACAGGCTACTCTGATATGGAAACCAATAGGCTAACAACAGATCTTCCCCTCCCTCTCCATTCTGCTAAGTCCTGTCCCTAGTCTCATCCCCAGCTCTATAGTAGACATTCTGCTGTGGCCTCTCCTCACTCTCTGGCCAGGGAATTAACTAAGAAGATACTGATAGGACATCTGGATTTCCTCCCTCCTGTGAACTCTCACTTCTCAACTCCAGCCCATCCCATTCCTAACTGTAAGGTCCTAATACATAGAAACATATTTTACATGAAACCTTAATTGGACATACTTATCAAGACTCCAGAATAATTTCCTATCAGGCAAGACACAGCCACCACAATCTCCTGAGAACCAGAGAGGAAATAGAAACCAAGGGACAAAATACTTACACAACAAAGACAAGAATAAGTATCAGCACCTAGAATTAAAATCTTGCCAATCCCAGATGGCTAGATAGATGCCATAAAAACATAATAACAGCCAGTGAAATATGTCTCCACTAGAATCCAGCAATCCTAACACAGCAGCCCCTGAATATTCTGACATATGTGTAAGCATAAGTAAAAAACTTTAAATCCCATTTATGAATATGATAGAGTTCCTTAAAGATAAAGCAAATCTATTCCTTAAAGAAATCTATGAAAACAAAAACTGGAAGGAAATGAATAAAGCAATTCAAGACCGAAAAGTAGAAATAGAATCAAAAAAGAAAACCCAAACTGAGGGAAATCTGGAAATGAAAAGTTTAGAAACTCAAACAGAAACCAGAGAGACAAGTTTCACCAATATACAAGTAAAAGAAGAGAAAATCTCAGGCATTGAATATATTATAGAAGTGGATGCTTTAGTCAAATAAAATGTTAAATCTAAGAAAGTCCAAGCACAAAACACCTAGTAAATCTCAGGCACTGTAAAAAGATCAAATTTAAGAATACTAGGAATAGAGGAAGGAAAAGAACCCAAGGTCAAAGACACAGAAAATGTTTTCAGCATAATCACAGAAGAAATTTTCAACAACCTAAAGAAGGAGATGCCTATCAATGTAGAAGAAGCATACTAAACATCAATAGAATGGACCTGGATGGAAAAATCCCCATAGCAGATAATAATGAAAACAGTATATGTACAGAATAAAGAAAGCATATTAAAAGTTGTTAGGGAAAAAGACCAAGTAATGTATTAAGGAAGACCTACTACAATTATACTTCATTTCTCAGTGGAGACTCTAAAAGGTAGAAGGCCTAGAGATGTGCTCCAGACTCTAACAGACCACAGATGCCAGTCTAGACTACTATACCCAGCAAAATTTGCAATTACCATAGATGGAGAAAATAAGACATTCCAAAATAAAACCAAACTTAAGCAATGTATATCTGCAAATCCATCACTGCAGAAGTTTCTAGAAAGAGAACTGCAACCTAAAAAGTTAATTACATCCAAAATATCACAAGGAATAAATAATCCCAGACCAGCAAAACCAAGTAATGGAGTTGGTTCTTTGAGAAAATCAATAAAATTGAGAAATTCTCACCCAAATTATTTACAAGGCACAGAGAGAGTATCCAAATTAACAAAGTCAGAAATATAAAGGGTATAAAGCAACAGACACCAAAGAAACCCAGAAAATCATAAGAACATATGTTAAAAACCTGTACTACACCAAATTGGAAAGCCAAAGACATAGATTTTTTAGAAATGTAACACTTATCAATGTTAAATCAAGATCAGATAAGCAATTTGAACAGACATAACCCTATAAATATAAGTAGTCATTAAAAGTTTCCCCATAAAAAGCCCAGGAGGAGATAGTTTTAGTGCAGAATTCTACCAGACATTCAAACAAGAGATAAGTGGAATACTCCTCAAATTATTCCACAAAATAGAAATACAGGAACAAGATATCATTATCAACTCTTTCCATACCTATTCAATTTATTATTTGAACTCTTAGCTACACAAAAAATATAAATTGGATACAAACTGGAAAGAAATAAGTCAATTTCTTTATTTGCAGATGACATGATAGTATATAAAAGTGTCCCCCCCAAACTAAAAAAAAAAAAAACATTTAGTTGATAAAAAACATATTAAACATGCATCTTTGCAGTAAAGGCCCCTCAGTAGCAAAAGGGAAATCAGGAAAATTAGCAAATCAGAAACAAATACAAAACTCACAAATGACCACCCTAAATTCTTCAGCTACATTTTATTACTTAGTGATATTAAAATAATACCACATTTTAATTCAAGGATTACTTATCACCATAACAGTGAGCAGAATAAAACAACGGAGATGACTACAATGAACATGGCAACAATGGTTATTTGACAATGAAGTTGACTGCTCTAGGTAATACATATCAGTCTTTTGTTTTCTACAGAGATACTGCTGGTCCCAATTAATTACAGTTTGAATAGCATTTAGTGATCCTTAGTTAAAATATGCAAACTATTGCAGAAACATATCGTTGTACTTCCTCTAAAAGTCAGCTCCACTGATAAGGTGTGTTGTCCTTGGCTTAGCATGCTCTCATGTCATTTTCAGATCATTTTTCTCTATCATTGTTTCCATGATTGTCCTCTCAATTCTGAAACTCAGCTACAATAGCAATGCATTTCAGTTCTTAATACTTTAAGACATGCTTCACAATACCATAAAATTAAACTTTATTTGACAGCTAACTACATAATAAATAATGGGTTGATTCTTTTAAAAATTAAATACTTGGATATCAGTATGTATAATATTTAACATGAGAAATGACTAGTTTTCCAGGAAAATACATCATAAAAATTAATGTTATACAAATAGTGCATCACAAATAAGTAATTTTAGGCTTAAATTAAAATTCATGCTACCAGAACAAGATTTAAAGGATTACAAAAGCATCCATTTTTCATTTATTAATGTAAGTCTAACAAGTTAAGGCATAGATTTTCTAACATATATGGAAAAATGATGATCAAATTTGAATACTAATTTCTCTAATGCCAAACACTGTTGTAGAATATTATTTGAAGATGTGTTACATTTGTTTATGCTATGGAACATTTGATTAATGATGCAAAGATCTGTTGCATTCTTTTATGTTGCATTTGTTTAACTCTGTGAAGCTGTGTTACTCTGCCTGTCTAAAACACCTGATTGTTCTAATAAGAGCTGAACAGCCAATAGCAAGGCAGGGAAAAGATAGGTGAGGCTGGCAGGCAAAGAGAATTAATAGAAGGAGAACAAGAAGATTGAAGAGCAAAAAAAGGAGAAGAGGACATCAGGGGCCAGCTACCCAGCTATACAGCAAGCCACCAAGTAAAAAGTAAAGCTATACAGAAATAAAGAAAGGTAAAAGCCCAGAAGCAAAATGTAGATTTTAATTTAAGAAAAGTTGGCAAGAAACAAGCCAAACTAAGACTGGACATTTGTACGTAAGAATAAGTCTCCATATGTGAATTTTTTGGGAACTGGATGGTGGGCTCCCCAGAAGAGCAAAAACCAAAGAAAAAGAGTAAAAAAACAAAAACAAACAAAACAAAACAAAACACATACAATGTACATTTACAATTGTATTATTTGGTCTATTGATGTCTAGTTTCATAAGTTCTTAATATAACGTATTAATATTAAATTTGGCCACAGATCTAAACAGAGAATTCTCAATAGATGAATCTCAGATGGCTGAGAAACACTTAAAGAAATGTTCAACAATTTTAGCCATCAAAGAAATGTAAATCAAAATTAATTTGAGATTCCATTTTACACCTGTCAGAATGGAAATGATCAAAAACACAAGTGATATCTTATGCTGGAGAAGATGTGGAACAAGGGGAACACTCCTCCATTGATGGTGGGAGTTAAAACTACTACAACCACTATGGACATCAATATGGCTGTTCCTCAGAAAACACAGAATAGATTGACCTCTAGACCCAGCTATACCACTTTTGGACATATACCCAAAGGACACTCTATTCTACCACATAGACACTTGCTCAACTATGTTAATTGTAGCTTTATTCATAATAGTCCTAAATTAGAAACAACCTAGATGTCCTTCAACTGAAGAATGGATAAAGAAAGTATGGCACATTTATACAATGGGTTATTAATTATCATTTAAAAAGAATGACATCACAGAATTTTCAGACAAATAAATGGAATTTGGAAAAAAAATCATCCTGAGTGAGGTAACCCAGACCCAGAAAGACAAACATGGTATGGACTCAATTATAAATGGGTAATAATGCTACAACTCACAGATCCAGAGTGGTTAGTAACAAGGAGGGCTCTAGAGGGAGCACATGGATCTCTCTGGGTAGGGGAAATACAACAGATTTTGTGGGTGGACTGGGGGTGGGTAAGAAAGGGAACAGGAGGGATCGGGTCAAGGGAGGGATGAAAGGAGAGATTATGGGGAGAGATGATTGAAATTAGAGGGCATTTGGGGGGTGATGTGGAAACCTAATGCAGTGGAAACTCCTTGGAATCTGAGGGTGACCCTAAGCAAGGATCCCTAATAATGTAGGATATGGGGCCTGAACCATCCATCTTCTGTAACCAGGTAAGACTTCAAAGGTTGAGACTGAGCCATCACCCCAGCCACACCTTCAACCTACAGTCTGTCCTGCCTGAAAGATGTACTGGGGCAATGGTGGCCCAGAACTTATGGGAGTGGCCAACCAACGACTGTTCTAATTTCAGTCCCACTCCATGGACCCACTCCATGAAAAGGAGCCCATATCTGACACTGCCTGGATGGCCAGGATCCAGGAGGCTAAGTAACCCAGAGACCTAGAGTACAACCAAACGTGACTGGCAAAAAAAAAAAAAAAAAAAGATTCCTAATGATATGATGTTCTACTATATAGTCACAGGTGGATGCTGTTGGGAGTAGGTGTAGAGACACACAGCCAAATATTAGGCAGGGAGAGAGAGAGAGAGAGAGAGAGAGAGAGAGAGAGAGAGAGAGAGAGAGAGAGAGAGAGAGAGAGAGAGAGAGAGAGAGAGCAGGTTGGAAGACTATTTGATCTCCCCCACTCTGAATCATGCGGAAAAGGATGAATTGTGGGAGTCAGAAAGGTTAAAGACACCAGCAGAGTGTGGCACACGAATCAACTAAGCAGGACTCAAGGGGGCCCACAGAAAAGGAAGCAGCAACCTCGGAGTCTGCATGCATCTGTGCTAGGTCCTCTTCATACATGCTGTGGCTACCGGCTTGGAGTTTTGGGGGACTCTGTAAGGACTAGGCATACCTTTGACTCTTTTGCCTGGTCTTGGGACACTTTTCTACCTACTGGGTTGCCTTGGGCAGCCTTGATGTGCATTTTTTTTTTGCCTGGTCTTATAGCTTCTTGTTGTGCCATGTTAGGTAGATATCCCTAAAGGGTCTGCTCTGAACTAAATGGAACTGGAGGAGGAGTGGATCTGTGGGAAAGGGGACATGGAGGTGGCCTGAGAGAAGTAGAGGAGAGGGAAGCTACAGTTGGGATGTACTGAATGAGTGAATAAATAAAAGTTAAAAAAATACACTAACAAAAAGGAAATTTTTATTTCCAAAGTCTTAGAGATTCTTACTTTCTTAATATTATATATTATAGAACACTTTCTGAATACTCACCTGAGTGAAGAAATCTTTACTTGCTCCATTTCTCAAATGCCACTTTGGTCCATTGCCATGGAGTGTGAAACTCTTTGAGACACAAAGGAAACTATATGTATCCATGGAAATCAGTCAATACTGTAAAACCCTTAGCTTCTTAACTTTGTCTTTATAATGCATATACTTGTGAAGGATAAAGTATCCTTCTAAAATGTATTATTTTGGCTCACTTTGGGATAACCCAAATTCATCTATACGATAAATAGTGTGGCCTGAAAACTGTTGTTTTTAATTGGGTCTCATTACAGCAATAACATATACACATAAAGATGGTGGCTCATTTAAATTACCATTTCAACTCACTTTAGATTCAGATAAAATCAGATGACTTCCATGAGTTATTAAGATTTTCTCCAAGTTTGTAAATTTACAGAAAAGTCCTTTATAACATTGTTATTTCCAGGCAGTAGAGTTTTATTACCATATAAAAACAGAGTTTAAAAGTTAGTTGAATGCTCTGTTAGGTTAGGTTATAATTTTAATAATGTACTGCCTAAAGCTAATAGAGATAATTGCTGATAATGACTGAGTATATTTGTGGATTGTGTATGTAGAACCTTAACTATGTGGCATCTCCACATGGAATAGTATTGATATTTTATGTTTTGATGAGATATTATTACTTCGTAACTCAAACTCTGCTAAATTTGCTTCAAAATATCTATTATATTATTTTCTAAAAGATCTTGCAACTTCATTTGGTACAATATGCAAGGGCATATGGATTTTATAGGTGTGTATAAATTATAACACCAGAATGACTTTTTAAATGCAGAGCATTTTGTCCAAAAAAGGAAAAAAGGAAAATACCAATTATGTTATTTAAATTAGATAGTTGCTCAATATCAAAATGGCTGTTTTAATTAGGAATACATTGTAAAATGAGAGTAAGGTAAGACTTTCAAATAAATAGTGGCACAGTATTTGTTTTTAATAGGCTTCCAATCATTATAGAAGAGATTTTAAGATGAACAGTGATCACTGGTAGATATTTCCAATTTGTTTTTAGAAATTAAATATGATTATAAGCCAAAGTAGAGACATCATTTTCTGCCTCCTTCCATTCTTCCTTTCAACTCGTGTGTGTGTGTGTGTGTGTGTGTGTGTGTGTGTGTGTGTGTGTGTGTGTGTGATGGTAACATTGAAGGGATAGACTATAGTTTTGTCAGCATAAATTTACACCATGATCTAAAAACATAAACATCAAAATAATTTGTTTTAATTTGTATTAATTTTATAACCTGTATAAATGAATCATCCCAACAAACATGTTGAGTTATGGTTTGCACAGTTAAATTGATCCATTCATTGTCCATATTTCTGCAGCTTATGTAGCTTCGTTCCCAGACTGTAAACTATGAGAACAATTCAAAAGCAGTACTGTTGTGGGAATTCTCTAAAGTCAAGACTGCCATGGACTGGTCCATCGGGGGTACCACGACCATAGGGTGACCAGAACTTGGGTAGTCAGGAAGGCAAGGATTCGGCGAATGACAGACAGACAACACACTCGGAAGTGGTTTGAATCTGCTGCAATTTTACTTCTGCAAATCAGTAGTTTATATACAGAAAAGAAAACTATCAAGTCAAACAAGGAGCAACCAGAGCTTGGCGATAATTCAATTACATCATCTTTTAAAAAAACAGCAAGCATATAATTATTAATCGGCGCTAGACATATCCCTTCACCCGCAAGAACTTTATGACCCAAAGAACAGTCTGTGTTTTTTAAACTTAGTGCAGTTCCTAGACTTGTGTAGACTTCTTTGCGGTTGCGGCTGTGTCCTTTGTCTTTATCTCAGCCACTCGCTAGTTTTTTATGCACTTCTACTTTTCTGGTTCTCATGACCCACTTAGCCAATTTGGATGTTGTAGATCCTCACTAAGTCTTTCTTCAGTTCTTTACCATATATCTCTTTAATATAAAACCTTTTTACCTGCTGAAATATGGACTCTTGTACTTTTACTCCTGTAAGGGGAAGGGGTTCTGTTGTAGTCCTTAAGTTTTCCATGCTGAACTTCCTCAACAGAGGGGCCCACCATCTGCCTCCTATGAGATAACATTTTCTGCCATAAATCACTAAATTACTTTAGTTGAGATTCCTAAAGGATTCCTAGTGGGTGAGTGTTCATTCCCTAGAAGTGTCTGAATTATTATACTTTCTATTATCTAGCAGCTTGGGGTCTTTAAGGAATAGCTCATTCTGCTGTATCTAAATAAGGTCCATGTCCAGCTTCCCCTTTCCTCCATAGATCACAACCCAAGCATTCATTAGTTTTGGCTGTGTTTTATAGATTAATTAGAACATTATCAGAAAAGCAGTTATACAGAACCCATAGCCCAGAGAACTCATGATCTGTGAAGCACGTCTCCTTCAAGAAGGAGGCATAACACGGGCACTCTGCCAGGGACCTCCAGGGAGCTTAGTCCCGTGGGACATCTATCTCCCATCAGCTATTATTGACATAATTGTTTATGTCACATGGACGACACTGGAGTTGGTGTGGCACAAGACCTCTTCTACTCAGATCACAGAATCACCCAGAATGTACTGCAAAAGAATACAAATATTTATAGATATAAATAGACACATGGATAGACAGGTAACAAGAAGCACAGGTAGGTATTCTATGAAATTAAACTGAGATGCTGTTTGGAGTTTTAAAGAAATGGTCATTGCTATAGTTTTCGCCCAGTTAGTCACTTCCCACTGTCTTCCCTCTCTGGATGATTCTTAAATCCTCCATTATGTCACTTTAGAGACTGAATAGTGTTGGTTTCTGCATAGAAAACAGGAATAGAACAATTATAAATTCTTTAACTTATCTAAGAAGATAAATCTGGAAGCACATATTTATTATAATTTCTTATGATTTTCAAACTTGAATGCACCAACTGCATTAAGATACTTGAAATTAAAATTGATATTCATCAATCTATGAGTACTTCTTTATTTTAAACCCCAACTGGTAAAACTGGCTGTTCTGATTCATTTATTAAAGTTAATTCATAAACCCTTATGTATCATTTCAGATTCTGATTATGCTGTATGATTATTTCCAGCAATAGATTCATACTCATGCACAACCTAACCTACCCCCACCTCTGCCACCCCATTTTACTACAGAGGGAAATAAGCAAGCTGATGCATTAACCTGGCCTATTTTACTTCTCCAGAAGAAAATTGGGAAGGGGTATGCATCTGTCATTACAGATGGATCCACCATAATGTTATGGCTTCCTCTTCAGCTCCTCCAGACCCTGGCAATCAAGAACATAGTAGAGTGTCAGGAGACAGTAGAAGTCATTAGGAAAAAAAACCTTCAGCAAAAGGGCAAAGAGAGATACGGACTATTGCATCAGAAGTCAAATCGGCCCACTTGGGGCCAAGTTAAAGCTTTACACACCAAACAAGAAGTCATTGTACAAAACACATAGAGCCCTATGTCACCTGAGAATCTTCTTCTGGAGTGATTTTGACCTGTACATCTGCAGTGAGAGCCTCTGAACATGTGTATTGTTCTCATGTTCTTCATCCTCTTTGCTTCAACTTGGAGATTGGATGGATCCAGTTCCTGTTATCTTTACTAATTGTTATGGGCCACAGGAAATTGAAATAGAGATTCAGCTGTATATGATAGCTATATCTATATGATAAAGCTATACCTAGAAGGAACAAGGAATCTTTCTGGTGGAGAAGCCAAATATCAAGGAATATTTGGTGTTATTCAGCTTTTAATATATCAGGTGTCTTCTGCTATGAATTTCAAGTGCGCTCATAACTTCCCCAAGAACTTTTAACAGTGTATTTTACATGAAATTCTTCTCAAGCATCTTAGGCCAAAATGGCAAACAGACCAACTGTTGTCTCCTGAATTAAGGTAAACACCCTTATGGAGACACTGCCTGTCTCCTAGGCATAGCTTTGTCTCTTGTACAAATGAAGCTCACACCCTCCTTTCTCTCATAGCCCAAATGGCTTTCCAGAGCAATTGACTCCGAACAAAAGGTTTTGTTTTGGTTTTTTTTAATACCAGGTGCAATGTAGCTATGAAACAGGATTTGTAGCTCTGAGCAAAGTTACTCTGCCCTGCCAGTATATGGTGGCATAGGAAAGTAGAGGCAGTTTAGTGACTTATAGACTCTTTTACCCAACCATCTATAAGATTGTAGTTTGAACACATATATGATAGACTTGTAACATTTCACCTAACCACTTATAAGAATATAAGTGCTGGTACACACCTTTAATCCCAGCACTCGGGAGGCAGAGCCAGGCAGATCTCTGTGAGTTCGAGGCCAGCCTGGGCTACCAAGTGAGTTCCAGGAAAGGCACAAAGCTACACAGAGAAACCCTGTCTCGAAAAACCTATATAACTATAACACAGAAATTCCCTTTTGGATTTATTCCAGGCCTTATCTGACCCCACCTCCTCTATTCACTCCCCTTTTGGGTTGTAAATGAAGCTGGCTGTCACAGCTCTTTTAGGGGGCTTAGAAGCTTTGCATTGTATTGTAAGAGTCAGGGTGCTGGGAGGGCAGAGACAGGTTCTGGAGGAGAAATGGGAAGGAACCAAGATGAAGAGGTAGGAAGATAAAGATGAGGATGAGGCAAAAGAGCTTAGTTAGAACTAGGATAGGACAAGAGGAAAAGGTACAGAAAGGAGCAGAATGTGAGTTGCCCAAAACAACAAATGACTCTGTGTTTATGACTGGACCTTGGGACTGTAATAGACTCATTCATTCATCTGAAGAAGGGACTATATTTAAGTTTTACTTGGGATTTGAATAATTTTCAATTTGCATAGGACATCATAACATTTGTGTTCATATTAACAGGAAAATATGGATTTATGTTCTATTAGAGCCCAGAACTACTAATCATGTAAGTCTCTTTTCAAGCTATTTTTGTATATTTTTTCTGATGAATACAATAATGTAACCAATAGTGCTAGACATACTATTTATTTATTTGGATCCCTGTTCTTGGTGGGAGTTTATTACACACAATGTTTTCAATGTTCTATGTTTATAGTTTGCTTGCATATAAGATACTCATGCATTTACAGACAATTAGATTTATCTACAACATTTCAAATCTAAACCATTTTGGATATCCTTGCATTAAAAAAAAATGAAAATGGAGAGACAGTGTAACACTCTCCAAGAATGAAGTCATGTGAGGAGAATTTTCAGTGCTTGTGAGGAAACTCCAAAAAACAAGAGGAGTCTTGTGACTTCAGTTTTTTCAAAACAGGAAATTGTTCTTAGAATATGTTTTCCTGTTCCTTCCAGATATAACAATTAGGAATGAGTTTACTCCAGATTATTCATTACAACTGGCTGTTGTTATTTGTTTGAACACCTCTAAAAAATGTTTTTCCATATGTAGCTTATCAACCATGTGTTGTTTGCCCTTGTTATGGTACATTTTAATCATGTGACTCCTCTTAACGCACAGAGTACAACTTGTCTAATGTTCTGAATAAAGTTGGCTCTTGTATAAGACTTTAGTAGGTCTCATTTATTGGATCCAATAGGTGCCACTACCTTAAGAGCAGTAACACCTTAGAAATACTATCAAATTATTAATAATAGCTTCATTCTCTGGCATGTGTGGGCAGTTGCCTGTGTGAACCTACATACATGACCATGCAATAAAAATGGTATTTAGTAAGATAGCATATGCAAGTAATGTGTACAGTTTGATGAGCCTGAAATATTGATTTAACTGTGACGCCACCATTTTAATCAGACAATACACATATCCATCTGCTCCTGAAGTTTCTTCTCGACTACCTCCTTTTTCTTGGAATGAACATTGACGTGGGGATATGCCTTTTTAATCTTATTTTTAAGATTATTACATCATTTCCCTTCCTGTTTTTTTTTTCTCCAAGACCTTCCATATACCCCTCTTTGTTCTCTTTCAAATTCCTGACCTTTTTGAGATATGCCTTTTAAACAAAGTTTTAAATGTACAGCTTATTGTTAACTGTAAAACAATGTTATACAGAAGGTTTCCAGGATTTATCTTGCTGAGCAGCAATTTTACATAAATTGAAAACTCTGTCTCTCTTTATTCAACAACCATCCTAATCTCTGCCATACTTGGTTTCAGTTCCTTTTAATTTTTTTTTCAAATATGGAATGATACAATATTCCATGATGTCTACACACCTATTTTATTTGACTTGTCTTTTCTATTTAAAAGGGCCAGAATTACCACATTAAGTGCTCTGGAGAAGGTTCAACGTGAAGTGGCTTTGCATAAGATGAAAAGTATCTGTTTCCTTAGAAATTGGCACTTAGGTAAGTGTAAATGAAGTGAGGGCATTCATCAAATACATTTTTTTTTCTGGCAGAATGTTTGATTGGAAGTGAGTGGAGGTCTCAGGCTAGAGGATACTGGTAGAAATTATTTGAAAGATCCAAGGAGAGAGAAGAATGAGTGTCAACCATACAGAAAGCTGCAGAAGGAAAAGATGGGGGAGACTGCATAAGTTCTGAAGCACTTTTGACTTTATTAGTAGTACTATGCATATTGTTTGTATAGAAATTAAATAAGGAAAAGCTTTTTCATTGTGAGGCCACTAAAGCTCAAGACAACGGCTATCATACGTACTTGCTAATTGAATATATATTGACCCCATGAATATGACTTTAAAGTATGTACATTCTCATAACTCACTATTTAAAATTCAGCTCTAGATAATGATGACATCATTCAGTTGCTAACATGTTCTCTTCAAATTCTGTTCAAACTGAGTCATACTTTTAGGGTTACATAAGATTTCATTGTAGTGGGTAGCCATTCCAGCTTTAATCTGGAAGTTCCAACCCCCATTGAGGCTTTGGCAACTGTCACCCCTACAAGGCGGGGCCAAGGGTGGACCCTGGAGACCCGGGATTGGGATGGTCGAGCACTCTCTGCTCCTGGACCCTGGACGGTGGAGGTTGACCGAGCAGAGCTCCAGAGAACACCGCTGGACTGCGATACACCTTCCCCAGACCCCGCAACCTACCTATCCCTTCATTTGTAAGTTACCCACTAAATAAATCTTCCTTTTAACTACGTGGAGTGGCCTTAATAATTTCACCAATATTTCATTGAGCTGTGGTCCACATCAGTATTACAAGCACAGTTTTAAGAACCAAAAAGCTCACTTTCTGGGGCACTTTCTAGGGTATGGTTATATAGACTCTGCTGGCTAATTTTTGTCAGCTTGATACAAGTTAGAGATACCTAGGAGGAGGGAACCTCAAGAGGATTTGAATCCATTATATGGGCCTGCAAGAATGTCTGTGGGGTATTATCTTGGTAAATGGCTGATGTGTGAGGCCCAGCCTACTGTGATAAGTGTCATCCTAGGGCAGGTGGTCTAGGGTTGTATAACAAAACAAGCTAAGCAAGTCACAGATAGTAGCAGTACTCCATAATTTCTGCTGCAGGTTCTTGCAATGCTCAAGTTCCTACCCTGACTTCACTTCATGATGAGCCATAAGCTGTAAGATGAAGTAAGCCACTCTCTCCTCAGCTTGCTTTATGCCATGATGTTCATCACAGCAACATAAAGCAAATTAGAAATAAAGTTGGTATTGTTGGGACAGGCCTGAATATGTTGTTTTGGGAGAATTTTGAAAGCATTTGCAATTTTTTTAAAGAAATTTTTTACTCATTTTATATACCAACCACAGATCCCCCTCTCTTCCTTCCTCCTGCCCCCTCCATCTTCTCCCCTAAAACTCACCCCTCATTCCCTCCTCAGACAATATAAGGCCTCCCGTGGGGAGTCAGAGGAGCCTGGTACATTCAGTTGAGGCAGGTCCAAGCCCCTCCCCCTGCATCAAGGCTGTGCAAGGTGTACCACCATTGGTAATGGACTACAAAAAGGCAGCTTATGCACCAGGGATGGATTCTGATCCTACTGCCAGGGTGCTGCTTAAGCAGATCAAGCTACACAACTGTCTTGCTTATGCAGAGGGCCTAGTCCAGTCCCATGGAGGCTCCACAGTTGTTGGTCTAAAGTTCATGAGTTCCCACTAGTTTGATTTGGTTGTCTCTGTAGGTTTCCCCATCATGATCTTGATACCCCTTGCTCATAGAATTCTTCTTCTCTCTCTTCAACTGGACTCCTGGAGCTTGGCCTGGTGCTTGGCTGTGTATTTCTGTATCTGCTTCCATCAGTCACTGGATGAAGGCTCTATGATGACAGTTAGGGTATTCACTGATCTCATTACTGGGGTAAACCAGTTCAGGCACCCTCTCCACTATTGCTAGTAGTCTAAGCTGGATTTGTCCTTGGATTGCCCTGGGAAGGGGAAATAGAAGAGATCTCCATGAGTAAACTGGGGGTGAGGGCAGGTCATTGGAGGTAGGGGATAGGGGCTAAGAACATAAGGGAATGAGATGGTTGAGCTGGAACAGGGACAGAGTGGTAGAGCAAGGAAAGAGATACCGTGGTAGAAGGAGACATCATGGGGATAGGGAGAAATGGGGTGCTAGGGAAGTTCCCAGGAATCCACAAGGATGATACCAGCATTTGCAACTTAAGGCTGGGAAAACTGTTGAATGATCAGAGCTTAGCAAGTGTCCTGTGCAACTTGGAAAATAATGCTGAAAAGAACGCAGACAATGGAGTCATGGCTCGTTAAGTATCAGAATGAAGTTTGACAGGCTCTCAAACATTCTACTGTGGCCATTCGTGTTACAATTTGAGTTAAGAATCTATGGTTCATGCTCAGCTGGGATTGACGAATCCACTGTGACTAAGGAAGAATCATGAAGGTGAAACCTTTGCTTTATGAGAAAAATAAATGCTGGATGGCTGGAGCTGGAAAATCAGCTATCATCAGTAAGAGTCCTACAGCACTGAGGTGAGGTCTTCTGGGAAGTATTTCTTCATTGTCTGCACACAGAGGCAGTGGAGCTGTGGGTGTGTTTGTGGGGTGTGTAAGGTCAAGGCTACATCTCAAGCTGGTAGCCAAATTGGTAAGGTATAACTGTCTCCAACAGAGTACTGGTTTCAAAAATTATGAAGAACAGCTGATGTACCCTGTGGCATGGTCATTTTGTTTTGCATTTCCCTTATGGCTAAGGATGTTGAACATTTCTTTCTTTCTTTTTTTCCTTTTTTTTATTAAGAGATTTTCTATTCATTTTACATATTAACCACGGATTCCCCTGTCCTCCCTTCTCCCACCCCGCAGCCTTCTCCCCCAACCAACCACCTAATTCCATCTCTTCCAAGGCAAGGTATCCCCTGGAGAGATAGCAGAGCCTGGTATATTCAGTTGAGACAAGTCCAAGCCCCTCCTCCCTGCACCAAGGCTGAGCAAAATGTCTAGCATAGGCACTAGGTTCCAAAAAGCTGGCTCATGCACTAAGGACAGGTGTGGTGGTATTGTGTTTCCCAAAATATTGTGTACCTTAATAAACTTATCTGGGGTCAGAGAACAGAAAAGCCACTAGATACTTAAGATAGGCAGTGATAGCACATGCCTTTAATCCTGGCATTCCAGAAGCAGAAATCCATGTGTTCAAGGATACAGACAGGCATGATGACTCATCACGCCTTTAATCCCAGAAAGCTAGCCTTTAATCCCAGGGAGTGGTGGTAGAAAGCAGAAAGGTATATAAGGTGTGAGGACCAGAAACTAGAAGCATTTGGCTGGTTAAGCATTTGGCTGGTTAAGCATTTGACTGGTTAAGCATTTGACTGGTTAAGCATTCAGGCTTTTGAGCAGCAATTCAGCTGAGACCCATTCTGGATGAGGACTCAGAGGCCTCCAGTCTGAGGAAACAAGACCAGCTGAGGATCTGGCAAGGTGAGGTAGCTGTGGCTTATTCTGGCTCTCTGATCTTCCAGTGTTCACCCCAATAACTGGCCTCAAGTTTGATTTTATTAATAAGAATTGTTAAGATTCCTGCTACAGACAGGTCCTGATCCCACTGCCTGGGGGCCCCCTAAACAGTTCAAGCTAAACACCTATCTCACTTATCCAGAGGGCCTAGTCCAGTTCCATGGGGGCTCCTCAGCTATTGGTTCACAGTTCATGTATTTCCACTAGTTTGGCTAGTTTTCTCTGTACTTTTTTCAATCATGGTCTTGATATTTCTTGCTCATATAATCCCTCCTCTCTCTCTCTCACCGATTGGACTCCTAGAGCTCCACTTAGGGCTTGGCCTTGGATCTCTGCATCTGTTTCCCATCAGTCACTAAATGAGGGTTCTATCATGACAGTTAGGGTGTTCGACCATCTGATCACCAGAGTAGATCAGCTCAGGAACCCTCTCTACCATTGCCAGTAGTCTATAGTGGAGTCTTCTTTGTGGATTCCTGGGGACCTCTCTAACACTCTGCTTTTTCTTATTCCCATGGTGTCTTCATTTATCATTGTATCTCTTTCCTTGGAAAGTTGAACATTTCTTTAACTGTTTCTCAGTCACTTGCAATTCTTTGAATAACAATTCTTTGTTTAGATCTGTACCCTATTTTTTTATTTAAGAAAATTTTAAATTTATTTTACATACCAACCAC